>NW_019211460.1:3392369-3410779 GCF_002443255.2 Varroa destructor
ATATATTGTCCATATAATTGTTGTTCCTATGAATAGCCTACACATTTTGTCACGTCAAAATCCTAGATTTAAATAAATCGAGTTATAACTTAAATTTATCCCTGTATCGTTATGATTATATACAATAACGTTATCCGCAAAAATTCGCACTATCGGTCCCGGCTGGCTAAAATAGTTGACCATCAAATGGTTGAAGTGTCAGTGTTTTTAATGATTAAAGCAAAATTACGTTTAGAGATCTAGCTTGAATAAAGACATCTTAGAACCTCGTGTTCCGAAGTCTACTACGAAGCGAATAGGTAAATCCGTAAATCTGAAGAACAACTCATACTATGAACCACAAGGAGAGCTATGAACGTCTGCAAGAGGATAATATTCCGAAACTATGGAACTGATATTGAGAAGAACGTCGATCAAGTGCTTGCGTTTAACTTTAGCAGCGCTCGGCGCTATCGGCTTATCTACGCTGATATATTTAACCGTATTCCCTATAATCTACTAAAGATAAGACTAAACGTTCTACTCAACGTAGTTTTGAGAACGGAAACTGTCAATCCTCTACTATCTGCATAGCCTTGAAGCTTCGTATCGTCAACCGTCACAGTAATCATCAATGATATACCTAACATTTAAGGTAGAACATATACATTAAAGAACCATTTGTAAAAAAAAAACCTGTAAATTTATTTTTACTGTACATAGCTATAAACGCGCTGCGAGATTTTACGGCTTGACAATATCAATAGAACCATAAATATCGTTGTATCGTTGATCAGAGCTACTAACGCTATTGTAATTTATCTGTGGCCATTGTGACACGAGTAGACTTTTCCGGTACATCTTACATCACATAGTCGCTAATGTATGGTTGACTTACGGCGGCCCCATGTCGCCGCTCCACGTGGCACTTAGTTCGGGAAATAAAAAAGAGGATGTCCGTGTTTAAGGTATGACTGAGTCTTGCACTATATATTATAAAGGTAATTGTTAACGACCGCATCCATCGAACGGTTTCACGGCCTGATTCGGAGGATAGCTATACAATCGTATTCTCGAATCACGAAGAAGTTGATGCCAGGTAACATTTGTACTTCATCATGAAAGAACAAGCACTTACCTACGTCAGCAACATATGGTTGAGGTGATTCACTTACAACAGCGACCACTGCACCACTCGCTATTACAAGTCAAGCCCATCGTCAACCTGTGGCTTTAAATGCCGTAGTAGGCCGTACGCTTAAAAAAGTCAATATGTGATGGAATGATGCTGTTGGTATGAGCTACTGCCAGAGAAAATAGTGATCTATTTAAGGGAGTATATACATTTAGTGTATACATACTGTTAACCAGGTCGATATCAATCAAAACATCGAGTGACATATTCGTGCGCGAAGCTTCGCTATGAATCCATCTCAACGACGGACAAAGGAAGACGACGAGGACGAAATGCTGTGCGTCCGTCTTCCAGGCTATTCTAATTAGCACTATCATATGCACCGTCAAAGATAGATCGCCCGCCTTCTGGTGAGCCAGATTCTAGGATCGATCAAACGCCAATGAAAGCTCAAAAGCAATCAACAGATACGGGCGAAATAGTCGAACACGTACGTGTCGATCATAATAGAACTACAAGTCACTAAATCGTGCAACAATGTTATACGAAAAATCAAAACGGTGTCTACATGTTCCTCTTATCGTAAAGTATTTTTGCATACTTTTAATTATTGGACAAAAAGGGAAATATACTGAGACCTGCAACGAACACAAATAATAACGTTATTGAATAGAGGGTCTTTGTTAAGCTCATTGAGCTAACGGTCAGTCGTTTCTTTTGTCCGTGCGCCCTTTCCTATTGTTGGAATTATTATCGCATGATAATATCAATATTCATGTTAGACAGATTAATAATGATAAAAACGAAAAAATATGGCTCTGCTATTCTTCATGATCTTCGTCCATATCCATGTTAGGTGAACTGTTCGCTGAATGCTGCTCCTGCTGCTGATGGTGGATATGACCTGAACTATGGATATTATTGTTGACAACTAATAAGATGTTTTCTTTATTATTAGCGCTGATGTCGTTGCTTGACAAACCTATCGTAGTGGATCCAGTGAAATCATCCAGCTCAGATGAGTCCTTGGACGAAGCAATAGTCTCAATGGTACTTATGTCAACGTCACTTCTTCTCGGTTTTCGGGGATACGAAGCGAGCAAATTTCTTGCTACATAACCTTCCTCATTTGTGGTTTCTGCTCTACACCAGTACCACTCACGTTCTTTCCCATCGCCCCGTCTGAGTATCGTAAGTACATCGTCCTGTTTATAGCTAAGTTCGTCGTCATTTTCCTTTTCATACGCAAACATCGCGTGAACATGACCGTCCAGTTGATTCTGCGCAGACATTAAAAGCTCAAAGCATTCATCGAATCCAGGCTCCTGGCGCTCACATTTGTCAAGCGGAGTCTCCTTATCAGCGTGCGTCATGGCGTAAACGCACGCCCCAGCCTCAACAAGCGCCTTTGCCACACGGGCATTATTACATGATGCAGCGCAGTGAAGCGGGGTCCAACCATCAGCGTCCTGAGAATTCGAGCGATATATTTAGTATTGTGCGACGCTTTGTCATAGATCTCACTTTTTGTCGGAAATATGTAAAAATATACAAATTTTCGAGTGGGTACTTATCGGCGTATGCTTGCTTATTAGAGTGCCTCTGAGACTGACGCATAAGAAGATAAGGAACATGAACATAAACCATATTCTAGCCAGTACGTTACTGCAAATAAAACCGGTATATCAAAAGCACTTCCAGGAAACTGATGAAACGCTTCCGAAGGACAGTACTCGTACCTGGGCGTTTACGTCGCAGCCGGCTTCGATAAGGTAGAGAACAACGGGAAGATGCGAAGCGCAAATGGCATTGTGTAGGGCAGTGATGCCTTCGTCATTACCACGATCGATGATAGGGGTAGGTTGGACGCTTGCTTTATCGTCATTGTGTGGATTCATTGTAGAAGACACGATACGGGCTACGAGGTCAAGTTCACCTTCAAGAGCTGCGTCCAAAAGCAGCGCTAACGGATCGAAGCTTACCTATGTAACAAACAAAGCAGTCAATACCGATGGCAATAGAAAATTGACGAGCAGGTTCGGTTTGCAAGTTAAGTATTAGTGCGAAAATTTAATCTTAAAGTTACAAAGTTGGAAAAATGGCAATGAAATGTTCTCACTTTGATTTTGTCTGTATATTAATAATGGCAATGCAGAACTATTACTGACAAAAGCTAGCAGAGACAACATCGACATTAAGAGGCGCGACTTTCATTATAAAACTACCCCCTTGAAAACGTTCAGTCCTACTAAGATATAACAAACAAGAATGCTCGGCATTTTCTAGGGTGCCAGCTAGAAAATAGAATGCCAATGGTCGCAATAAAAAATTCACTTACCCGCCTTGATTTATCTTTTGTTTTCTTCTTCGAGGCTTTATCGTTTGATATAACTGAAGTCGTTCCGCTTGAATTTTTCAAGTTCTCTGTTTTCATGGTGAACCCCGAAACAAGGAATATAAATTGTAGCTTGTTAGTCGTTGACAAATTGTACTTATTATCAAGACGTTTTTTTCTCCATAAGATTACCTCGGGCGAAATCGCACATTGAAGATATTTGAATCAAATTTTTGGCACTTTGCTATTTTAGGGTTGCGTTCGTGTTTGTAAGAAATAGCAAATAGAAGTGTACTACTTACATGCTACTTAAGACAAAGTGTAAACAAAAATTGCTGCCTTAGCCCTATGATTTTAACAAAAAATATTATGGATGGGAAATGATAAGCCTAACTAAACTAGCATTCGTAGTAGCTGGAAGAGTGCGCTTGTGCAGAACTAGATAAATCCATTACGAAAAAGGCCTCCATAGTCTTGACCCGCTCTGTATTGCGCAATGAAAGAAATTCTCACCTAGTCCAATGATGGCGGTCGACGTGGCTGAAGTGGTGTCGAGGGTGTTTGACTCATTTGTAAGAGATGTGCCTGATTCGGATTCTCTGCTTCTCGGTTGAGGATTGACAACTGCAGTAAAAGGTCGATTTATTCTGAAACAATACAGTCGATGACTCAGTTAATAAACGTGAATATATGATGCCGTATGAATGAATATACGGTGACATATGGCTAATAGTTACCTTATGTAGTCTTTCTTCAGTTGCACAAATCTCAATACGCAAGATTCTGAAGCAACCTTGACCTTCTTTTAAAACGTTAACGTTGTATTATTACGATTTTAAGCTGTGTAAAGCCAGTACTAAAATAACTGACGACGAGTTTGTTAGTGAGTTCTATCTGTCGAATACTGGAAGAAAGCTAATTACCTGCTGTTCGGTGGCAAAGTGTTTCTATATTTTAAAGGCTGGCTGTCAGGCTGGCATCCACTATCAAGGCCTTCGTTTGAGGCCCGCTTTTTCTCCAAGCGGTCACGCAGTTGCTGAACATAATTAGAAGTTCGTTCAAGTTCATCTAACTGGCCAGCCAAAACCTATTGAGGCAACGAAGAAATTTATTACAGTCTACAAAAGAGAAAGAAAGACGGTCTTCATTCTAACGAACGATCTTCGCCGAGTTTCGTTAAGCATGAACAATACGAGCAAAACTATACTAAATAGACGATTACAATAAAATGATTCCTCTCCGACTTGATACACTGCCAGTCTTCGCTTACGATTGATATCTTTGGCTTTGCTGCACTACTTATGCAAATAGGATAGATCAGCACGTGAACGCACCTCAACGCGTTGTACTAGCGCATTAAGATCTGTCTGTTTCTGCCTGAAAAGTCCAGCTAGCCTATCTAATTCGACTCGTAGCATAGCGTTACGATTCTCTTGTTCTTCAACAGCTTCTCGACGCGATCGAAGTGAGCGAACCTTCGCCTCAACAGCGTGAAGTTTCCCTGCATCTCGAAGCACCTTAAAATGGATACAAGTATTGCAGTTTGTATTGTCGTAATATACGTTAAAATTCTCCTTCTTCTAACTGAAATAGAGATGCACCACTTCGGCAACCGGCTTACTCACCAACACCGATTAGACCTAAAATTTGTTTATCGAATAAGTGTTAGGTTAAAAATAAAGTATGAAAAATAAAGCGAAGTGTACACATATAGGCTAGACGTAACTGCATTGAGAATGGGTGTTAGAATGGTTAGAAACAGGAAGTAGACTACGAATAGTTATTATGACGATTAAAGATCGTGAACTCGTTCAATAATTACAGACAAGCAGCAACAAAAACAACATGATTTCTATGTAAAAAAATGTATTGCCTAGCTCTGAAAAACAGAAGATCGGATGCGAACATTGAATGCTATATAAAAGGTAAAAAAAGGTTTACTTTTATTCGATGAAGTTTATCTTTATTTTAGAACAGTCAGATCATCGAACGCAGCGTACCTCAAGCCGTTTTTCCTTCGTAAGCATTAGCTCGTGTTGGATGTCTAGCTTCTGCTGTTGTCGCATGACGATTTCATTGAGTCGATTCATCCTAACCATTTTCGGGCCCTACAAATGACGAAAGGCTTCGGCGTAACTAACTTCGATATAATAAAAGATCGTATGGGTAACTCCAGTAACTCTCAACAGGTTTCGGTTGTCCACACGTTGGAAACCGAATCCGTACGGTCAAGTTAGTTGATATATATCCAATGGCAATATGTCGCAACTGCCATTGGATGCTGCTGTGTTGACAAATTATTAAGGCAAATCACTCGTGCCATACATCTCCTTGTTAGTAAAATTGCCCTAGCATGGGAGTTTTGCTTTAAGAATACCTCATATTTATATTATAGCCACCTACCACAAACATCATAGCGCCTATTGTGATTGTTTCTAGATAATAATGACAATAAAAATAAATAATAAAATTGCTTTTATAAAAGGTTTGATTATGTTTCCACCACGTAGGAAACATGATTCTAGCGAGCCTATGTCGACCCTGCACATGTTGGTGTGCCAATATAAGGGAAGTAGATGAAATTCTCACGGAGCGCGAGTGTTCTACTTCTGATAAGAGCTATAAATCCTATTTCTCTGAATACGTTCGGCCGACCATTACTTTATATTTAGATGCATATTGACCCCCCATACACTAGCGATTCAAGCATACGCTTCGTAAAAATATAAACACCAGATCATTAACCCGCTTATGTAAGCGCTTACCGATGCAAACAATAAGTCCGTTTAGTAGTAAATATTGGGTTAATTTATCAAACCTTCGGCAAGTCACGTTTGTACATTGCAACATTATTGAAGCTTGTTGTAAAACATGTACAATAGAGCTTACGAATCTTATGCTTTATTTATTTACCGATGCGAGGCAAAGAAGTTTTTCACGAAATCTGCGAATTTCTAAAAAAGTGTCAAGACTCATATAGCTGTCTAGAGATTTTAAGTAATCACTTCTGCGCTAAAACGGTGTTGGAGGCTTTTATTACACGGCCACTTCAACTAAAATACAAGACCGCTTTTCTACTGATTACGAGATATGTCCGTGACACACCGCCTTCTTTCAATCACTTGGGAACCTTTTCAGTTAAAAATAACTCGGTTTTTTCGGCTAGGACTAAAAATCACCCTTGAAGTCATTATAATCGGTAATTTTTTTCAATAATATTGATAGTTTTATAAAAAAAAAATCCCACGTTTATCTACTCCAATGGTCAGTGTATGAATAAAAGGTGTTTATTAACTTTTACTAGTCTTTAATAGTCAGGGAACTTACTAGGTCTCATGATTGCTTCGTGAAATTCTGCGAGAGTTTATTTGATTAAACGGTCGGAACAGTGGCTAATATATTGCTAGATAATTACAATTTACTACCGTAGTATAGGATACACTAAGTACAAAAAATAGATTAACCTGCAATGGTAGCTTGTTATGATCAACAAGAGCTTTCGATAACAAACCAACCAAAATATATTAATATATGAGTACAACGAACTCTGACTATTATGTATCGCATTCACAGATCGTGTAAACAAGAAGCAAAAGAAGAAGATGTACAGCGCATATTTACTAGGTCATCATCATTCGTCAAGCGAAATCATATTGTGTACAATAATGTTAAATGGAATTCGTGTTTTATGCAATATTGAGACGAAACATCATTTTGCTATGCCTCAAATATAAAATATCAATAAACTTACAACTCAAGGGATGAGCAATATCAGTCCTTGTCTATAAAATCACTGCTTTTTATCGATCTTGGTTCGAGTCGTGATGAACAATCCGTTGGGATTCAACTGTACAGGTTGTTTGCACCATAAGTCACACATTCACAGAATTCAGAAACTTAACAACTCTGCACAGCTTACTAAGGCAGTTGAGCCTGTAAAATAACATATCCGAGAGATGATCTGTAGATAGGACGATTTATATTCACTTTTCACTGATCCGTTTCATCTAACCATTTATTCTAGTTAAGGTAACTTCGGGTCGTCTATAATTAACTTGATGAAGATAGGCCAATTCATTCCACTTTTAATTGCTCCGGCAATAAAGTTTGAACCATAGATATTATTCGTATACTATATGCGTGGAGTATATCCGGTATTCCACCGTTTAGCATCTATCAGACGGTTGATTCTCACTAGGATAAGAATATGCCTGGATTCGAACCTACACCGCCACTAGGTGTTCCTAATGCTATCAGCCAAGCAAGGATCCACTAGACTAACACACGGACTGTTATTATGAACGCTGTCTATACGGAATCCATAAGCCAAATACTATTGCTCATTATAGGAAAAAAACATATTTCCATAAACAGTTCGTTGTTTTCGCTGGTCCTTGTCAACTGTCCCGATTATCTATGTTTATGCGTGTCACTCACGGAACCATCCGACCTCCTTCGTCGGGCTGTGAGAGCGTCCGATAGAAATCAGTCCAAAAAACCCGTCTACATAACTAGATACAAATGGAACGCTATTGGTAGGATGAGGACCATGTCCAAAACACTAAATTCCGTCCGGGCTTCTATAGCCAGATGAAAAAATTTCCTAACATACAAACGTACGTTTTGGCGTGAAGAATAACTCAAAAACAAGGTTTACCGATGTAAATCAAAATACGAAGTAAATACTAAAACCTGTAAAAAAAAAAAAAAAAAAAAAGCTGCGAAAAGTTGTTATTCGTGTACAATGCATTAACACCGCGTTGAAGATTTGAACCAGAAAATTACGTGCTTGTTTCTTGTGCCTTACAATGAAGTCGGAATAAACAGTTATAATATTTAACGCTCATTTACAAATCATATTCATAGGAAACACGTTGCATTTGTATCGAATAATAGCCGATGTTATTTATAGGTAATTTTACTGGTTTATTTTATGCGCTCGTTACTGCTAGTGCATCAGCGGATGACAGTTTGCTTAATTCGGACAATATATGTAAACAACAGTTCGATAAAGCTTGCGTGATACAAGCAAAATGACAATACCGTTTCCGAAGTATAATATGTGTACATGTATAACCGCCATTGCTGTTGAGCAAAACATAAGTTTGTGTTTAAAACCTGCTGATACCTATTGCACGTCGGTGAGACCCCCTTATTGGTTCATTAAATAGCCCTTGCAGCTACAGTAAAGCCGTAAGCGCTGGTGTTTGGCTCAGCGGTTCTAGAAAAAGTGTTTACTATTATCATACAAGTAGACTGTGTTTTTTTTTAACAAACCAGCCTTAAAATGTGTGCTCTAGTTTTGTGTGGCCATAATGACTTTGAAGTCAGTGTAGCCTTTAGGCGGCGTTAGGAATGTGCTTACTTCATCGAATTTCGATTCCAGTTAGTGCGATGCTGTATAAGTTTCAGTTGCGTTTTTCGATCAATCTTAGCCATAATTTACACGTCTAGGCCGTTATTACGATTGAGATTCCACAACCCTCCCGCGTCGTCTAAATGTGACCGGGTAGAGCGATACCTCTAACAAATCGCGTTGCTTCTGAAAAAAGTTCACAAAGTGGTGGCTGGTTTAATAGAAAAACGTTGTGAAACACTATAGGTGTGCTAATAATTTTCTATCATGCAATGTTGGATTGCTCGCCTTTACATAAATGTTAGAGGTTTCTCTTTACTACTCTTAACAGGCCCAGTTATATAATGCGACTTTAATAAATAAACCCTTTTAAAAAGCTTTGTAATGTCTATATACAGGATTGTAGATTTAAATAAGTGAAAACTTTGGCGGGTTGCTTTTCGTGACGAACATGCGTCCATCCACTATTCGTGGTGCCGGCCAGAAGCCAGTTCTATCTAAAACAGAACAACAAATTCATCACGGCAAAACACAGTGTTTAGAAAATTTTGAGCTAAGATCAGCGATTATCCAATATTTCTCCCTCCCTTATCAAAAATTGAAAACTTCGTGCGAAATCGATCGTCTGTATTATTGCTAGTTTTCGTGTGGCTTAAAATACAACAAAAGAATTCCAGAAGGCTGGACGATTTTTTGGGATAGGGCTTGGATTTGAAGAACTCGAAAATTCACTAAAGAAATGGCTCACAGCCATTTTCGATACGTCTAGGTTTCTAATACGTAAAGTAAGGACCGTTTTAAAGAAAAGAATATTAATTGCCAAAGAGAACCTTCAGCAGTTGGTCTTTTTGAGACTTTTTTTGAACATTTGTACTCTTAGGATTCTAGCCTTCTATCAAACTGAAATGTATGAAATTTTTCAGATGCAGCTTATTTGAACGACACTTTAGTGAGTTCACATCCAGCAGTATCACTTGACGATTACAAAGTAATTCGCGGATTAAAAAAAGACATTATGAAGATTACTAACAGTAGCTTGAGTCCCGAATTGAAGCTCTCAGCGAGGTGGATTACACTAAATGGCCAGTACCATCAGGAATAATATTTTTAAAAATACCTGTCTTTATTTAGATGGTCTGAGAAACAAAGCATAGATCTCAATCTATACGCTCCACACTATATATATATATATATATAACACAAGAAATCTACAGATATTGTGTAATAGGTGTTGTAGATGGGACTTGAAACAGCAAAAACTTCTGGTTGTTTTGGACTAAACACTTGGCCATTCGAAAAAAAAATATATATATATCTAACAGGAAGCAAAATTAGGTCGCAAGCATGCTCCGAGAGTATATTCCGAAGAAGGTTAAGTTGAATGACAACAGATATGAATTTTTATAATAAACTATTTTTTATTCATTTTAGAATTTGACACCGTTACAGTTTTACGTTATATATTGCTACATCTGCATGGTGACATTGCCATTTGTGATTTTTCGTGTTCTCTTCCCTCTATTACGTGTGCAGCGTTGGACTAACTTCAGATATCTTTTGTAGTTTTGACCCTCGATTCTAATCACTTGTTGCATCTGTATATGCCATTGTCATCATTCAATTAACAACTGAGCTGACATAAATGTTGAATGATACTCAATCCAAATTTACCGTTACTTGTATGTATTCACATTTTTCGTTTTTTTTTCTCCTCTCTTGAATTCGTTCCTTTCTCAAATAATCGTTTCTTTGCTCCAAAATAACGTAATGCTAATATGTTTTCAGTAAAGTTGGCGAAGGTCTGTCGGAACACATACTGACATGACAGACGCGACTGGTTTGTAATCGATTTTTAATCGCGGCCTACCTTGAGTAAACCAGCTAAATTTACCAAATGTCAAAGGTGTGCTTTTTTAATATTTAATTTTCCAACGTTTAATATCTTATTGCAATTAGCCAATAAGCAATCAAGTCGACCGGCACAGTGTAAAGAAAGTACTTGTTGAAATATTATTAACATTTCTGTCGACTTACACAAGAGATACATACAGTGTGCCTCAAACAAACGTATACACGTTAATTTATTGAATATTTTTTGACAATTTACATCAAAACTATGTTTTATTAAGTATTCGGGAGGACCTTGGTAGAGATGGCCAGTTTTATTTCCAACAGCAGGTGTACTTTTATCGTGATGTAAGAGCACATATTAATAAAAGAGTTTTACAAATAGAGAGGTGTAACGAAAAAATCCCTTTGAAATACACTGCACCTCTCCAGATCTAATGCCAATTTTCTTTTTCTTGCGAAGATATCTTAAAGAAAAAGTACGTTAGAAAACCGATGATCTACGAAGTTTACAAAATTTACGAAAATTACATTTTTGGGACACTCTGTGTAGTAGTTAGGAATGCCCCCTGAGGCTAACCATTTAGTAAACACAGTAAAATTTTCTTGATCTACTCTGAAACGATGCAACTGTATCGCCACTCTAAAGATTATTTCTATTAATAATAATTATTTTATTCATTCCTATCATAGCTATAATTCTTATCGTAAATGTTTTATAATAATATTAATTACTATTATTTTATTATGTAACATTTGTGAATGCAGCAAAGCTCATTTCTTTAGCTAATGAACGCGGTTTTTTAGGGCACATTTTATTAGTATAGCTCCTACAAACTAGAAAAACAAAAGAAAACGAAAATAATAAATATGTACAGTATCTCCTATGATACCGGTCCTTCTCGTTCATTATCCACTTAGTTTTCTAATCTTTTTATATATATATTTAGTATATCCTCTCATAATCGCGTGTATAATCTTGAAAATGATGCACTTATCCATGTGCTAGGTATGTATCGACAATGTTGACAAGAGCTAAGTTCTTTATGATAACCAATTAATAGTATTGGTTGGCTAATTACTAAGGGATATAGTTGTAGACCTTTCAGGTAGTATTGCGTCCCCTCCTATAGCAGCGGTTTTCGTAGTATGCACTTTTATTTATATACTAATAAATTTCAACACACTTTGCACAATTCAGATACATAGATTTCCTCCAAATCCAAAAGCATCCTTCACTTCCTTTTGTCTACTAGAGATGCTGAACTCTTGCTGTAAGAAGAAATCTATGGGGCTTTGCTACCCCGCCCGCTCTCGCCATGGAAAGCTATTGGATGGGTCCCTGCTTAATTACCCCATTTAGTTCTAAGTACGTTCATAGGTTTTTAATTTGTTTTCGTAACAAACACTATCTATCTATGTAAGTCTGTCAAGTAGCTCTAATCATTGTACAGTCTCTTTGTCCACATGACATACATTTCTGCAGAAATTTACTTACTTGTACATAAGCAATAATAAGATTTACTACGGCGCTTAAGAATGTGAATGTGTATGTACGCTTTAGGTGCACTGGATCAGCACTTTTTCTCATCGTAATCATGTGCACCAGGGTTTACTGCTGCCCCTTTCGAGATTTGTAGCTCCTGTAAGGTACATACATATTACAGATACACCTAAGTACGACATACAGAACCAGCGACTATCTTGTCGATTCTATTACATAAAAACCGATAAAAAAATGGGGCATCAAATTTTTTAAAGGAAAAAGCATGTTATATAGCCGATTCCGTTCTAATCATCAAGCTGTAGACTATTGTTTCAATAGAGTCTTGCATGTAGTTTATCACCCTTTATACAAAAGAAGTGTTTTTCAATCGTCATGTTCGTTTATGTCAAGTGTTAAAAGTATGCGAACTATAAGAAAACGTATAATCCTTAGATTTGATTGTTTCTACATGTACGGTCTTCATCTGCCTTTTTTATACTTACACGTACAGTGCCGAGCTTTTTATGAAAAGTTACATTCAGCCGAAGTATCGGTGCAACTGGGTAAGCGCTTACAAAAACAACAAGTATTGTTCCAGATATCAATTCTATGGACTTAGAATAAAGGCGCACATAAATGCCTTACTTCCACATTAGCAATAAAGTAATCTCAATATGTAATCTACTCTAAGAGACGTTTTCGAGTAACGTTTGCCACTTTCATTTTCTTTTAGCTCTAATTAAGAAGGATCATTAATAACAAAAACCCACTTGGCTTAAATTAGTTATTCTCCAAGGCGAATTTAAGTCTATAACGGTGTATCCGATTTACTGCTCGGGCTCGAATAAATAACTTAATTTCCACATAAACATGCCTGCATTTTCAAGATCTATGAAAATAATAAATATTCTAATTCCACAGATACCAAATGACAGTCATGTTTGACATAGAGTCAGCCAATGTGTGACATCTATAAGTGAAGTCACAGTATCTTAGAATGACACTGACTGCCTTTTTTCAACTCCTCTTGTAAATTACATAATCTCATTACGGACAGACATGAATCTCTAGTTCAAAGAATGGCGTAAGGAGGCTCGCAAACCTTTTTTGCAGCAGCTTTTTGAGATTTTTCATTTAGTAGTAGTGCATCTAGATCAGGCTAAAAAAACTGCACGCTGATATATTTATTTTCGTTCTGTTAAATGATTTTTCGAATAGATACTGACTCAGCAAGCTCGTCAGACGCCCTGGAATCTAAATACTGAGCTACGAGTTCTTACTATCGGTGTCAGTCTGTCGTGAGCAAAAAAAGACGTCCTTAAAGACAAAGTTTAACAATCGGCAATATATCACTAAGTCTATTTTGTCTCCTTAATCGGTGTTACTACTCATTACCGAGCGAATGGCAAAGTCAGATATGAAGATCGCTTAAAAAATCAGCGTAGTGAGAAGACAACGATGTGAACTACGTACACGGCTGTACATAATGCCATTTCCTATATAAGGGAAATATGAATGAAACAAAACGAGAACACCGGCAGCATCTTCAGTGGGGCTTCACCCCGACTCTACGAATAACGAACGCTGTTTATCCATTTGACAGTAACTGCCACTAGGTAGATAATTTTCCAACTAATGAAGCACCCACGATGTGCAGTATGCGCTGAGTCCATTTGTTTTATGTTTATATTGTGTTCACATTCAGTCACATTTACACATATGCACAAGGTTCGTACCTTTATCTCTATTGTAATAACAATTAGAACACATAGCGTAAGAATGCATACAACAATTTTGTACATTTGTTAGCAACCGATTGTGTACGCATAGGCTTTATAAATAAAATTACAAAAAGCCGCAGGATGGCAAAATCCATCGTAAATTACAAGAATAAAATCTACAAACAAAGGAGTGGCAATAGAATCGAGGAAACACGTTCATTAGCAGCACGAGAAAGCCTCCACTATTTATAGGCCTGTAAAAATAGACGAAACAAATTTACCGGAGTTAACGAAACAGTAAAAGGTTGACTACTAACTATTCAAATAGTTATCTCATTTTAATGGCATAATCATCTGAAGGAAAAGTACACAAAAACAGATCTGTACTAGTATCTTGTAAATCAGTAATTATTGAACACAAGCATTGTTCAAAATAAAATAAAAATAAAAATAAATAAACTCTTTGCTAGTCTGTTTTAATTCAATAGTTAGTTTGACTAAAATTGACCAAAAGATAAAGACGTTTAAATCTCCTCTAAGCCTCGAGACGTGGGAAGAATCATCCTTTATTCTTACGATGATGTACAGAACGCGCTTGACCAGTGTCAAAAAAAATCATCGCATTCAGTATTTTTTTTTAATGAAATTTACATATTTGTCGGTAATCTGAATGACTTCATTCATACTCAACCATTGTTGGGACAATAGTAATATTGACATCTCTCGTTGACATCACCATCATCATCACTATCGATTTCCGACTCATGTATTTTTAGTTGCAGCTAAGTGTCCCATACATACCTAATATCTTGGACTTGTCATCCACATATTATTACTATTATTTTTTAATGTTATAATGGATTATAAGTGCAGTAATAATACTAGGTATTCCTTCTTATCATAGAGTCGTATGTTTGTTAACTACAAACCATCTTAAATTTGGTTCATCTCTAGATTTCCCTGGTCGAAGGATAGATTGAAGAACAAAACTGCTAAAGTACAATAAAAAAAAATCTGCTTGGATTGTGATTACAGTAATCTGGGCGAAGAAGGATAAGTCTACTGAAACATATAGCGCCAGTCAAGCGGCTTGGTTCTAAATCTTTGGTTTTTTTTTACATATTTTCCTTATAGATCAAAAATGAATGTATGGCCACCAGTAGGTAATGATTGTTGATACAAAATCGTCAATTGCTTTAGGCAAGGGTTTATCGATTTGCAAACTAAGTGTACGAGCTCGCCCATAGTTGAAGGTACGGATTTAAAACGTTTAAATGACCTGCCAACTATATATATATATATATATATATATAAGTAGCGCGTCCAAAATAGGGCTATTTTACGTGTTCTTACCATGTGAGTGACTGGGATGTTAATTTTCCTGAGTTTTACATTTCACTCACTTTGGACACAGCGTAAGCGTAATGTTCCGATGCCACGACGACGATACTTACGAATATCTGACTTTGTCTAGGAGATGATGACGAAAACACGGCATTACGTTCCCTGTCACACCATCAATGTAAAGACTAACCTAGACATTGCCCTAGGATAGACTGCCTTCACGAGAAGGCGGAAAGAGCATTGAACAAAAAAAAGGAGCTTCTGGTAGTAAAAAAATCAAGAACAGAAATGTACGTATTATTTTGTTCATATATGACCATACATAGGAGAACTGAAGGGAATAATCAGTAAACAGGAAGGCAACTTACTACTAAAATCTTGTGTTGTAGTTCTAGCTTAATGCCAGCAGCGAATAAGTCATCTAGTTTTTGCTTCGGTAGTACATTTCATCTAAAAAGAGATGGTATTTTTCTCATATAGAAGAAATCGCTTTTGTTATTCCGTACTGCATTTTAAAGACGATTACTCAAGATGTTTTATAAGCGATACATCAATAGCACTTAATGAGGGCTGTATTGACCCAACTGAATATTTTCTGCCCTCAGGAAAAATCAGTGCTTAACTCACACCTTTCAGATTGAAACGAAAGAGCTACACATTACTCAAACGCGACTTGCGCTGGCACAAATGTCCTGTGCACTCCATCCTAAGGAGAAAGTAAAAGTGGAGAATCGCAATTTTCGTCTGTTTTCAGTTTATTACCTGTGTAACACAGTATCTTTCGAAAAATTCCGCTCGTAAAAGCTTAGGACAGCTGCAAAATATCCATGTAAAAAAACTCGGGTGAACTTATGCTGATTTTAAGAAGGCTGCCATTCGACTCGGTCTGACCGAGTGGAATGCAGACTAGTTATTCGCCTATATTGTAGGTTAGGATTTTGCGTAAGCCTGCACTTGTAAAACAGTTGTACCCTAAAATTTTACAATTAACATTAATAATTAGTAATATTGATTTTGCAGCTAGTCCACCCATACTGTAGCAGGTGCTACATTGGATAGATTAACTTTCTGAGACTAGACTACACAGGTTGATATCCCCTTTGCCGGCTCCTGCGACGAGCGATTAGGTACGCAATTAGTACAATCACTACAAAAAGAGCAATTGCACAACCAATAGCAATAATCATCACATCCGAGTGGTAGTCGGATGTGCACTCTTTTTCGACACCAACGAAGTTTGCCGAATTCGAAGTACGAAAAGCCTCGTACTTCATATCAGAGAATACTAGGTATACCGCCTTTTCACCAAGACTTACTTCAGACGCCTGAGAGCATTTATAGTACTTGTTCTCGGCGACTTCGAACTGCCTCAATGTATCTGGAAAATAAATCGCAGATGTGTAAAAGAATTTTAAATGTATCCATATGTTGATATTTAAAATTGTCTCATTACTGTTATAATTGTTGTACATACTGATCTCATCTACAAGCCCCAAACTGAACGAACAGATCTTTAGACTTACAAAAATCAATGTTGATAGCACTCTGGCGTTAGGATGGCTAATTTCAGTGGGGTTAACACAAAACGTTAAGCTGCGGCCGCGTGTAACAATGAATTGAAAATAAAAGTTGCTGCTGCTAATAACAATAACAATGCTTTTGAAGATATCAAAATTTGCTTAATTTCACGTTTGTAAAAAATGCGACACCTCCAAGTCAAATATAGTCATACTACAAAATTATCTTCGTGGGTATCACCTTTAGGAAAAAGAGGATATAAAAACTACAGCACCATTAAAAACAAAAATAACGGGTCCGTTAATGCCCAAACTTACTGTTGCTAGTAGCTTCAACATGATCGGTTTTAACCGCGAGATCCCCGACGAAGTAAGATTCCTTAGTCTTCAGGAAAGTCACCTGAATCCACGAATTTTGCTCAACGAAATTTATCCAGAGGATAATCTTTTCTTTTCCGCATTTTGAATTAGCTTCGGAAACTGTTCCATTTCCGAAATTTAAATGGTACGGCTCGGTCTTGTTAAGTCTTTGCGCGACCGCTACTCTCGTTTGAACGATCAGACAAATTTGACCTGCAATTCGCAATTGTATGCAACGAAAAATTTGTCATCGTCAAAATCGCAATAACGTAACAATCGCAATAAGGAAACGCTGAACCTATATGGAAACATACGCATATTTAATTATAAACGATAACCAAAATGCCCAACACAGGGCACTATAGTGTAGAGTCTCACTACTCCTATGGATTACTATCATTTTCTACATGTAGCAACAGAGAAATATTGAAAAAGCAATCCTCTGTGATTACGTGTATATTAAAGTTTTGTTCAGTATCAAGTAGGTGGCGATCTGCCTTTTTCAAATCAGATCACTTGTCACTGCCTAAAACACTCACTATGGTTTTATTTAGAATATAATGCAACTAAATGACCTACTTGGCGCGTATATTGTCAAAATAAGCGCAAACAAAGCTAGGGTTGGGCAGTTCAATAGAATAGGCCAACAGAACGCGCCGAACAAAATTACCTGCATTGTTTTCCAGAGTGAAGTTTCCCAGTGCCGGTATCTTCGGGTTGGGAACTGGCGTTGGAGTCGGTGGTGATGCTGTTGTTGTTGTTGATGATGATGATGTTGGCGATGCTGTGGGCGTCGTTGGCGGAGTAGAGGGCTTTTCTGTAGTCGTTGTTGTCGTCGGTGTCGTCGTTGTTGTTGTCGGTGTCGTCGTTGTTGTTGTCGTCGGTGACGTGGGCGTCGTTGCCGTTGGTGACGTCGTCGTTGTTGTCGTTGACGTCGGCGACATCGTCGTCGTTGTCGATGTCGTTACCGGCACAGTCGTCGTTGTCGTTGACGGCACAATCGTCGTTATTACCTCCGTTATCATTCTAGATTCTTGATTCGGCTTTGTCACCGCCGGCCTTTTCGTCGTGATTGAAGTTAACGTTTTGGTACCTGCGTCTTCTGAGAGATGACAATCAGAAAAATCAATTCACGACCTCAATATATACATTTTGGACATACTGGGGGGGGGGGGGGGGGTTCTTTTTTATAAAAATTTAAAAAAATTTTTTTTAAAAAAACTTTCTTATTAAGTATAATAAAGGCTCACGAAAATTTTATTGCCAGCACTACCGTCACGGTAGGTTAATTGCAGAAAAGCAATTCACTTAATGCTAATTGTTACTTAC
>NW_019211460.1:3410804-3451256 GCF_002443255.2 Varroa destructor
GTGAGAAAGAAATGAAATTTTTTTATAGTCCTTTAGAGTAATTTGGTCTATAACTAAAGCAAAAAATATTTTGTTTTGTTTGGCGCAAATTCATTAACTCAGTTACTGTTGAATTCTTCGAGCAGCTAGTAAATTTGTAGTATTTATTGATCGCGTTTATTAAAGTAGCTAGGAACGAAACGATCATAGTAATACTATAATTAATTTTTAATTATTATTCAGCAAATTGTTTTTACGTATGTATGTACACTTATAAATAATTTATTTGATAAAAAGACCGATCGGTGTTGGTTCCTCCTTAAATACTGTTATTATATATAAATATCCATAATGATCACACAGCGCAGAAACACACTAATTGTGTCTGACGTCATTTTCAAATAAGCTAGCCTCAACAGTATCTGTTATTTTTCTATTTGTGGGATAGAAACCAAGAGAATACCTTCTTTATAAAGACAAAATATAATAATACATAATGAACGCGTAGGGAAATATGTAATAAATAGTCCTTTTAAATGAGCCATTCTCCCTGCAAACAAAGTTGTTACGTTCACTATTGCTTGCCAAAGCATCACAAATAAAAACATGAACTGCCAGATCGATGTACAATAGGAACATTTATATAAAATAGATTTGCTTGTTTTCATAAATTATGTAAGATTCATATATTATTGTTATGTAATAATATGCAAACAAATGGACACGAGTGATATTAAAAGGCCTTCCTTTGATAAATGTATAGTCGTGCCTTTAAAAACTCTGCGAACAGGTCACGAGTTTGTGCATCGAGCATAAAAATGGACGAATTGAAAAGTAAAATATTAGATAATCTTAAACAAGTAGTATAGAGAACTGCAATAAACGGTCTTAGAGACGTCAGATCCAATAGAAACAATTAAGCCATCCAATTAAATCATTCGCAAGTCCCTCCAAATAATAAAACTCTTATCACGGGAACAGCGATTATGTTTACTGTAAATATTTCGTGAGATGTGTAGGTAAAGACCATCAAAGCAAATCGGACCACCATTTTATAAAAATATTTTTATTTTTTCAATAATAAACATCAAACGCTGAAAAAAAGCTTTATAGAATATAACTACATTTTACTTTGGTAGGGAACTGTGCCTTTTGCCATTTTCGCTTATATTATTAGACTATTTCCGGATGAAAGAATGCTTATGGATTTCTACCCGGATTTCCGTTCCGCAGTTTCACCAGCGAACGCGTCTACGGCGTACTCCCACGTTTACTTATGAATACTTATTAACTTCTTCATTCATTTTTCGTTATACACTATATATGCTGAGTATACAGAAACAGTGTGCAATACCCTGTCACTTTTCCCAATTTAAGCTAAAGCAAATTCACAGTCTATTTATCCCGAACCCAAGTTCGTTGCTGCTACTATTATTTTAACTTTTTTCCTTTCTCTTCGTTACTCCGCTGCACTTATCCTTGTTGCTCTATTGCAGTTTTCTAGTTTTAATTCTCTACTCACCACCCTATTCCAACTACGTTTGACTCAAGTCGCACTGTTGTGCTACTGCGTTATCATATTACTCCGTCTTAACGATTTCCCAACATTACTTCACCAATTTCCTCAGTGTACTTCCATTGTTTAATTATCCTGATTCAAAATGATGCTCTGTTATGTTTTCGCTATTTTGTGGTCTTGTAATATTTTTCTTCGCTCAATTATCTAGAGCTTCCAATGACCTGTTTGCAATTATGCTACTATATTTGCTAATTTTGAAAAACCAAACTAGACATTACACAGTTTGAAAATAGAACAAGTAACTAAAGATGGCAACATAGATGTATTAACGTTAATAAAAAATCTCAACAGTTTTATGAAAAAACGTTATCTAGCAGTAAAATGAGTTGACTTAATTTTTTGTTGTAAACTTTAATTTTGTTCCTGTTGTGTAGAGCTAACGTTTTTATTTATTAAAGCCTATGATCTTTTATGATTCACCATAAAAATATTTTTCCTTCTAAAGTTAAGCCTAAAATAGGTGAAAACAAAATGGATAAAGAAACCGTTTTCAAAACTGTCAGCGCACACATGTTCAACTTGCCTAAGAATTTGGCGTTTTAGTAAAAGTTATAGTGTTACCGAGCATTTCCTCTATATCTAATTAAAATTATGATTAACACAGTATGAGTGGTTTGTTAAGTTTATTTGTAATCACCCTACATTGTGGTAAAAGTAAACCATGTGCAAAAATGTATGGTAAAAAAACTAATACATAACGAAACGCGTCAAAATTTAATAAAGTAAATCTCAAATATTATTCAGTAATGAGTTGGCTAATCAATCCAATTGGGTCCTCATCACTCTTAAGGCTGCAGTTGAAATTAAATAGAAGAAATTTAAAGTTATATCCTGCTTTTGAGCTTAATAGTTCTGGCTTGAAAATGCCGTAAGTCCTTTATACTCGTAAGGAAAAACAAAACTGAGTAATCTTTTTCTGATTGCCAAACTGAGTAATTAGTTTGTTAAGTTCAAGTAGTCCCATAATGGCAGCATAAGAAAAATGTTGACATGAACTCAAAAAATAGATAACAGTCATACTTTAATTACCTTGCACGAAATCGTATGACATGGAAAATAAACATAGTTGCAACAAAAGATAGCCAAGCGCTCCGAACTCGTCAGGTTCTCAGAAACTGTAATCTGGCTAGAGAAATTCAGAAAAATCACGGTTGCCGCAAAAGTCTATAACGTAATACAATAATTAGAGATACAGTTGGGTAGATGCCTTCAATGAGCAACTTAGACAACTTTTGATGAAGATCGCTTGTTCCGTTACTAAGAAATCCTCATACCTGACAAGGGTAGATGAGGTCAACAAGACATGAACAAGGACATCAGGAAATAGCCACTGGGTAAGGCTGTTCGTTCCTTATATACAGATGTGTGTAGCATTGAGTCGGCAGCAACCTCAGTAACCTTCCTTATTTATATATTCCTCCACACATACAAATTATTATTTATTAACATATTTATATTTCGAACTAATTTTCAAAATGTATTAAATGCATTTTTCCTATTTCAAGGCCTTACGGCCTACACAAGGATACTGGTGTCACGCAACTGGTGGATCCTCGACAGATTTGTAGATGATTATTCACCCTACAGCTAACACACTGATTACTATTTCAAACAATGTAAATCTAAATGTCCCTAAAGCTCAATCACCGACGATTAATCACACTAAAAATATGTGATAAAGCCTTCAAAATAAGATTTCTGTTATTCATGACGATGATGGTACAGCATGAGTTCGATATTATAAAGTATTCCAGCAACATCTAGGAAATCATCAAACGAAAGTTACATAAGTTACATAGATAGCACGTTCGATTCACAGATTTAATTTAGTTATGATGTAACCATCATCATCTTCTACTTCCCGAGATGAACGAGAAATACTGATTCGAACCTTGGCGTACAACAGATTCTATGACAAAGAACATATCAAAAAAGGTTAACACAACCGTCAAATCGTAAAAAACAATGTAGCCCCCTAACAAAAAGAGACGATATAGATAAAGAACCTTCTATATAACAGTTTCAAGAGATGCGAATACAATTAATTAGGCCAATAAATTGTACATATACATCAGTTCAATAACCGCTTTCCGTAAGTGGTGCACTGTCGTGCGTTTAATTGGTAGCGTTTTGCGTACATCTATTTTATCGCAAACTAATAAATTTCTAATATTACGACGATAATACTGATTTACGTATAAAACTATAGCCACCCAGTAGCTATCGAAGGTATTCGCGACTACCACGTGTTCCTTAAAGATACGCATATCAGTTTTTCTTTACTCGTCATCGAATAGGCAAATAGAAAAAGAGAGAAAGCGATCGCCTAGTGATTCTACAGTGGACAGCATCGCCATGCCTCCCATCTAATTCTTCAAGCAAAAGGGTGTATAATAATAATATTAATAACTAATCCTCGGCGTGAAAGGCTGTCGCAGCGTTTCATCTAACATTGAATACATGGACGCATAACCGGATGCCCGGAGCCGAGCGGCGGCTATAAGCCTTCTCGTGTCCAAGAACCCCTTTCCTGCTCGCATCGTTTAATCTGCTCTTATTTCTCCATGTCCCGTGTGCTGTTTTGCTGGCTGACACAGAAGGTGGTACGGCCTTAACCATATTTGCTAACGGTAAATTGCATTGTTTTTTGAGGAATAACGACCTTTAATAACATTGTTCAACGTAGTTCCCTTGAGCGGATTGAGCCAAATGTACAGAGAAGACAGTAGAAGTACTAGATGAACATTAGTAATAACAGATTATTTAAACTAAACGCTACAAAAGTTGTAATACATAGCAACATAAAAACTGTAAGTTGATGCTAGCAGATGCGTAGATTATCTGAAGTATTTTCAGGAAATGCTTTATTCTATTAACTAAAAACAGAGCTTCCCGATCGGCTAGCTTATTACATTCATTTGGAATTGATAGATTAATTTTCTAGGAGAGAGTCCGCCTTAAAGGTCACACATATCTGTCAGTCTTACATTTAAGGTTTCGTCGACCCGATACTTTGTGTGACGTAACCACGCGTGTATTGAACTAAGAATTAAACCAAAACAATAACGCCAGAGAGTTCTTGAATACACCTATGTACCTGAATATACCTACGACTTAATTTCAACTTGTAGATTCTACTCCCAACCGAGAACACAAGATTTTTGTAGTACAGGTTTATCCTAGAATAAGTGTTTTTTCCTTTCCCTGCTCATTGGACGGTGCCGATCCATTTGACTGCTAAGGCAATTGCGTACAAACACTTCCATTGACGCTTTATCTTTCTAACCACTGTATTCCTTCATACGACCGTTGCTGGTTCGCTGTTGGTTATTATTGTTAGCTAAGCCAGTAGTAACGGTGAATAGACAGCGAGTAACAACAACAACCAGCAGCAGTAGCAGCGACAAACCTGTAACGAGCGACTACAACGAAGAACTGTATCAGTCGCCATACCGATGGCTCAGCCGGGCACAGCCCCTGGTACAAGCCAGATAACAGCTCAGGAAACAACACCGACCATATCAGCAGAAGCAGCAGAGTGTTATTGTTGTTTATTACGATATCAACGCATTTGCTCGTTGAAGCGCATTGCTCCAAGTTGGCAACAACAACTTCAGCGTTCAATAATTAGTTTCGCCGCTGCTTTAAACTTGTCTGCCTTTCAAGCAAACTGCCCTTAACAGCAATTAGCGCCAGCTGCGGGTTATATAGGTACTAACATACGTACGTGTGGCAAGGTATAATAGACGTGTATCCGCCTAAAATCATGCATTCACAATGTATGATGTACTTCAAATGTGTAACCCTTTTGTTAATAGTGACTAAGCAAACTTCAAACATGTATAAGTAACGTACTTCAAGTTCGTAGGAAACCATTTGTAGCATTGAGCTGTTCAGGTACTCCCTCTTAAGTCCCGCATCACTCTAATGACTGTGCAAATAAACAATGACCCGTACATATCACTACGTCGGCTGTAACAAACACTAAATGCTACTGCCCGATAACTTGTACTGACACTGTTAAGCTTGTTGTCCACGGCACCTACGAGACTCTATAGTGCGTAAAAGGAATCATATTATGTCCTATTTGATTACGACTCTGCCTCTACAATACAAGAGGTTCGCAGGCAGTCGGTAAACACGACAGAGGTATGTTTTGCTCGCTTTTTTTTATCTTTTCTTCTTTTCAGAACTTGTGCAATACCCCATCGAATAGTCTCTCAAATGCAAAATAGTTTTTTTTTTTTGTATCAATTTAACAACGATAGAGATTATTGCTGGGCTATCAGTCCCATTTCAGCTAAACGATATGTATTTACTTATCACAAAAGTGCGATCTAAGCGATCAGTTTCACTGAGAACGACGATGAAAGTGCGACAATATGTCGACGGTTGGTGTTAAACTCTACATTTGACTGACATGTCTTTCTGGCCAGATATATATCGATCTTGTCATAGCAACATAAAAATGTCACATAATATCAGCTTGGAAATTTAGTTACACCCATCTTATCCTATTATGTGCCAAGATAATTCATCACTATGACTATAATCTTCATGCGCGCAGAAGACGAATAACGACAAAGCAGTGCAGTGGCTACCTTGTTAGTTTTATCATTGCCATCATCCAGGTCATTCTCATGACCGGCCACTGGCCAGAACCACTAACGACCAGCTCGGTATCGTCACTCATAATCTGCTTCCTATATTCTACTGTCATCAATTCTTTCTTATCATTGTGACAATTCTCGAAGAGAAACTCAAAATGAATTAAATTGCTAATTAGTGAAGCCTTTCCTAACTGGCAACTCGATCTCCAATTATTTATTCTCTTGATTTCTACATTGTGTGTATATATGCACTTTGAGACTATGGTTTCTTGGCTCTTGAAAATATTAGTATTAAAGGCCTGGAGGCGCCATTTGTAGTCTAATAACAAAACCAGCCGGCAAATACTATATCGTCTGTTAGGACCTTTGAGCTGTTCGCGACAAGTCGTAAGCAACTGTATGCCTATGGATATAGCAGCAGCATGGTAGGCGGTTTCTCCGTAGGAGAGGTAATGGCGACAAATACAAGTAAATGACACCGCGTTTCGTACGCCTGTACCAGAAACAGCTACAACAGTCGGTTTTCTTCGAACAGACGCGCTACAGTCAGTTAGTTTTGCTTATAATTGAGGCAGTGGCATAGAAACATACTTGCGTGTCCTATTATTAGAAACACTGCTACCCAGTGGTATCGGATGTAAAACTCGAAATATTTTGTATTGGTAAAGTAGTAGGTTAGAGTCATCTAACAGTTCGTTATCTATTTCTGTACTGTCTGTATTTCTGTCTGAGCTTTCTTACGGCGCCTGTTTTTAGTTGCGCAGTAAATATTAAAACGCGAAAAAGAAGGGTAACTTCACGTGCAATTACTCTGCGAGTAATTTCTTATTCTTCTTCGTTATTAACGAAGCAAGACAGCTGCTTTGCTTTTTAAAGGCGGGTATGTCTTTATTTATACAGTAACAAATCCGAAAGCATTACAGCTGAACTGAAAGCTCACACATGAAAAGAGCATAGATAAGAACGACAACGAGAAAAAGGCAACGAGTAACAGTAAGCATGATCATGATCCTCATCATAGTCCTCGTCGTTGTCTCCGTCGTTACTATTGTCATCTTGTCGATCTTTTCTCATTATTCATTAACTCACCTTGCGACGCTACGAGGGCTACGAGGCCCGTCAGCACAAACAACCTTCTGAGTTTCATTCTTCAAAAATTCTGTTTCTGAGACGTCGGAATCTCTCTACGCAAACGAAATTAAGTGTGTCGAGCAAGGTGGGCCCGCAGAGGCACGCCAGTCTTCAATCAGCTAACACCGATGCCACTACTTATTACTACTAGTTTCGTTACAACTCTATGCTGAATCGTGGCAGCAAGCAGGGCAGCGTTCTATAGCACACTGATGGCCGAAAGACTCCATCATGCAATGACGAAGCAGCAAGCTAGTTTAACGCGGCGCCACCAGACGGCGCTTGCAGGCCGAGGCGGTATGCTCGAATGGGCGCGTATGCATCGAAGTGGTGCTGATATGTCCGGTGGACGATATTTGATCGCCATGGCACCAACAGCAGCCATCCTCCTCGCCCATTACCTATTGTATCTTTGCATGTGCGTTATGTTCTGTCCTGCTATCGTTTAACGATCGATTTCTAAGCAGTAGTCGGCGGTAATGCTGCAAATAAGGCTATTACATAAGTTTGCTCGTTCTAGGGAAGATGAATCTACGTTTCCGATATACTGGTACATAATGTCGAGAAAATAACGTTGACGAATAATATAACCATTGACATTAACAGCGGCGTGGTCGTAGACGTCGCAGCCGCTTCATAAAACCAAACGCGGAGGGAGTGGTTGATAATTAATTGCATTGGTTACATTCTGATAGTGGCAGTAGACGACGCTTTAATGCAGTTCGTTGTATTAAAGTTCACTTCAGATTTCGAAGCCCATCGCAACCTCGAGTCCAACTAGATTAGGCTCGTTCGCGTTTGACATCCGAAATATTCTGCAGTATGTACTAACAGGCATCAACTCAAGATTTTTTTTTATTCAGTTATTGCCGTAATAAAGGATGTCACTGTACCTGTGTACTGTAATTGATTTTTTAGGGTTCAAAAGGCAGCTGTACAGACGCACGGAATGGCTCCTTGAAATAATTTGCCTGCTTTTTTGTTTATAAATGCGAAGTCATTAATTTTTTATCTTTTCGTGGTTCCCAGTATGTTCGCAAATATATGTTTGCCTCATAACTGTTTATTTTAAACGGATACTCTGTCGTCTGCGTTTTGAAACTAGACTTCCAATTGTCAACATTTGTCAACAATTGTCAACGTTTGAACCAACTGCCATTAGGATTCATTTGATGTACCATTGACGGTAAATTTGACATAAAAATAAAAAATATTGTGCGTGCCTTTAAGTCACCAGCAGCATCGGAAGCGGTAATCTCACCATCTGTCACGCGTATTATCAGTTAATACTAGTATATATATAATATTGTGGACGATGACGATCAAAGGCTCGCGATATGCTCGTGTGTCGCAAATATTTATAACAGCAAATGTCCAAATCTAATAATAACGGTACATATATAATATAACATACTTCTTATCAGTGATTTAATTCTCAGGGAGAGCTTAAAGTTAATGTATCTCTTTACCACTATGACTGACTGGCCTCTACGTATTGGAAGTGCGTTTACCATACCGAGGTAATTAAATCAGTTGAAATGAGCTCATGTGGCGACAAGGAAAAAATTAAACAACAAAATTTTAAATTACCAAAAATTCTGTTTTTATAATAACCAGAATATATAATTCGTAGAAAACTAAAAATCCCTTTACGCTTCCAGAGGATTGACAAAAAATTGTAAATGACAATATTATACCGCGCTTTAACGGTCATTTATGTCGGAAAAGTGATCTTTCTAACGCTTAATGAAATTATTTTGGATCTGAGAGCAATTTCTGGAAGGCCGTACGTCTCTTACACATTTTTTCCATACATCAAGGTATTTTCGAAACAGGCGCTAAGGCTTTTCTTTGTAATTTGACTAGACCAGATACACGTCACCTATGTAAATACTATAGAGAACATATTCTAATCGTTTGTCAAGCGAAGTGTACATAATACGGTCATTTATACTTGCATTGATGGTGTTCTATTTTTTAGTGGACATTTACGGAGCGTAGTGCTCGCAGTACCTCTTTGCAAAATCTTTAACTAAATCAGTCATGAATCAAGATAATTCAAGGAACAGCCTATTACCAAGATCAAAAGTTTTCATAAAAAAAGCCTGTTATAAAATTATTAAAGGCTTATGTTTTTCTGGTCTGAAAATCGTTGTCTTGGTACGCATTTCTTATTGTGATCCCAACTTGAAGACTGATTGTGTAATCCTAAGGCTTGCTTGCGTTTGATAAGCAAAGTTAGGCAGAGTAACATATTTTGGCAAGCTGGTTAAGGCAAGATCCTTCATACTTCATCAAAAAACTGCATCATTTGAAACAAAGACTTTATAAGTGAAATCAAGTCACTCTTTAATGGCAGAACAACCATTTTCTGACTTTAACTAAGCTTAATGATCTACTTCAATGTGTGTAACACAATTTTAAGCGAGGCTATGAATTCGGCAGAATACCAAAGGAACATGTCACTTGAAAGCCACTTTGCTTGCTGTTGTCTAGATTTAAAACTCATTATAAGGAGTGATGTGTAAAGAAGTAATGAATAAAGAATAAACTAGTGGTCCTAGATTTTACAATGTCCAAGTTTGAGAGTACGGATTTTACCAAAAGATAGGTAAAAGCGCATAAAGCTCGAATGAATTGCTTTTATCAGTGAAAGCTGGGATGCTTCCATTATGGACGCCATAAGATAGTGTTAGTATTTACTTAATATTAATTAGAAACTAGAATTTCGCTCACATGCAGTGCTTTAAATGCAATGCGCTAACTTTATATATTACCGCGAATCTGCAGATATTTGTCAGTGTATCAACGGGACGCTGCTGTATAAGTAAGGATTATCAAAATTATAAATTAAAAAAGCTATATACAATATAATAAAAATATAATTCTCAACAAAAGGTACTAAAAAGTGGTACAACCATAAATTGATCTTAAAATCTAGGAGAAAAACAGTTTTTTAATCCAAGTTCTGTAGAACTACTTTCACTTTTTATATTCCTAGTGTATCTTGTTAGTAATATCATGTCGCAGAAAACAAGATAGGATGATCAGCAAGGGCCTATGCGAAAATAACAGATTTCGCTAACATTTCCGTAGGAAGAAGTCGCTTTTGAAATTCTGTGTAGAATATATATATATTTTTGTCAATGTATTTTTAGTGGTTGTACTATCTTATGAAATTGTCTTTGTTAATAGATTCGACAATCCTAGTTCAAATTATTAGCGGAAAGATTTCATACTAAGGGAAAGATCAGTCGACGAAACCTATAAGGTATTTTGCTCCTCATTGTCAAATCTTACTCCGTCACAATCCATTTTAGTCGCTGCTACCACACGCCCTAGAAAAGGACCCGTACAAAACAAAGTCTGAATTTTATTTATATTCAAGTAATTGCGCATACATTTTATTTCCGTTAGCGCTCATGGCTGACGATTGAAATAAGGGTTTTTCCTACTATTTAGTTTTTCGCGATCTTACTAATTCTTTCAGAAATGTTGTTTCAAAAACTTAATCGAACCCCCCATTTTCTTGCAATGGTAGCTCAAGTGAATTTATCCGCCAAAAACAAATGGATTTTACTTAAAAAATAACCACCAAGTCTGCTCTCATCTTTAGTAGTTAGCAAAGAATAACCAATCGGTCGAATGGTACATTGTGCTGTGCAGTGCACTAAAATTATCTTCATTGCTTTTGGAAGCTCAACGTGGGTGGTTAAAAATGCTAAATGGCCACCATCCCCGTTTTTATTTGGAGAAAAAGTTGAAGATTCTTGTCGCGAATGGCAACAGGGTCTCTATTTTGTTACAGCTACTGTGTCTAGCTATAAAATAATATTTGGTCAAGATACGAATCTGAGTTTGCGATTGCATGACATTATTACATGTGTAGAACAAGCTTATATATATATCAGTTAAATGGTACACTATATTTGTATGTTAAAATGAAGTACAGCGCGTGTTCATTAGTACATAAAATAATAGAAGAATCCGTCGCTTCATACTTACTATATTTAGTCTGTCTTTAAATATGCATATGTACCTCAGGATGCATGATGAATGCAGTTTTATAACTAACTTTCACTAAACTATATTTCTCGATAAACGATATGTTAGCATATTTTTATGAGTACCTCCTGCCCTATGTTCTCGTTATACGCAGTGACAACTATTTATATCAGTTATGGTTACGTTAAACGCAGGGTGATAAAAAAAAAATAGTCAACGAAAAATTAAGCTACTAATTTTATATCCAAGAAGACTTAGTTACTGCTTTGCTATTGCGCTTTGCACATACTTAGATCGATAACAACGAACAATGATGATCTCAACCACGGCACCATTGGTAATCAAAGAAACGGCGATTTCGGGTAACTTCCCGCGTAACGAGTGTTGACGGCTTTGTTTTGCATAAACTTTTATTGTCATCATATACGATATAAGTAGCCAATTTTAGAGACGACGATTCAAAAGCGAAGCCAGGTGAAAAGTACAACCTTATTTTTGAAAATCACGTCCTTTTAACTCTATACTATTTTGTCATTCAGCATATTATTTATTAGCGTTTATATATATATATATATATATATATATAAACCCATCACTGTGGAACTTCTCTAATTTATAAGCAAACAACTGTGATAAGTGACTTTTGCATCGCCCCGCTAGAACCATTAAGGAAATTCTGGAAACACCGAAACAAATGATTGCCTTATGGTGCAAGATCTGCGCTATGCATTAACATTTCCTATTCAAGTTTTCTCATTTTCTGCCGAATTGCTAAAGATGCATGTGGTCTAGCATTACCACTTGGCAGATAACGCCTTTTCTGTTCACTTTGTTCCAGTCGATTTTTTTAATAGCTTGTTGTAATCACATTAATTGTTGACAGTAGCGTTCTAAATTAATCGTTTACCAGGTGGCAACAACTTATAATACACGATTCCTTTCTGATTCACACACAAGCATCACCTTCTTCGGCACCAATCCACATGTCGCAACAGACCATAATCTTCTTCGCGCATTTTTGTCATATGTAATCCATTCTTCATCACCCGTGATCTACCGTTTCAGACATGGCTCGATCTTGTTGCGTTCTTAGATTTTCAAAGATGGAAATATAGTCATAGTCAAGTACATTTATTTGCGTCAATCCCTGTGGCACACAAATATCAAATGTCTTTTTATCGTCAGCTTTTTTCCAGTGGCTTAAAACTGTTTGGCGGTGGATGTTTATTTCTTCGGCGATTTCATAGCTACTCACATATCGGCCGCATTCAACTTTCGCAATAATTTAGTTAGCTTTTTTCGTAGCTGATAGGCCGCTACGAGAAACACTTTTCACATCGAAATTCTCAGAAAGAAAGTGATAGAACCATTTTCAGGCTATTTTTTTCGGTAATGTACCTTGATCACAAACAGCACAACTTTTTTTTTTATTGGTATGCAGCATTTCCGCCTTTATCGTGATATAACTGTAAAATATAGCAAAGTTTTATAGACATATTCTTAAAGGCACTCTAATCTGGATAAAGCATTCCAATAATGTTAGCACCTCTACAGGGGTCAAACCTCTGCTTTCAAACAACATAAACGCCGACCCAAAATGACTATTATTACATGAGATATGTAACTTTAAAGCCATTTAGTTAGAAAACGGTCATTACTAACATGTATATATTCTGCCGTATTAGTAGTGTACAGCAATTCGCTACGGTTGCTGTCGTATAAACTATGACAACTTCATGCTAACTAATGTATTATGCTATATAAACATAATCAATGTATGTACATTGCAGAACTTAATGCGCACTGCAATAATAGTATACAAATAAAGACTATATTTCAAATAAAATTTATTATCTAATAAGATCATATTATTAAAAAATATAGTAAAATAAGGACGTGTAATGGCCCCTATGCTGATGGGATCTCTTACACAAATAGTCATAGATGTCTGGTCAGACCAAAGGCTAGTAATGTACAATATTCGTCCGCAGCAATGGTATTCATCATTACAAGCTGTAGTTGCAGATTTTTTATATTCAATTCATTCACGACTATCATTTTTGACGGTACTCAATTGACTTAAACAAAGAAAGAGTTGCCAACGGTAACCGTTTTTATTCTACTAAAATTTCTAATTTCGAGCTTCGACTGCATATATATCACTTCCGAATTTCAACGGTGCTGCAGCCGCATCTGCTAAAGTGTAGATGGCAACGATGTTGCTGAAAATCTTTGGCAGTCATTATAATGAACAGTGCCGTTAACTTTTCTTCTAAGCACAGGGAAACCCCTTCCAAGCATGAACAGCACAAAAGGCTAACAACGACAGCTAATAAGTAATTGAACAATTGATTTTTACAGAACTGTATAAAGGGTATATAAATTCGACCACGTATTTACTTCTGTCTTCACCTCAAATAGGAACTCATATTATTGCGTAAGAGACGACCTTTGTAGTAGCGTTTCAATTAACAAAAAAAGGGCATTGAGTGCTCGTAAGGTAGTAGTGTCTGGAAGGTACTACAGATTAACGTTAATATATTAACACTGTAAGCGACAACAGGAAAACTGGGTTACCCGTGAGCTACAATGCCGAATCGTTTCTTCCACCCAGTTGCGCGGTATGGGATTAATGTATCGGTCTGAGACTTTTGGGCTTAAGCATAAAAGAGGAACACTTTTCTGACTGCTAAATTTTGCCAGAGGCAGGTATTATTGATGAAACAGCTAGTGGAGGGTAAGAACGAGAGACGAAAAATAAGCACGGCTGGAGTTAAGTGGACTCGAACTAGACCCATATTGTATAAGCCGAAATGACAAACGGTACTTAAAATAATATAGCCATCATTGTAAGTAATCTTATCTCTCCCTTAGCACCCGCCCTCTGTTTCCTCTAATTATTATTCAATTATCACCTAGCTATAATCCTTTCTGGGTCATCATCACTTTGAGTTGCCTAATAATGAACTCCGTCATCATCACTTTGAGTTGCCTAATAATGAACTCCAAGTTTCAAGCTCATTTGTTCGATCAAGTATTTTCTACAATATTCTTGCTGCAATTAGGTTTTTTTTGGTATTTCTATATCTATTTTCTGTGGCATTCTTCCGCTGGAGACACTGTGATACCGACATGCTTACTGTACAGACGGTACCCGTAAATGTACACTAGAATGCCATCTTCAAAAGACGAGCAGCAGATTCGAACCTTGCAAGAGCTGAGTAATTATGCTGAACACTGCATTCTGTTATCTAAAATAGTCGTGTTCAAATGTTTGTTTCTGTAGTTCCGTATCTCATATCTCTATTTTGGGTATATGATTTTAGAAAACATTTGAAGCTATACTGCACTGTTTTATGATGTTGAACGTTCACGTTCTGATAGACGTATTCAATCACCATTTCCAGGTCAGGTTGATAATAAATGCTAAAATGATCTGAGTAGATTTACGAGTGTCGTCTTGAGTTCCTTCTCCATCTCGGTTAGATCTGGACCATCTTCAAGTATCCATTGGTCCTCAACCGTTGACTCCTCCCTGAAAACGGGATAATTGCAGAAAAATCGTAAATGAGCGATAAGGTTATGCACGGTAACGGCTACATTAGTTACGTTACAACTTCGGAATGTTTTACGAAAATGCAGCTGAGAAATATGTCGGCCTTCCAGAGAAACTACTGAGCATAAAACGGTTCCCTCAGTGCTCATATAGTGAGTGGTATCAAAAAGGGTGAAGGAGGAACGACATTTTGGTTTGAATCTCGATAGTGATACTCTATCGCTGGATTTTGTCAGCCGAGGCTCGAGGTCTTATTTCGATTCGTTTAGGCTGGGTTAAACGATCAAACAGTAACCCTATTGGGCTTAATCAACCGGAGACGAATACGCAAGCTAGTAGAAAATCCTACTGGTTTAGTGGCTTCATGGATAAACCTTATGTTTAATTCTGGAAGGGACACAATTAGAAGTAAAATATATCCACTGTATCAGCGGCCATTATTTAGTGTGCACATACGAATTCGATACAAGCAACTTTTTTAGTTATGTAAGTCTTATGAAGGCGGGAATTGTTAACGAATAATGCAACTGATGAAAAATGTGTAAGTACTTGTCATAGTAATATTCATAGTTAAAATGATGTGAATATCACATACTCAGTATTCGCCTATTTAATTAATTGGAAAGCAGATGATTTGACGATTGAATTATTAGTACACAGCAAATGGGAATAATGCAAGTATTGAACATCCAGAACACTACTAAAAAGAACAAGTTTACCTGCATAAAGGACAAGCATTACTGCGCAGCTGCCACTCATGTATACAGGATGGACAAAATGAATGTGCGCAAGGCAGCGAGATCTGGCGTTCCCTTTCCAGACAAACACAACATAAATGATCATCCTCTTCTTCTCCTTCCAACTCGGCGAGCTGAGTTTGCTGTCCGGAATCCTCTGCAAGCGATTACCAAGGTTGCACAAATAAGAAAACCTCTTGGCAAAGGTTCAGTTCACAAAATGGCCTATTGTTTCCAGAGCGAAACGCTTGGGCACTCCAAGAAGCCCACATTTTCTAATTTGGTACAGAAGGCGATTTACTTGGCTCGAAAAGCATCCGAGTAAAATTGAAAAAAAATTTCTACTGTCGGTAATTGTTACTCCATTCTACAGACTCGCAGATAAAGGAATAGAAGACGTACCTTTCTTTGCTCCATTTTGTTGAGTTGTCGGAATGTTAAGGAGCTTTTTGTTTACCATCACATTGTGGTAGACGGTAATAAATTGGCGGAGATTAATTTCCTACAAAATGTAAATTAACGTGAACCAGCCGCAGACATATGTACGTAGTAAGTTTTGTGAAATAGTTCCCTACGATGGTGCTTTCCACAAATAACAAAAAGTTTGCTTTTAGTCACGCAAACATTTAATTCATAAGAGTATTAATTATGTTACATAGGAAACTTGCATGTTTTTGGGTCCTGACATAATTCATAAATATTGCACCTTAGTTAGTTCTTCTCCGGACTGAAGGTCCTTCACAGTGCAACGAAACCGAATTCCACTTCGCCACAAGAGGTGGTCATCCGAATATCCTGCGACTTTAACGTTTACCTTCCAATTCAGATAAAAAAATATGATTATAAATCTTTTCAATTGAAAAGTAAACCAACTACTCCGTTACAGAGCTCCATTCTAAAAATAATTGTTAAGAATTATAGAAGAGAAGTTTTAGCATGTAATAGCGCTAGTAGATAACAAACGGTGGTGCTTAGATTAGTCTGGACTATAGGTAACCAATATATGTAATAACATTGCCGTGCCTGAGCCAGGAACGCGCCATTTCATTGTTTGTTTTTGCACCGAACATAGTCTATCCGGGACCGTAAACAAACTGGTTAACACGACTGCACGAACGCCCCAAGGTGGCAAAATAGCTACAGATAACTACGACTGTACAAATTCTGAAACTAATTTGAAATGCTACTAGTGCATATGCAGTCACCCCAGGAACGCAGTTCAAAATTCAGCAGTTAGTGTAAGTGTGTCTACCGTTAATTGCATGTTTTCGAAGTACCTTAAGAGCACATACGCATTTTTTAGACATTTTCCATATTTTCAAATTTTATCATTTTATAAATATTACTTTAACGTTACAGGGTTTTTGATCGGATGGCAGTCTAGAGTTCAGTTTCTCGGATTTCTTTGTGTGTGAGGTGTTATTTGAACCGACTCCAGCAAGACTCCATACAGTAATATCAGCTTAACGATCAACTTGCTAACTCCTGTGCAGCTTTTGTGCGGTTTCTGTGAAGGACTGAAAAAATCATCGAAGTGAATGAACGGTACATTGACTAAAATAAGTTGTCAGAAGTTCGATTTAAAAGTTACTTATATTGAAAGGTGACACAACTTACAAAATTACCAAAAATAGCTTCGTTATACTCCAATGTAGCTGATCTAGTAGGAAATAAAAATATTTTATATCTAGTAAAGTTTCTCCGCGACGGGAATATTCTTCACCTTTATTTTAGAGGCCGGAATCGTAGAGCTCTACGTAAATCGACTTATTATTCTAAATTACCCTTTGTGCGAGTCAGGTTGAAGTTTCACGGGTTGATACCCACCTCTCTTCCGCCTAGGTTCAATCCAGCGTCGTTTACCTCGATAATCATCCTGGCCACATCGTTCCGATCCAGCATTGCCATCATGCGAAGTTGTTTTATCTCGCGAGCCATCAGGGTACCTCCAGCCGCAACACCACTGCTACTACTGTGTGTTGCCCCCATCAGGCCTAAGGCTGCGGGCTGTAATAAATAAAAACCATCTCAAGTGACTATTCCATAGTACTTCATAGCTTTTTTGGAATAGCTTTTACCCAGGACATTTTTTCCGCTATTTCGCCATATATTAGTAATTTAGCAGCAATTTAGAGGATTAGTGGGCAAACGAAAAACTAGTATTTGCTAATGGTATTTACCTAGTTACGATAAACTTAAGGGCTTACAGCTGCCTCTGACATGCTGGAGGGAAAAACGCTTTATGTTGCTGGGGAAAATCTTGTTGGTGAAAGCTTAATAATTGTTTTTTTTGAAATTGATTATATAGTACTGTCCTTGACCACACTTGGTTACCATACCATCAACCCTAAAAAAATCTCTGGCAGTTTGGAAATGTTTCTTGCGGGTAAGATTCCGTTAAATAATAATGACGCCCTGCCATGTGCGAAACCGTTCACTAATATCCTTAGCTTCGTCCAGTTTTTACATCAGTTTTCTGTGAATGAACAGTATCACGAAGAACGTACATGTTATAATCAATTTTGAAATATAGAAGTAAGTCGAAAACGATCGCTGTGGTACAGTTCCAACCTTAACTAGGGCCGACATAGGCTGCTAAGCACTTGAATGTAATTAAAGGTCAATCTTGGTCTCTAAATACCCCAGTGTCTAAAAAACATCACGAAAATTGCAAGGAAGTCACCGTTATAAAATAATATAATAACACATAAGCAATTGGTGTGGGCCGGTATGCCGTGGTCTATACCAATAGATGTCGAAAGACTTTGGAGAATTCTGAAAAGAAATTCTGTCGAGGATGTGAAATGAAAAAAATTATTAAAGCCACATATAACGCATTACTATTATGGACTAATTTTTTTTATATGTAAAAAAGCTATGAAACTTTGTAAGATGCAGGTAGTAACTACAGCTCATACTGGCATAAATTCGTTGGCTTCGAACAATCAGGATATTCAGGATATTCCATAATAGAAAATACCCAATTTGTACGTTGAGGCTTCCAAACTTAATGGTTTTGTCTAATGTTGAAAATAGACAAGTTGTCATATATAAACCTCATAAATAATTGTACGACGTTTCACAAATGGAAGCATTAATACATGGTTCCAAATTCCATAATACGTGAGTTGCTTACATAATGTAACACACAATAACGAAATAATTTGCATGAACTAGACTTTCATGACTTTGGCCGTACATACAGAAGCTACGATAAAAATAAAACCCAATGCCTGCCACTTTATATAGTGCTGATCTTGAGTCTATTTACTTACGTTATTATGTATTATATATCGATGACTCAGTGCTCTACCGAATGAAAGAACAAAAGAATCCTTTTCTGAGTCTCCTCGATATAACACTGAAGAGAATCTGATTTAAGCTGAAGAAGAGATTTCAAATTAATCCTCTCTACGAACAATCTGCCCTTCTTCAATTAATTATTTAATCGGCGGAGAAGCACTTCTATTTTAGCCAAAACAATAAGTAGAGCAAAGCAGATTTTCATCTACGCAGTCACACTGTTTACATGTTTGACCATTTGAATGCATTAGTGCTCGAATTAAATAGAAAATTAATAAAAGCCAACAATCTCATCAAATTTAAATTTCAGTTTCAAATTCACTTTTCACTGATTTGTTGTGACACTGCGATACAAAAAACCGGCTGGCGGTTTATCCTGAATGAACAGAAATGGTTTCCCAGACAGGTGCTACTAATCCTAAACATGGAGTCTGAGGTAAGACGGGCGAAGGAACCCGCGCGAGCGCGCGATACGCAGTGAATGACAGATCAAATGAAGCTCAAGAGCGAGTGCCTTCGACCGCCTTCTATCCAAACTGTAGTACAATATGTCCCATCTATAACTGTATGCAAGCCGTAATTCCAATCGTTCCCTTGAGTCGGGCATCATCAGCATCGTTAAGTCGAACAAATATTGTTTTGTTAATAATTCGGCGCAGCTATTTTTCAATGAAGCAATTTTTCCAGATGTTTATTTGATTCAAGTGTTTTAACAAATTTTAGCTGATGTTATAGTCTCAAGCATTTTGTTAATCGTTTAAGGAGATTGCATTAAGTATATGTGACTTCAGTGCTGACCCTGAATGCAATCATCAGTGATGATTTGTCATAATAGCGTATTCGACATACATTGCTACCTCTAGGGAGCATTTAATACTTCGTATAATATGGTCAATAATCAATCTTGCCTCAAATTTTTTGCGTATCGACAAGATTTCAATTTCGATATGTGAACACGTATCTTTTCCCAAAATTCTTTCAGGCTACGTACCGATGACTAAACATCGGTTCTTAATACTGCTAATTTTATCAGTACTACTCTTCAGTGATTGCCTCACTGTCTTCTTCAGAATTTGTCAGAAAGCAGTGTCATCTTAATTATAGATCCAAAGTTTCTGTTATAGCGAAATGACTGACGTGCGGAATCAGCGTATTTTCGGTTCTTCTCGGAATATGCGTACTATCCTGCATACTATCGCAAATGTGACGTAGATTCTGTAAATAACAATGCGATGTCTCAAGACAGATATCGCCGATATGTAACAGCAGAAAAGAATTCTAAAGTCTTAGCTATATGGTGTATATATCGTGTATAATAATTAATATTTCTATCATTATGAAATGTCGCTTTATTCGTAATTTAGTTTTTTTAATTTGATCTCGACAACAATTAATGTTCTTCCATGGAACCGTAGTTTTCGATGCGCTTTTTTGATATTTCGCACAATGAAAGGATTTTTTCTCGGTTCTTATTACATGCAACCGGTGTTGTGCAGTTCTGTACCTTAGGACTGATACTGCGGAGTAGCAACAATAATAAATGTGTGTCTATGTAATCAAAATACCCTGCTGTACGCCATTGCATGTTGTCGGTTTTCTAAGGAATATAGCTAATGCTCGTATTGCCTTTACAAGATGCGTTAATACTCTTTGTTTGTGTGTAGCTTTTGTTAGCAGTCGATGTTACAGCAGTCAACGGGTCAAGGTAAGGTAAAGAACAGCTCTACCAGTGGTGTGCCTTTGTGTGCCTTGTCTTGCCGACCGGCCGCCCGGCCACCCGTCAGTAGGTATCTGTTTGGTAAACCTTCTAGTGTGCAGGTCTATGCGTGTCCAGTGTGTATGGTGTCAGTGTTGACAGCGGTTGCGTTCCGTGTTAATTGGAGAAAAAGCAGGCTTGAATATGTTTCACTGAAGATCCTATTAACGTGTTTCAGACCCGCGGTGTTGTTAGGATCGCATGTGTATTATCCACTAAATTAATTGCAGTTGACAGTCAAAATTTATGTAAGTTGTATACATTTAGATACTGAGTTGAGCGCTTGACCAACGTTTACGTAAAGAACATTTCTGTTTGATCTCAGGCATTGCAACGAAAAATCTAACTAGATTGTTATCAGGAAGTTGGCTAGCAATAAGTCAGAACAATGATAATAGCATATAAAAAATAGGTTTCTTATGAGGGATATGCTCATATGTGTAATAGCGATAACAGCTTCAAGCGCTGTCAGATTAGTTTCCGCAATTCGTAACAGTTCGAACAAGTGACGGGTCTTACCCTGACAGACCCTCTCATGCAGTTGTTTCAAAGCTGTAAAAACTGCTATTTATTTATTTTATTTATTATTTATAAAAGAAGTTTTAGTTTCTTTATCATAAATTTATTATGTATAGAAATATATGTCACGACAACTCCCCTGCAGTAATTTTTTTATGGTTAGCAAACAATTCGAGCAAACGTTACTCTACCTATTAAAGCGCACCTTTTACGCATGAAAATTGTGTACGAAAAGGTAATTAATAATTCAAAAAATCATGCGCCACTATTTTTTTACTGATTTAATTATTTCCCTGCTTTAAATGGTTATTCAGTCGGAGATGACCTTCCTTTTGAAAACAGATGTTGTCTTGGTAAAATAAACTTGCTTTCAATTGTTATAGTATCGTTGCATATCAAGTACTCGCACGTGGTATATCTAGTAATAATATCTATCATATCTCTCAACCTGAGTTCTTATGAATCAACTGTAACAAGAAAAATAATCGTGCGAAAAAAAGGTTAACGAAAAATCAAAGAGAAAACAAAAGAGCAGCCCAGAAGTCGTAGATCAGTCTCTTGAATGTCGAAAAATCTTTAGTCAAATAAAAAAAGCCGAATTTTCTATGGTATGCCAGTATGGTATGGAATAGTATGCCAGTTCGATTATAAAGGACATTAATAAACGTGAGGTGATTGACGTGCAGCATAATGTTACATCTATATGCCTATCATCTGTCAAAATTCCATTGGGATGTTTTCTGCGGATAGCTAGTTTGCATCAGTTATCACGATACCGAGCCTCTTATGATTATTTATATATTTAAGGAGAACAACCATTTGCTGGAATACCGCGATCCCGTCGTAGTCCGTCTGTGATGTCGGAAACCGGAGCAATTGGTGTGGGGTTAGCTGATACTGACGATATTCCACTAGCGGATGAAGATGGAGAGGAGGTTAAATCAGAACCAGTACCAAATCGGAATGGGCAGCCGCAAGAGTAAGTGTAAGCATAACTACTTGTCATATATAAAACTGAACATCGTCAAACATGGCTGATTTATATATATATATATATATATATATAATGTGGACAGAGAAAAAAAACACGTTAACGAAAGACGATATATGATATTTACACGAACTCCATTCTCGTCGCAACTTATATCAGTGACGAATTAGCGTTAGTTCCACGTTGACTTCGGTTACCTCCATATGTAGAAATACAATTATTTTGTTCTAAGTAGTGATTAACTGAGAATTAGGACAGGCTTCACATATGTACCATACATACGTTTCTTTTCCAGGGTTGGTGATCACCGCGATGCTGGAGCTATGGAGGAACAACTATTCTTTGAGGAGGAAAATCATGATGGCTCAGCATTTTCGTGTAAGCTTGTAACCTTTATTATTAAGTCCTAATGTTCTAATAATAAAACCCATTAAATAGAACAATATTAAACAACACTAAAAAAAAGTTATCTATATATAAAATATATAAAAAAATCTATATAGAAACAAAGATTGGTAAAAATCTATTGCAATCGCTTCGTTTAAAACAAAAGCGCACAGCTGCTGTGTCATAACTGAAGATTAGGATTTACACTGTTAGAATAAAACGCGATAGTATACTTTGAGATTACATTTCTTCCCAGAATGAAATCTACTCACATTTCTCGATTTCCTAAAAATACCGAAAATGCGTAAATAGAGGATAGTCTTACAGCTTTGTTTTTACTGTCTTTTTTCCAGCATTAGACCACTCTCTGCACACAGATGAAATAGAAGAAAAATCTCGATTGATTTCGCAAGTCCTGGAATTGCAAAACACGCTTGATGGTATCAACATGAGTATTTCTTGATCAAAATTATAACAATAATTCCCTAGTGAACAAGACGAAATTTAGCTATTTGAATGTTAAGTGTCGTGTATAACCGTTCTTAGTATTTTCCCTATCATCTGATCTTTTTGATGATTTTTTTTCACAGTAACAGTTGCTTGCTATTATGTGGATGATACTTACTTTTTTAACCCGTAATTTTATTTTACAAAATTTCCGATCTAGATAATATTGGATTATATTAGTGTTTAAATAAGATTTAGTTTTACTTTAATTTGTCATTTGATCAAGATTCGAATTTCTAACTAATATACTCAATAAACCAAAGTTGATTTTACACTAGACAGATGTGTTAATATTTTACAGATCTCTCGCAACGGGTCGATAGCGTGAAGGAGGAAAATCTAAAGCTAAAATCGGAAAACGGCGTATTAGGTCAATATATCGAGAACCTGATGGCTGCTTCTTCTGTTTTCCAGAGTACACAGCAGCAGCCATCTCACCAGCACAACCGTCCACCGTGTTCACGCAACAAATAACACAGTCAGCTGTCTAGAACAACAGAATTCTAGAATTAAACCACCTGGCCGGATTAAAATGACACACGCTTTTAACAGCTTGAAACAGTATTAATGATTAACACAAGCTTTTTTTAGTTCCTTATGATTTACTAAAAAAGGTGCCAGCCCTTATAGGACCCAATTTTAAGAAGTGCTAGAATAAGGTGTTAAGGCCCTAAAGCAATGGCACTGAATGTGTCCTTTCGTATGTGTGGCCAAGCATCAAGCTTGTGACTACAATAACAAAGGTAGGTTACGACGATAGTTACCTCGGAATAAAATTAGCTACCAGTGATCAACTTCTTCCTATTCAAGTTACGCAATGATACTGTCAGCTACAGCTAAAACTGCCTGATAAAAACCGCTACATTTACTTATATACCCATAAATAAAACTGGTTTTTATAGTACGAACACACATATTCCCAACAAAATGCCACCACCCACGATTTGTGTATTTTGATAGCTTTGTGTTTTGTATGCATATACACTGCAATAAACAGAGTGTCAGATAACTAACTCTAGTAAAAATTGTAGCTTTTGTTTATCTTTACGATCTTTGAAAAACACAACCTTTCTCGAAAAACATTTATCAATCACGCATTCAATACATACGTTTATGGGCGCTTAATATATTCGTTGCCCTTACTTAATGTTCGGACAAAAAAACGTTCATAACAGGCGGTTTTTCAGAGAACGGTGCTCATGTACTCGGTCATTAGTGTACATGCAATTGAGATGAACTCACTGCCTTCCAGTTTAAGTTAAAAAAAAAAGCGTGATTATTAGAAAATTGAATTTATCAAACAACTTACAGTAGACTCTTTTATTGTGATAGTTGTTACTACGGGCTTCAATTCTACCTTAATGTGTATTATCAATTTTTTTTTTTTAAATAAGAAACCTATATAAATGCGATTTCTGCTAGTTTCCTCATAATAGGAACGTCTACATCGCAATATACAGCGGACTCACACGCAGAATAATTATGAACAAATGAGTTAACGATTACATAATTAAATAGCCACTTCCTCAGTCATTGGATAAAGTCTGCTTGTCCTGAATTGATAAGCTTCATATTGACTAGAAATACAAATCGTAGACCAGCCAGCTCAACCACGGAGTTATGATTCAATCTGAAATTATAACAAACAAAGTCAATCAGGTTCTAAATCATTCAAAATATAAACTTTTGGCAGGAAACATCATAACTACTCCGGCAAAACTAATAAGTATCAGGAGTAAAATAATGATGTCCCAAAATTAGTTTTTTAAAAAGTACCAGACCAATTCTTTGCCAGAAACATTTGAGATAGAATGACTTTTCGAAAGGTGCTGCCTGTAAAAGTTGTCAAATAAGAACAAAAGGCGAGTCCGCCTGTCTGTGCCCTCTCAGTCATACGAACAATCGTCCTTGGCTCTTGGAACTATTTTGGTGGCATTTATCATCGACAGAACATAATGCGGACAATCAAATAATACAAATTAGTTATCTCAATCTAAGTAGTTATCAAATAACATATCATTAAGCCATAATAGAATATGAGTACGTTAAGGTATTATGAGATAATTAGACAATTGCAAGCGAATCCGACAGACATCAAAATTTAATAAGGTAGTTCGACTAAAAAAATTGTAAATGATCTTACGACCGAGCCTATTGGACACTGTTGCCAAACCCGATTTCTCTCCAAGGGACGCTGTTCTTGCACGTGGTTCCACCTCTCCGATTGGCGGCAGAGATTACGCCATCCCTCGTCTATAGCGATTGTACTCTTTAAGCAGGTGTTTTGTAAATAAGTTACGCAAACTGCACATGGAGTACATCATATGCATTTCCAACCTTGGAGTCAATTGCCGGGAAAGCTATTTTGTATTCAGTTTCTGCATTTTCAATATTCAGGTTATAATTCCGTAGCAGATTACACATGAAATACCATTCTTGGATGACAGAATTTTTAGATCCCAGGCTGTACTTTCCTAAAAATAAAGGCGGTCTCGTCCTGATCGCTGATCACTCTTGCGTTGATCTGCAGCACTGCAGTCTTTGTTATAGAAACGTTTGCACCCCCTACGCACTGCGCTTTCGCTTATCGCCTCTTTGCCTAATGCCTTCATATTTCCGGGAAATTTTCGTATTCCAGAAGCAAAAACTTTACTACTAAGTGTTGATTTGCGAGACTAAAAGATGTTGTCCTTCTGAACAAATTTTTGCTAAAGTAAGCTCAGTCGGTAATCACTCCTAAGTTCTTGAAACACTGGTTTATTCCGCTAGACGCGTTCGTAACAGCTTAGGAGAATCATTTTTGGTTCAGTGGTATTGTATTACATGCGTATGCGCAAAATCCCAATAGGATCTAGTTGCTATAAAATTTTTTGACTCCTACTATACCTTATAGTAAATATGAGCCCGATTTGAAAGTTGTAAATTATTATTAGCAATATAAACTTTAGAGTTTTGATGGCATTATATAAATTATCACGTAAAGAACACTGAAAAGTTCTGCTACTGTCGCCCTAGAAACCCCCCTAGCTTACATGTATCCACACACCTGCATTTGTTTCCAGTAAGCACTGGATTCCCGTCAACATAAACGGGTCGTTTTCCTTCGTTAGCAAACACGAACTCGCCATTACTTCGAAGTTTAATTATTGCTTGACGACGCGATACCTAAATTTGAATAAAATTGTAACAATGAACAATGAACGTTCGTGTTAATGATCTCTTTCTGTTAATATTCTATAAAAAAAATAGTTGTGGTTAATATAGAAAGTAATAGGTCGTTTTAGAACGATTTGGCATCTTCTAACGGACAAACTGCGATAACAAAGTGGCTGAAGCTAACCTTGTAGGCCGGTCCCTCAAGACTAAAATCGATGTCAACTGTTACATCACGAGACGATCTGCCTAAAGAAATTTCTTTAGAGCGCATCAGGTAACGCACTAGGCGGCCCCTGAAATTACATTGAGTTTCGCTTATTTAAGGCACTGAGAAAGGAAACTGGTATTTTTAGCAGGAACAAAGGATAGTACATATGTCATGTATTGATTAAATCCATCTTGGACTCTAACGCGTACAAAACAATATTGAATAACACAACTGGTTGTTTAACTTAATTATAATGAAGAGACCTGAGAACGGCCAGCGTTTGATTGTCAAAATCTTGAGCGTGTGCCCCCGTTATGCTATCGGTAAGAGCCTGCCACAGAGGCAGCTCTGCTTCAAGCCGCTTCATTTCACGGCGAGCTGATCGCTGCAGCTGGCGTTGTTCGTAGTCCACGTCTAAATCTCGACGGCGTCTAAGATGCTATTGATTACAGGGCAAAATAATGTTTATATTAGCATATTATAGGTTTACTATGTTAAGTATCATACGCGACAAATAATTTTAATACGTAGACTGTGGACCGAGAACTTCTAACATCTTAGGCCAAAATGAACACCCGTACACAGTTGGATAAAAATAAAGCTGTCTCCTAAGAAAATAGATGTCCTGTCTGTAGCTATACTATTCTGTCTGTAGCTATATTATTTTCTAAACATGTATATCCTAGGAAATCTTATTAGTTTTATTTTTAAACAGTCCACACCTCTATGACAGAATAGGCAATTCAGAATGAATACTGTCAAATGCTAAAGGGCTATTTAGTTACAAATCTTCACCATCCTGTCGCCGTTTATGGGAGTATTTTTTTCAAAACGGTCCTCTGTTGAAAGATCTAATAAGTGTTATCCATTTTGGAATCTTCGTATGAAGGCAACTTACAGCATCACTTTGCGGATCGTTGAATTCGTCTTCGACATCAGAGAAATTTAATGGAATGCCTTTTTCTGAGGCAGCAACCGGTACGTGTTGATCCGCAAGCAAGTAATACTGTCGGAGTAATTGCCAATGCTTAAGCAGGTGTTTTGCTGTACGGCATGGCTGAAAAATCTGAAGCATTTGGCAGTAGCAAAATAGTTACATTTGGATAAAGATAATATTAACCGTCACTATAGATTTGTCTTAACGGTAAGCAAGTTTAGACTTTTGCGTACTGATAAACTAGAATAGTTGACATGATGCTAACACCTGTCAGCAAAATAAATCCTACACACCTTCCTATTGGCATCAAGCAGAGCTTGAAATTTTTGCTGAGTGGGGGCTTGATGAGCGCCCACAGATGCGAGAATTGCCTCCTCGCTGGCTGAGAACGGCATTTTTCGTTCCAAATACTCCACGGTTGAGGGATGAAGCTCATTGATAGCTTCGAATGTCCCATCTGACGACAATACTGGGTCCGAGTAGAGCAACTGCTTCCAACGATTAGTTATCTTCGTTTGCCGATGTTCAAAATAACAGCTGAATTGAGTAAAGTATCTACACTATGTTACTGATTAAGCAGGCGACAGCCTTTTTCATAGTAAATATAATTTCAGTACTATTGCGATAAGCCGAGTACCATTCTCATAAGAATGATGGACAGTCAGCATTAACATTTGTGTACTTCATACAAATTCCGTCTATGGTACCTGTTCGTACGAAAAGGCGTATGAGAACTTCGTTCCTTTATGCACCAGCTCCAGATCTCGCAATTGCATCACGGCGTTAATTAGAAGCTGGTCGTCCGATGCTCTCCATTCGTCTGGCTCTTCATCAGAATAGTCCATTAAACCATCACCACAAACGATAGACAAAAGTGGCCCAGTATTCGTTAAAACTCCGCCTTGCGGTGAGAGTGGCACTGACATTGCATAAGTTGTCACCGGCGTATCTTCCTAAAGCAGGTCCATTGGGATGTAAGTTGTTTTAGTTAATACATTAAGCCTCTTCCCTCTCACACCTTTCCACCACATCATTTGTACATTAGGTTGGAAATGCCCTCTTCCATTTACGACATAACTATTTTTAACGACGGATTTAATGTCTTATATATATCATTAGAAACATATGGTACTTCTGTTTTAACGATAGTATCGGATTCTTTTCGAGAATTAGGCCTGGTTTCTTCTCGTAGTTCGCAACTGACGCATTGTTTGCCTTTTGGGGTTATCAGAGACAGCTCAGATCTTAATCACAACTACCTGAAGAAACACTCGAATAGACCCACAAAGCATAACCTCTTTCTAGAACATATGGCACGATTCTATGTTTAAAGTTCTTGGTTGTATAAAGATTGTAAATTCATTCTCGTTCGGCGCTTAAAAGAAAAATGTCGTAATTGTAAAACTGTTTTTTTTTTTTATCTAAGACCCCTTTTTAACCAAAGGGTGACGTGGGCCAAGGGTCGCGCTTACACTGACAGACCAAAAGTGTATATTATCAAGAGCTACTAAAAAAATTTCCATATTTTTGCCTGGAATTGAACTTGTTGCGATTATTCCACACTGTCTGCAACGTCTAAAAGCATATCCGGTATGGCTACTAGATCCAAATCTGTGAAACTACCGGGCGATTTTCGTGTGAGTATCTGTTTTATTATTGAATCCATTGTTCTACATATATTCTCGTTAGTATATAGTAACATCTTAGAGGACATTTCTCTACGTGACAATGAGCTTAGATTCTTTAATGAAGCTTAGTAGACCCGTAATCTGACGACTGATAAGATCCAATGACACAGCATATTTTCTTGTCAACGGTGAAGCAGGTTACCACCGATCAAAGAAACTTCGACCTAAACGATCTCTAAAAAGAGACGTAGCCGTGAAATGCGAATTCATTTTTGCTATAATTACTGCACAACATCAATGGTTTATTACCAAACATGATGGAAGAGACATATCTAGATTTACGTGCTTTAGTCGTCAAGCTCCTCTGTATTAAATCGAAGGCACTAGTAACGTCGTTATGTACTAAAGTATGATCAGCAATATATAAGCTCGTGAGAATATATACAGTACAATGCATTCTGTCTTTATATCAAACCAGCGACTACCATTTGTCAAAGAAAAATGCGCGTTATGCGCGTCTTTAGCAAATACACAGGTGTTAACCCACCATAGATCTTACGTGTTCTGCCAGATACGCCTGCAGACACCGCAAAAGGTGAGATAGATTTAAAAAAATTCAAGTTTTTGGCTGAGAAATGCAGAACCGTCTACAAAGTGGTTATTGATGCGCTTATTGGAATAATGCCCCACAGATGTAAGGCTGACATCCAGAGTAAAAAGCGTTCGACGATATATCAACGCAATTTAGTATCATTAGATTAATAATTAAATGTGGCAACACTGCAACATTCGAAAAAGATCTTTAGCAGTGTTATGCATGCAAGTTCTAAAACTTCTGGCAAGGCAAAGACAAAAAAAGAGAACAAGAACGAACTCATATGTGCTTCCAAAAAGGTAATTTGCCTATGAATTAGTAGATAATTTCAAAGAGAAATCAGATAATCTTCCACCATTATTTGAAGAAAGAACAAATGGTGTTAAACTTTTGAGAGCTGCTCCATGTTAAGCAATATTGAGCTTTAATTAAAATTACAATATATAGAATCAAACTTGGCTAAATCAGATAGGAGAAATGAACCAACTTTAACGATGGCTGCTACAGGTGCGATTGACGGCGCAGACGATTGTAGAAGAGCTGAAACTGCTTGATTTCCGCTTCTCTGGGCGCCTGCCCCGGCTCCAGCACCCAGGCTACTCTCAACAATCTCGTCGTCGAAACGGCGCCGCCTTATATGACGACCACTCCTAAAAGCGGTAAAGTGTAATCAGGAAAACAAAAAGACGTAAACCCACTGCAAGTTTTGATGGACATTAAATAATTTCTTAATAGATAATTAATAATAGAAGACAGCATGTTAGCTACTTTAGGATTAAACAGGCAGCATACTCGTTCCAATAACTGGACGGAACAACTCAAAGCATTTTCGTTAACCCACCTTGTGGCTTCAATCGAGTCTGGGGCATCTTCGTCGTCTCGGTCTGAGGACATATTCAGTCTGATGTACCTCAAATCACTTAGGTGGTTGCTGAGATGATTGCACCTAATTTGTGTAGTACAGTTTGGTCAATAACATATTTATTTTACACACTCAAAAATATAGATTATTTATGTTCTGTAATAATGAGAGCTGAAAGACTAATACTACTAGGAAAGTGTACTTCAGCAATGTTTAACAACCACAAGTATGTATACATTTGTAAATTGAAGGATGTGCATTGTTATGGCGGAGTCTTATGCAAATAAAGCTGTAGGATTCACTAAAATCTGTAACAGTCGTTATCATAAGTTCAGCTGAACTGGAGACCCACTAATCTCTTGCATACGCGATTGTCATATAATTTGATGCTAATTGCCTCGATGGGATAATACCAAATAAATGAACTGAATTCAATCGCATTTTATTTTTCAAATTATAACGTTACATTACATACAAAAAGCATTTATCTTTGCAGAATCAGTATCTCGCTTTTTGCTTCGTATTTCGTATCCTCACAGATCTGAACATCGTTTTGACGTAAGCGGTTGCATTTTAAATGAAAATTCCTATTTGATCGTTTTGCAATTGATCTCAACAATAGAAATAATAATTAAGTAAAATTATTTTAAATAAACACAGGTCTTCATTTGGATTTCATTGAGTTTATTTTATCAATAATAACTTGAAACATGTACTAATAATTCAAAATTAACGGGAAATTGTTCTGTATTTATGGAGCTCTACCCATCGACGTTTTGATCCTCTCTAAATATAAGTACGGTCATTAGATATCTAAGTTGTCATTATATAAGGGAAATGCTGAACGATCTAATGGATAGATTGTTGATTTAGAATGTTAACTCAAATGTCAACAAGCTATATGCTCCAACAGTAATACTTAAATAAATTAAAATAAATAAAAAAATAAATAAAATAAAAACGAAAATGTATAGACGTTTGTGAGAAATATATGCCATATTATAAAACAGATTCTAGCGCAATCGATTGCTTCGAAACTGGTCATTCGGTTTATTTAAAAGCCAAGTACAATATAGCAGTCTAGGTTTTCAGTTCTCCTTTGATTTTTTCCTTTAATTTAAAGAATTCCGTACAAAATTACTGGCATGCGGATTGCACACATATAAGAAAACCTTTATAATAATAAATCACAGTATTTTCCACTAACCTTTATTAAGAACAGCAACAACTGGCATACTTACGTTGTCGAAGCGCAAGTACACAAAATGTTTATAAGGTAACTCTTTCCCACAGTCCGACAAAGTAATCTAACTAACGTTATTAGCAATAATTAAATAAATGCCACTGCACGATTCCAAACAACCATGTTATACTATTATGCCCCGTTCAGAAAAATAGAACTGTTCAGCCAAACGCTAAATAACAGGTAAAAACACGTATCTGCTTTTCTCTGAAAGCGTGTGTGGGATTCTCAGAGATAGCAATGTTTTGCGCCCTCTTTTAACAAGGGTACTGAAACTTTTTTTATCTGCCTTAAAGATCTGTAGGGCAATTATTTGAGAATCCTCTTTACTGGTTTATCTAAGGAAGTTGAGCCTATAGGGCTGTACGGCACAAGGCAAATTAATTTGAGAGTAAATAGCTATATTTTTATGTTAAAGGCTGCCCACTGAGATGATGATTGAAGATGACGTCAAGCACAGCAGGCTTATTTTTTTCTTGTTTTGACTTGCAATGGTTGTACTACTAATCTTGCGCTAGAGCTACTTCGAGAAACAGTATGAAACTTCGCTCCTAAAAATCACCGTCTCCATTTGACCGGCTTAGCTAAAAAACGAATTGTAAACGTATTTCAACCTAATTGAACATAATCTTTCGAACTGAAAACAGATTTTTACTTATCAACAGATGTGATGGTGTGAATAACATGTATTAAAAATTTGTTGCTTAACCAGTTCTCCAGACACCCGAGGTGGACTCTAATTCGTCAGGGCGGAGGAGTCGAAATCATTGTACAAGGATTTTATCAACCTCTTTTCATGTCGCCACATTATTCCGTAAAATCGACGAAGAATAGTTTAGGCTGAAATTTTGACAAGATTGAAGTCTGATTTCCGGAACGTTCGTTCGATCTTATCAAAGGCCAATTTTCAATTATTGGGATGCGACTTGCCCCAATTTTCTACCTTAGTGGACTATTCTGCCTTATTACACTGTTTGTCGACCCCCTAACAATCACTAGCTAACATTAGTAACTTTTGCAATACATATATGTAGCTCAAACATTTAGCCTGCTGTTATAAGTTATTACAATGAGCAAGAACAAATTTTGCCGTACGATATTCCACATATATTTTACAGCTGTTTCCTTTTACTGAACCCTTGAGTCCCATTTGAACAAGAACTTGTCATAATAGTTAGTCCCAGATAGCCGGCTGTATTTTTAAAATAGCTCAGTAGAGCTCGATCTCGACTACAGAATTAATAGTGCGTTGGTATCTAACGTAATCAATACATATCAACTAGTCAAATCATGTTACGTGGTAATTGTAAACTTAAATTTTTTGACGTTTTGTGATAATCAGTAGCCCCGTATATATTAGGTTGTGTAAAGCCATTGCTTTATCCAGACGTTGATACTACGGGTGAGGGAATCTCATATGATGAAGCAAGCCGATCGCTGAAGGTGTGCAAAATTATTAATAATAATTTTCAAAACCTTCACGGGAGGAGGAGGACGGGCTCCACAAAATTAATCTGCCCTCCATGTCATACTCTCACCTAACTACATAAAATTAATCTTATAAATCATTATGTTAGGTTCAGAGCTAGTGTTGCCAATGTACCATAGTTACTAAAATCATTGCTCGGAATGAAATTGTAAACAATAACTATGTGGTTTCACGAGTGTGGTACATTTGCACTTCGTTTTTAGTTAATGTATGTTATTATGCAATTGTCTTTGTGTTCGTTAAGTTGTTATTATTCAATCGTATTGTGCTAGATGGCTTTTGATGGCAATTTTTCTTAACTAATGCGTCTTCGAATGTCTCATATCTTCAGAAATTATGCATTGGCCGCGACTTATCTGTCGGAGATGTTGCTCTGTCGCTGGCACCTTTCCGCAGAGTTTTTGCGTTAACTGGTGTTCTATTTGACCTGAGCCTTGTTTAAGTATTAGGGAGAAAACAACGTACAAAGCAGCATACGCTAAATTTGAAAAACAAGTGAGTATTATTCTCAAACAAATACGAATCCCATTTATTAGGCTTCCAGCTTTTAGTTAATGAAAGCCTGGTGCCTGTTTAGCTGATTTCGCAAGCGTGAAGGCAAAACTGATTTAGTTAGAAATATTCTTGTGTATAGAACTTGGTAAGAACCCTGTAGTTCAATAACTGATTGGACGAACCCGAAATACAGCGTGTACCTCAACATTTGTTCCTTTTTAAATATCGTGGCCGAATCCGGCTTGGGAATAATGACCTTGACATGTCTCACGCATATTTTCTTGAAGTCGTTTTTCTATTCACATGCGGATTGTATCTCCACAGACCGTGGGGTTGAATATATCTTGAAAATGGATTTTCAATGTTCAATATACACGTAATATGAGCTCCAGAATTGGCCAGGCTAAAATTCAACGGCAGTGTATACCTAGGTATGTGCTCATTGGAAATTGATTTGTAATGCTTTATATTAGGGATACGACCGATATAAACCCCTTTACGAACCCCTAACACTCCCGTTGTTAGCATAAAAGATTCTCTCTTGCTGTGTTGCAACGCGTGAGACTAGTTGTACATGTTATGAGATCGGTACACTGCAAAACGTACAGAAGCCTGTAATATTGGAATCAATAATTTAAGCTCGGAGTACTTAAGCTCACTAAATTTTTGCCCTATCAAATACTGTATGGTTCCAAGTTCAGGCGAATACTAGAGAGAAAACACTCACGAGAGAGTATAAAAAACTAGATTTACTAAAATAATTAAATTCCGTGTCCTAGTTTCAGTATAGCAGTGAACCTGAACAGCCATTGAAATGGCTTCCGGCCGTTTCGGCCGTTATGATAGGACTCTGAGTACAAAATAAATAGATAAAGTCGAAATTCTATAGCCAAGTTTCATATGTGTACATTTTAAGTAAACATTATTCATCATGCGATATACTATCCCTTAATAATTTGTAATGTTCCGGTTAATACACAGGCAGTATTGTTTAAGGTTTTTATGGCCCAAAATATCTCGGTGGATAAGGAGATGATATGATATCATCAGCCTGGTCTAAAAATCCTGCGCGCTGAGCTGGTAACAATAATCCAAATAATGCTGAACAATAACTGAGTTATCAATCAGCTGGGGACCGAACCGCTTTTCATAGTTATGAGTTCAACGCCTTTCACATCCTAGCAAATAAGCACAGGTGCGATAGTACGTATCGTTCTGCAGAGCTGATTGCACTTTGTGACAATTTAAACTATTTCGATGTTGTAGGAAAGAGTCACTAACCAGCTTTAAAATTAATAATAAGACGAGCTTTCTAAGCATTCTTCTTCTCTCTTCATATACTTATTTTTATCTCGGTCATATAGTTCTGATGCTGCAGTTAGATGATGTTTGCTTTTTCTGCGTCAAATTCTGCTCTTGGCTTTACCGTTTACGTTCATCGCGCTTTAACCATGTAGCTCATATGCCTAGGACGCGAATCGTTTCGAAAGAATTTGAAAAGTGTGCCAGGTGGGTTGATTAAGCTGAGTTACGAAACGTAAGCTAAGCAAGCTAAGTATCGCTAACTTCATAAGTTGGCACAGAGAATATCGGTCTAAAGAACGAAACATTACCAATCCGCTGGCGGAACATTTTACCAAGTTTGGCTAATTGCTTCAGGGCCAAATATTCCAATTGAGCATTTGCAAACAAAACCATTTGCGGTACCGTTGAATTTGATTGATTTTGCAAATCATATCAATAGGACCAGAAGACGATGGTCTAAGTTCGACGCTGTCCCGTATCGTTATTTAGGCTATTATTACGTTTTGTTGTTTGCGTCCCTAACGGGTTACTTAGAGAATTTCTCTATATGTTCTCTCCAGTCCTTTGTTCAAGTTTTTCGCTTTCCGAACCGCAGCACAGAATTAATTGAAGTCTATGTTTTAAACGTAGCCAATTCACTTACACGGAAAAGGAAGTTGATCTGATGCGAAGCGAATAATGGAGACGCAGTTGCGGGAATAGTTATCGATATAGCCTAGGCCTATAACGTAACAACTTTTCATAATATTGCTTCGTTTAAGTTTGAGTGACGGAACTTACACGTATTAAGGCTTAAAAATAATAGAAACAAAGGTGGTTATCTTCAAAGTTGTTCAGTCCAGCATATCTAAATCGAGAGCGACAGCACAATATAGTGTAACGATGTCTCTACGCTTCCGTCGATTACCTCTTTGGATTTTCTTTTACAAGAAAACATGAAATCAAATTGAAGAAAAAGGACACGTTATTGTTTCAGCATATTGTTTCAGCTAGACTGTATGTTTCTCGTCTATGTAATTTTCCATGTTTATCATAGATCCATGGAACCTCTCTTCAGTTATTGACGTTTTACGTAATAAGTGATGTACAACCGAGGACTCTAATATTCATAGTTATGCTTTGAGAATCATTTTTGATTTTAAATAATTTTCTTTTTTTCCGCTAGAGCTGCAGAGTAGTATGTGTCACAAAATCTGCGGCAGTAGGTAGAAGTATCGATATAACTATTACAACTATATAGTTCTCTGCGAATGCTGTAGCTTGAAATGGGCTTTTTCTCCGTTGGGCTTTGAAGACATTATAATGAGGTAATTTTTCTCAAATCGTCATATCGGGTAGTTTCAGACAAAAATTTACATACAGAAAGTGCTAAAAAAATCTTCCTGTATAAACCTATAATTTTTCAAACAACGTATATTTTCAATCACGTTAATCGAGTCAGCTCTTTGCGCACTCAATTTCTTACACACCTTAAATTCAAAAAAGGACCAAACAAAAGTTTCCGTGTTCAGCGTATCACATTGGGTTAAAATGACAGTAACCCAAAAGGAAACCCATTTTTACGGACTACTAGACAGTCACAACGATGGTAGGCGGCAGATATGGAAAGATATGTTTTCAACTAGCGAAGTATTTACGGAAAAAAATTGGACTACATTGAGGTAGCTTAAGTATAAAAACGCGCAGTTCAAGGTAGATCTATTTGTTGCTCATTAAGCAACCTATTCATTAAGCGTAATGACGTCAATAACATCCTCATTAAACTACACTTACAAAAATTACGAATGCTCTTTTAGTGTTAAATCCCAGATGATCTCTTTGGCATCTTAAATATAAGGGATAAATAAAAAAAAAAAGTGAGGCGCGTAACGAAACACGAGCTGATACCGTGCGAAGACAAATATGCGGCCTTTACGTTATGGCCTTACGTTATTAAGCTATGGAAGGTTTGCAAGCATCAGTGGATAGTGAGAGAACATATGCTGAAATGTACACTAACCATCAAACAGCTATCAATCAGCAATCAAACAAGGGATAAAATATTACAGTAGAGAACTTATTCATCGCAGCTACTCAGGCCAGATGGAACACTGACAAGTCTAGACATTAAGAAAGCGGAATAGAACTGAGACAGAATTTTCGCGAACAGTTCCGCATCGATCAGAGTACGTAAGTCGACATAACGAAAATGTGTAGCCGCACTGCACGTAAGCTTTTCAGCACGTGGGCGCGATACACATACAAGGAACTGAGATAGATTTACTAGCCTAGATGTGTTCCAACTCCGCTTAAGTTGGTTACGTGCATATACTGATTATTTTGACATGTTGTTGAACGACAAAATTTTAGCAATTTAGCGTCGTTTCAGAAATTATGAACGCCATGCGTAGGTACCTAATTACTCTACTATTACTGCAGCTGTTAGAAATTCAATATAAAAAAGACAAATCTTTAAACAACTTCGAATACTTTGGTGTCATATATTTTATATGATAAATTGTTATATCTTCTGTCGATTTATGGAGTTAGTGCTTGAGTTCCCACATAACGAAAGAACTAGCTGCAGCTTTAGTCATTCGAAGTTAAAATGATTTATGTCTTGACTTAAGCATGTACAATCGGCTCGAAGTTCTTCTAATCGACCTGCAAGGGGCCTGCGAAGTTCTTACTCCTCTCGGCTTGATAAAAACAACCGCAGCTCAGTGATGAAGCACGCCTCGCCAGTAATATTATGAAATTCACCCAAAAATTAAATGCCCCCGGTCAAGCGTGTTTTATGTAAAATCAATTTTTTCAAGATCGCACACCATACGGGTATCAATGAAATATAACACACTAATAACAGGAGGCAAGAATGCTATAGGTGTTCCGAGAAGCGCGTCTAGCGAGATGTATAATTGAGACAGACAATCAAGTGATACAGTTAACAGCTTATAGCAGAAAACGAACAGCGACAGAGAACGACGTTCAAGCTCGTGTAATATTATGCGGGCCATTACGAAACCGCATATTACACAACAGAGATCGTGAATAAAGGAGCCGAAGGTGAAACTACGTAAACAAAATGTTTTCCATTGAAAATTGTCTCTTCCAGCCATTTTGAAGTACTTCTGGTGGTGATGCGAACAACTAGTGATCCCCAGGTCACCGTTTAGAAAAACCCAGTGCCGAGGTACGTATTGCACTGATACGTGCGCGGCCTCTGCCGTCCGGACATCTATAATAAGGTTAGCATGTTCGCAGAGATTTTTCAGCTAAATCGCTTTCTATAGATATGTTCGCACCTGGGAGTAAATCGCCAGCTTGCTAGAGTTCACAATAGATTTAGCATCCTTAGCGCATTAACAAATACACATAGTCTAGAGGCGCTTTTACAAGCTGTTATAGTTGAGTTCTTTGGTTTGAAATCATGCTCCTCTTTTATAATCGTTGTTGTGGAAAACAATAAGGGGCTGCAACGACCGTGGACTAAATTTGATTTACATTTGTAGAACTGCACAGACGGTCGATGAGTTCAAAAGAAATTAAGTACATCCTGTTTCTGCCATTTGAAGGCAGCTTGGAAGTGTAGTACTCCTGTGGTAAAATTGCAATCAGTTAAAGGGAATGATACAGCTTTTATGTCATCGAAAGCAACGTGTGGCCAGTTATGGTTTTTCTTGCTTCATTTCAGTGAATCGCTGTTCATTTATACGGTTTTAGGTCCTTCTTTTTTATACTCAATGAGGCGGTAATAACCTTGTCGGAGTCGACTAGGCGCACGCGTGCAATGACAACCACTTAACTTGAATAATTTTTTTTAAGTGAAGCATTCGGGTTCAAACTAGAGCTATGTCATTTATCTTTTCAATAAGAGCTCGGATGAAAGCTTTACAGATAAACATAAACGTCGTTGATAAATGACACCAGCAGCATAACCATATGTAGTATTAGGTTATTTTCGAATGCGTACTGGCTAACCTAGCTAAGCGCCAAAAATAGCTCTTAAGCTGTTCGAGTATTCCTTAATTGATCCAGGCATTAATTAATTAAGGTCAGCAGCAAGCATGACATTATATGCCTTTTCAGGAAAATGTAAAAATGTTGGAAAAAATCTCTTTAACAAATGTTGTCGATCTTCATTTAAATATGTGTATATAGCCTTAGTTACCTAAGTTAGTTATTAAGAATCAAGAATTAATTTAATTAAGAATTGGATCATTGCTGTCAGAGTTCACAGGCTTTTCACCACTGAAGGCTTCCTTCGCCTGCTCTGCGCTAGATAGTAAACTGTGGTTAGTATTGTTAGGATGTGTCATTGCGTACTAGTTAATGGTTACTGCTTACTTGGCTCCTCAACGTTGTTTACTCCCTTGATACTGGTCAAGCGAGTGATGTCTGATTTCTTGGAGGAATCCTAAAACGAAGTGGCTTTACACCGAGTCCCTTCGTTTGAGGACTCGCAAACGTTAAATGTGGGAAGTGTCTGTTTAAAGAGCACCTCAATCACGGGGTCACCATCCTCTTTCATCAATACAAACACAGTATGGTAAGACGTACTACATTTGATGTCGAATAAACTAGAATTTTTTAAGAAAATTATTCAATTAGAACAGCTTTATGTTCTGTTCGTCGAAGCAAATTTTTAGAAATGTAGAATTAAATCAAAGGGAGCGGGTATTATCCTCTATTGTGATATTATTTTGTTAATGGTTTTGTGGTCTATATGAAGTCATTTAGTATATTTTTCCGATTATTATCTCTAGTCTTTGTATGAGCCGTGAGCTACACCGCGCTTAAGTCTAACAGTGACGTATTTGTATTTACTTATTTCGAATGAAACGATGCACTCTGATTATCTTTAAAGAAATCATTCAAGAGTATCCCAGTGTTCACTATACACAGTATTCATAAGCACAGGCTCACTTGCAGGAGGTATCGATGATACGAGAGGGATGATAACACGAAGCATTTTGGATGTTTAGAAAATCTTTACTACTAAACAGCCATTTTAACCTGTAAATTAGGTGCTGGATCAGACGACATCATCAAAGCTCTAACAGATTTTCTGATTAGATGCTTAACTTTTCATTTTAGCACTATCGCAGCGTTGCAAATTTTTTTTTAGTTGGCATAAGCGGGATGCTTGCCTTTGCTAATGATCTCTAAAGATCTGTGCACTAAATTGGCACTGGTCTTCGAATTTCGGCCACAGTAGTTTTTATTGACACTTGTGGTTTTCTTCCTGCTGTGGGCCTTCTGTCCGTGCTTATCGATCCTGGTTTTTAGTAAATCAGAAGTGACAACGGAAATCAATACAAAAATATGAAAAAATGATCATCAATAAATATATTTATATTGTTTATTGAAAATAAGATAATACAAATTCGAAAATATATTACGCATAAAAATCTTACAAATAAATAAATAGCAAAATTATTAAAAATATTTATGCATGGTACTGATAGTTGGATTTTGAGTAATAATTTATATAT
>NW_019211460.1:3451356-3462151 GCF_002443255.2 Varroa destructor
ATTATTCAGCTCTTAACGAATAAAGAGTTAAATGAATTAAATGAAATATAGTTAAATTATGTTTTAATTAAAGGAGAAAATATTGATTTTGAAAAAAATGTTTGCTCTTTCCAATGAGGTTCAGCCAGATGAATCGATTTTAGAGAAATGAACCCCTTTTTTACACTTCTGTTCTCGTAATAAAGGAGCTTCTTCACGCGTGATTGCAACATAACCTCTTTGTTGACAACTTATATGGCCTCTCACATTGCTCGTTACTCTTGTCAACGGTAGATAATGAAGTTGTTTAAGTAGTGCACGTTTATAATAGCATGGTAGCTTCGGTCCAAATATAAATAACCTTATGCGTCTAATGAGGTCCAATAAACTTATCATATACGTAATTGAGGTTTGCTCCATCTTATTTTCTTGAACTATGTTGGAATCTGCCTGTGGTCTCTCTATATATATAACTAGTCATATGATTAGATTAGCATAATTCTAAATAAAAACAACCGTTCTATAATGAGACGTTTTAAATCTTGCGATCGTTTCACAAAAGTCTGATACGCATACATAGTGTATCAATCGACAACAAATACCTATAATGCAGCGGTCTCCACTGTATTTTGTAGATATTGAAATGCCAAATTGCAATGCATTGACATAGTAGTTGAAGAATAAAATCGCTAATAACATCATGTTTCACTACTCGAGTAAGAAGCTTGGTGGTTCCAAAATGCTTATAGTGTTCTGAAAAATGGTGACCTTACCGGCAAATGTGGATGTCAGTTCTAGTGAGCCAGTTTGTTGCTTTAAAAGTTGCTCCCAAAAAGCGACGCTGATAGAGCTCGTATAGGCCTACAACCCGCACAAAACCATTTCCTTAATCAACCCTGGGCTTGAAGTGCTTCACTATTTCCGTCTCCTTGTACACTTCTACAATAACTATGCAGTTCCTTTAGTCACACAGCCTTCAAACATGTGTGTATCTGGTATTGCTAGTACAGCCATTGTAAGTCCTGTATGAACCGCACCCTAAGGCAGAGCCTACTAACCTATAATTTCAAACTAGCACAGTTATTTAATTTCTTATATTATCTTTAAAACGGCTGCAACGATTTAATTACTTTTAAATGTTTGACTTGGCCCAATATGAAAACACTATGCTACGAGAGACAAATGTAGCAAATATCTGCTTTATGCAAAAGTAATTAAAAAATTTGCTATAGACTCGAAATGGCCTACCCTAAGGATGGTTCAAAGAACATTGATGCTGGCATAGGGCGAGAGGTTAAAAAAAGGACAATCTTTTCCTCGGATACCTTTTAACGCGAAAAATGCCTTCATTTAATAAGTGGGGGCGTGATCATGCTGGCTTTCAAAGGTACAGGCATATCGCTCTACCTCGCATACCTAGAGCATATTGTTACCTGTATATAATACCTGGAACGAGAATGTTTAATACAGCAAAGATTCGGCCGTTCTTCAAATAATCGATTCTTCTTCGATTCGACTTTTAAAGACGCTCGTGTACCTATCTACCTATGAGAGAAGGTTAGGTAGCTCAACGTTTGCGTCTGCGTACAGGGCCTGCGAGCTTTATCTATATAGAGTATGTAGCGAAAAGAAGCCTTTACCGGTAAGAGTCAATAATGAAAAGAATAGTAGCCGAAATCTTCTAGTAGCAATAGCTGAGTCTCTGCTTTGTGGACGCCCTTGCGGCATGAATCTGCCTAGAGTGAGCAATCGACTTCGTCACCTAAGGTGAAGACCTACATATTTAAGCATTTTAAATCTCAATTTGAAGTGTTGAAAATTTGCTAAACGAAAAGTACAGAGGAAAAGTTTGATAATGTGAGATTTGAAAAATTTAAATAAAAAACAAAGGATAAAAAGTGAATCGCAAAGTCAATAAGTAATAACTAGAAAGTGTAACAATAGAAACAAATAAAACATATCTCTCAAATGTTATTTTTTTTGGCTTTTTTTCGATATTTCTGCCTCAAATGGTTCTTAGTAAATTTTCAATTTAGGTGTTTTTTTTAAATAAGTTCTCTGGAACCGTTTTTATCGTTTTTTTTTTCTGTCTTCTAACTGTTGTGTCTGTAGATAATACTTAAACGCGATTTTCCCGCGTGTTTGCTGCCACTAAATGGAATATGAAAATAGGATTTTAAATACCGAATTTTTGCATTATAAGGTACAGCCTCGAGCCGGAAGGTCATCGCAAACTTGTTTCAACGTGGCTTACAATGTTATATAACTATAGATCAATGCCGTCTGATGTCGTATGAGGTTCTTTGGATATTTGAGAAAATCTACTTTACGACAAACAGACGATACCGGCATTTGAAAAGGCCAAGAAAGAAACTCTGAATAAAAATATACTTTGCTGCAGTAAAAGTAAATTGTAATTGAACCTACCGGCTTTGAAATACAAACATCCATTTGAATTGGCCACTTCCTGTGTCCTGCATATACCGGGGGCCAATGTAAATTTGATTCATTTTTCTACGGTTACAATTTCCGTCATCCTCACCAGGAAATTAGGTTTAAAAGAAATTTAAAAAATGATTTTGTGCTATAATGGTACTTTTAGTAGACAAATTAAAAGCTTTAAAAAAAGCGTGTTTTGTCGACTCGCAGAAACTATGGCATCTTTATAAATAAGGTATGATGAGTAAAGTGAGATAATCAACTGCCTTAACTAAATAAAATCGGTGGACATTTTTGATTATCTTCGAAGAACCTTCGTGCAGAAACTGACTAATAGTTTGGAATTGAGCACCTCACCTATCCGGACTTATTTCGGTGTATTTTTGAACTTTTGAGTTTCCAAGATTTTTTACCTACTAACAATTCACATTAAAATTTGTCTATTATTACTGACTTTGCGGAACCCAAAAATGTGTTGTGTTACTCAAAAAGGTACTCAAAAATAGCAAATTTACCGAAAAATTTTTTAAAGCACTTGTACACATTTTCGGGCAAGAGTTCAAAGAAAAACTTCGGAAGAAAGTCAAGACATTGAATAAAGGAGTTAATCTGCGATGCCTCTGATGAAATATTAAAGGTAACGTTACACAATTCTAAATTTTTATTTAATCAATATTTATGAAAAATGTAGTTGTACTAGTCATACACAACCGTAAAATTTTTTAGCATTAACAGAGGTGCCCAGTGACTGCTACATGCGTTTCCACCACTTATTAACGTAAACCTCTTAGTATTAAATGTCTACAGAAATCTCAAGAGATTGGATTAGTACACTCAGCGTTTGTAATTAACGACGAAGTCATTCTTATCCTTCAAAGTTTCAAAAATTTGGCTTTATAGCTGAAATAAAAAACTAAAAGCCAAAATTATAGTTGAAGTCTGTTCAACTTTGTTTATTCTAAATTTAGTATACATTCTATATAAGTCTAGCTAACGCATGGACATGGCCTTAGAATCAGATATTAAAAAGATATTAGACAATTGAAGACATACACGTGAAAATGCGTCACATTAGTCCCTATTAGGATACGAAACCAATGCTGAGAATATTGTAATATAACATTCCAAAACTATCCTGGTTCAGTTAAGAGAAATACTGATAAGCAAAAGCAGACTTATTTAAGTGAAAACATTCACATATATTTTACCATAGATTTTATTTTTACTCTGGATCTACACTCTGTCTTTCTCCCGAGATATATATATATATGTATATACGTATATGTGTATATATATATATATATATATATATATATATATATATATATATATATATACGTGTATATATATACATATCTAATCATTAAAAAATTTGGATAATAAAATATATGAGGAGTTATAGGAATTGGTTTTATCAGGGGAACTATCAATATAGTTTCTTTTCTGTGTTATTTCGTGTCATAATTCGTATGAATATTATTATTATAATTATTCTATTCTAATTATTTTTGTCCAGCAGTTTATTTTTCTGCATGTGCCGTAGGTGTTCACGCTAATAATCACATTATTAGTATAATTGTCTTTTGTTACTATGGTAATATTAGTTATTGGGTTAATATCTGTTGCCGTTGCAGCTCTTTCCTCCTTCCGCTTGGTTTGTAAGCTCGTATGCTGCTGCCGCTGCCTGTACCGCCGTTTTCTTAACTTATCTCCTGCTATTTATCATAACAGGCATAGTCAGTACTATCGTTACTGACGTTATTATTACCATTATTTTCTTGTTCTTTATCTTCGTCAAATATAATCCTTTGGTAGAACTGTTATATTCATGTCTTTTAATTGATTTTTCGTACGAAATACTTTGGTTTACTTTTGTGTATTCCTCATTTTCCGCGGTCTTTCGTCTGTCTTCACCTCGATTTATTTATTTGTTGCATTCACCAGTACCTTTCATCTCTTCCAGGAATCATTAAGAGCTAATTATTAGAATAGCAATATCAATAAAACTCTCTCATGTTAGGCTCACTGCAAGCAACCAACGGACATTTTTTGAAAATGATTTCTGTTATTATTTTCCCTTACGTTTATATTGAGGGCTTATATATATATACATATATATGTATATGTATATCTCTTAGATGTTACTTTCTCGTTGATGGCATGTTTATATGTCTTTATGCTCCATTGCTATAGGAGGCAAATAAGCATTTGAGACGTTTCCGCACTTTTGATTTTTCTCCTTTCGTCATTGCACCTACATGCCCACATATAATCATGCCAAATGAATTTTTTTGTTCGTCTTTAATGGAGCCAGATATTACGATATTAATTCATAATAATTAATGAAGTATAAGATAATGTCATTAAGGAGTTGCGCTAGTGATGGTGCACGTCTATGAGAGCCGTGTTAGCCCAATAACGCGAACTTGTTCGTAATACATGGAATCATTGATCGGGTCTTATTAAGCTAACGCCCTATTTTCTCATCAGTAGGCTGAGTGAAATTGGATGACGATAGTATAGCTACGTTGTTACTAATGTTACGTATTTATCAATAACTAACAATGTGACACGAGTCGTCGTATTAATTATTATATTTTCGTATTTGACTGCTTCCTTCATTTTAGCACTCTAAACATAGACATATTTCCTCAATATTCATGTTAATCTGATGGTATGGTTAGTGTTTTTTTCGTAAAGACGGTTATTTCTACTAGACAGTTCACATATCGCTATTGTCGCGTCGCGTCGCGTTTTGTTTGTCAATGTCAATTGATACTTGGGACAAGAAGCAGTGAAAGCTTCTTATCTCATCTATGCGCTGTATGTAGCTACGTTTCGCAATGGAGACGCATGTTTTCCAGTGAGAGCTAGTAAGCATGGCGAGCGCAAGGTTTTTTCACCTTTTGAGCAGACGACAAAAGGCCTACATCAGAATCACGAAACACCCGCCTTCTCCCACCTAACACGATTAGTGTTATTAACTATTACTGTTATTCGTTCATGTGGTTGGATCAACTTTTGTAATAATTGAGTCATTATACTTAATACACACAACCCTAAAAATAAAATTGGGATATTGAGCACAAAGGCCGATGCGTCGGTCGCGCCGTCGCATTTTCACATGGCAATAATATGATCGGCTTCTATTAGTTATTATGTATACGTGTGTGTGTGTGTGTGTGTGTGTGTGTTATACGTGTTGCCCGTTTCCGCGTTGGTTTTTTTGTTTAGTGTGTGTGTGAGCGTGTGTGTGTGTGTGTGAGTGTATGATTACTGATTAGACAGACAGCTTGTGTTCACACGATCCTTCATTAGTGAACTAACCTGTATATGTTTGTGAATCTGGCCGTTTTCCTTAAACGATCACATCGATCCATGCCTTACTCTAAACTTTTACGGTATTTAGCAAGGTAATAATAGATTTGTCATACATCCTTAATCGAATATGATTTTTCCAATTGTGTTACATACACTGTCTTTTGGTTTAGAATCAAGTGAAATTCCTTATTTTTACCACACTCTATTATTCAGTCCGCAGCATGATGCGTTTGTGTACTCGTGTATTTAGCTAAAAAGTCAAATTATAACACTTGTCATTTCTGGTAGCTAAGTACGTTCTTCTTGTCCGCTGGCGAAAAGCAGAGAAGGAGGAATGTGAACCCTCCTCTTGGTCTCTCAATTCTAACAATTGGAAAAAACATCAATAGAGGCAATCACTTTCACTTTTATTGCGACTTATTATGATATTGAGTATAATAGTCATGACGATAATTATGGCTTGAAAAACAAGAAATACTGCTATGATAATAATGATTATGACTATTCATATTATGTCGTGAGACAAACTCAGTGAGCATCGTAGCGACGCAGCTTCGGGTAAGCTTAACAGATGCGACCATTGTTGTTTTCATCACGCCTACAGGTCTCGCAGCTATAGTCACTTGTTTTAAACCTGATGTCACCTCATGCTTTAACCGATTCAGTACTTATTATCTTTACGGTCTCGAATGCTAGTACGGAGTAACTAATGCCTAAGCTTTTCTTTTTATTCGAGCATACGGATACTTCCTTGTACAACTTCGTGTTACGGAATCGTCTACCTTCTACTCGGATAAATTTTGTAACAGCGAAAATGTAACAGGTAAATTTACCACCGTGATCTCTGATTTGTGATGTATATATGTACAAACAGCGTGAGAAACAAGCCCTTTAGCTGTCACGCAACTTTACAGGGATTTCCATAGCAACGAGCCGTTTTTTTTATTGTTACTATCTTAGTATCCCATGATATTTCATATCAGTTTTTAGTGTATATTATTGATATTTTTTTAGCTCTGTGAACAACGTTGTGCAGGTTTGTTGTTCATACCCATGAGGATTACGGCAGCATGGACTATAGTTTTCAGTTTAATTACAGTCAATGGGGAGCCGACTGAATAGTGCGATTCACCATATAGTCCTACTGGCGCGCTATATATCAACTATAATACGATACTACAATATCCACCACTACGCAATTTGATAATTATTTTATTTTGTCTCAGTTCGTGGTATGCTTTCATTACCATAAATCGATAATTTGCCGCTGTCATCGGCTCTGACCCGTTCACTTTCCTTTTCTCCATTTTTATTGCTTGCTGTTGTTTCTCTTAACATTTTTGTCTCCTGCATTTATTGTTACTTCTATCTATATACCTTCGTTGTTGTTTGTCTGTCCGTGTATGTATTAATCCTCTGTGTGGTGACAATTATTCAGGACCACGCGTTAGACATCGGTTTGCATATTTCGTATGGTGTTGCTATGTGATCATATATATATATATGTATATATAGACGCTTTAAGGAGCTAGCCCTCCACGTGTCTGGCATTTTCATCAGTGTAGTTGAATTTAAATCTGCTATGTATTTAAAACAGCCCCACGCATAGTTCTCACAAAAAATTGAGTTATTTCCAAATACATATTACGTGTCGGCATTGTGTCCATGGCAGTTACCGTTCCACCGCTTCCGCTTGACTCGCGTATGAACAGAGCGGATAGTTTTTTTCCCATAGAAAAATGAAAGGAAGTTTATCCTGGATGCGTATAGAATGTTTAATAGAGATATACTTTTTTTTACGTGCATTACACTTTCCGCCTGTATTGGTGATGCCAACCTGGTCAGCTATTCGACAGTTACTCTGCACATAAACCACACAGGAGTATGGTTTGTGAACAGTTCCTTTATAAACGAGTACAACAGCTAACAGATGTCATCGGTGAGTGCTCCTGTTGCGTGCGAACGAGGACGCCATAACTATAATTTAATCAGAAATCGATTTAGTACGCTGCTAGAAGGAAAGTGAGGTGCAATACATTTAAACAGCTGACCATTTGTTGCTAGCGCATATAAATACAGCCGTGTGAACTATTGCTGGACAATTCACTCGAGCGCATTATTTAAAATTTAGAAATTATATTACGATAAACCTACGTTAAAATGCAGGTAGTTTAGCTAAGAGACCTTTAGCGAGAATATCTATGTTCATAAACAGACGTAGAAAGGCGGTTAGAAGATTACAAGACCGTATGCATGGTTGCTTAAAACGTCGGCGGTTAAACCTAAAAAATGTAACTTACTATAAAATGTATTAGTCCAGGAAAATAACTGCAATCTTATCGCATTGACTTCAGGCATTATCAGACCCATCATCAAAATCACACATCCAATTCAAAGCAAAAAGATGCAATGCTTTATTTATCTTTTTTTATCGTTATTATCCGTATACTACTCCATCGTCAATATGTTTGGACTAAATATCAAAATAGAGCCTTTAAATACATAGGAATCTTTCTGTGGTGGATCATCGTTATTTATATCAGTATTATAATTATTTTCTGATATTGGCTATAATTGTAGTAGTAATAATAATAATATTTATCTTCAATGTTTTTTTTCTATCTGTTTTAGTTGTGTCTGTGTAATAGTATATACCGTCGTGTGATAGTAGTTGCGTGTTCAGCGTGCTGTGTATTTTTGTTTTGTATATAGGTTGTAATTTTTGTGATGGTGGACTCAATAATCATTTAAAAAGCCACGCTTTTCAACATCTCAGATACGTTTTTTCGGCCGACAGTTATTGACGCGTACAGTTATTGCTTGTAAAACATGAGCGCACGTCCCCGGCCAATGTACAAGACGAAAATCTGTGCCCTCCATTGTCATCCGTTTTGTGTCTTTGGTGTCTCTCTCTCTCTCTCTCTCTCTCTCTCTCGTCAGTGTCGTTAGTGTGCTGTCACTCTGTTAAAATCACATATTTCGATCATCGTCGTTGGTGCTCGTTGCAGAGTCATCATCACAGAGGCTACACAGCGGCCATTCCAAAGAGCTTCGACTCTCTTATTTTTGATCTTCTGTAGATTGATTATTGTACAGCCCTGCATACCTTGATAATTAGAACTGTATTATCTATACCTCCGTGGCTAAAGGTAATGACAACAATAATTATTATGTGAACTGTTGTAACTGTAATAATATAATTATAATAATTACTATCTTCAGTCGTTAATAAATCGCGCGGGTAATGTGATGGTAGAGATGCCGTCGTGGGTAGACAAGGTTCGTAATACAGGACACCTTCACTATAGGTTTTTCCTTTTATTATTATAGGTATATTATTATTATTATTATAAAATTCGTTCAGTTGCCGTGTGAGTAAGTAGTGCTCTAAATGTTACTTTCTTTGTTGCTGCCTCTCACCATTTTTATATTTTCCGCTGCCTCTTCTATATATATGTATGTATATACATATATATATATATAGCATTTTAACTTCATAAAGTTTGCTGTTCTTTTTTCTATTATATAAAGATTTAAATAATCTTTAGATGATGGTTGAAAATGATCTCAATTCATATATATATATATATATATATATATATAATTATCAGCGACCTAACTTTATTTTTTAATTAAGCCCCTATTTTTATACCTCATTCTCTCTCTATACTTCCATCAGTCTATTCGACTTAATATTTGCCTTATCTCACTGTCTCGTTTAATGTCGTCTTTCGCTTATCAACATTTGAGTAGTTAATACCGTACTATTATTATTATTATTTTTTAGTCTTATCGTTTCTATCAGATGTCTCCATATTGAGGTGTATTGGTTTTTATGCTTTAACAATTATATCTCGAACTTCCGGCTCATTCTTTTTCGCCTTTCTTTTCTATGCTGTTAGAATGCCATACACTCTTAAAAGATCGCAGGCACAATCAGTTCTCCCAATTCGTCGTCCTATATGACCGATGTCATATAATCATCATCATTATAGAGGCCATCAGCCACGTCTCTCTTTATAAATCACCGAAAAACAATTTTAGCATTGTATTATTCCCAATACAGCCTTTCTCACTTATTAACATTTTTGTGGTCTGATCGGTGTCAACTAATTATAATAGATTATTAACGAACGCTTCCATTATATGGATATAAGAAAAATAAAGTATTTCTTGCTGATCTGCCTGGTATTTTGTGTACCCTGTTGCAAGAGCGGCGATGAAACGTCTAAAAGATGATCTTGAAATATACTAGTGATGATGATCTTCCCCTCTGAACACATCCATTCCATTTATTCATCTCCCATTCGTCGCTGACTGCATCTGTTCACAGTTCTTCTCTGCCATTCTTTCGCTTATCGTTGTTGTTGTTGTTGTTGACAGTATTTTTATTAATGTCATAATGGTAATAATAATAATTATGAATGTTATAGTTTTCTTCACGTTTATGAATATGTACCAAGGCTTAAAAGAAAAAAATTTAAAAGCAGTTATTAATATGACAAACAGTTGTAGGTGTAGCCAACTCCTTCTTTAAGTCGTACCTCATCTTGTACTTTTACAGTCCCTTCGGATGACCCTTCAGCTTTTTCCTCAACACGTCTGCTGCGGCTGCTGCCGCAGCTGCTTGTCACATCGGTGGTATTATTGAAGGTGTGAGAAAATGTATGCCTATAATAATATAATATAGTAGTTGTATGTACCTGTTTTTTGATTTGTTGTGAAGTGTGTAAACTTCTGCATGTGTGCCGTCTGTCTGAATTTTTTTTTATGTGTGTGTGTGTGTGTATCAATGTCAGTGTTATATATATATGTGTGTGTCAATCGATGGGTGTTTGAAGTAATTCTGTGTGATGCATCGTTCGGTCTTCCGATGCGTCTCTCTCTCTTTAATAATAATGATATATTTGCATGCTCCTCTACATCCGTTTTCACTTTATCATCGCACATATATTCTCTTCCGCGTCTCATCTTTCAAGATACATTTACCTGGGTCTATTATAACCTTAGTTACCTAACAACGACACGTCGATAATAATGTGTCACGCGGTCCATA
>NW_019211460.1:3462251-3473156 GCF_002443255.2 Varroa destructor
ATATACCATTGTTATGTTCATTATTATTTACGCATCCATATCATACTTGTTGCAATATTAATTTTTATTTTTATAATCAGTATTGCGTTAAACCTTCGTAATCATCATGTATTATTTTTCATCCTCGGTATAACCGGCGCTTGCTTTATCAGAATCAATTCTTGGTAAACCAGGCATTTATGTTTTATTATCATCTCTCTTATTTTCATTATTATCGGCGGCTTTTTGGCGCCACCGGCCACCAGTTTTGTCTGTCTGTCTGTCTGTCTGTCTCCTTCCCTCGAATGGTTGTCGTTGTTGCCGTTGCAGTCGCCGTCTTAGAAGTAACAGCACCTCAGTAGGACTCGTTTATTGGCTAACTCGACCACATTAAGTTACCCCATGATGATGAAAAATGATTCCTATTCTTTGAATGCCAAAAAAAAGGCCTTCTGTGATAGCTTGTGTAATAAGATAATAAAGCAATAACCACGCAGAAAAAGAATCTGGTGCTCCAGGTAACCTCACGGCATTTTCCCTACTGCTTTGTGTGGATGTTTAGATCTGAAAGCAATAATAATATTCGTAAGTGTACTAAGACATAAATTCAATTCAATGAAATGATGTAAGGCAAAAGCAATACGATGAACAATCGAGGCCACTTTCACTCGATGGGATAAGTTCAGACAAGCCAAATAACGTTACATGAACGTACTTATGCATCTCGTATGTGTGAATAAAAATCTTATTCAAGATCGTCGATCCTTTGACAGTAAAATGGCTGGTAAGATCAGTGAATCGTCTGTTTCTGCAGAATGAAACATAGAAAAGAGCTGCGCCAGCGCTGAATGCCCAACGGGTGTTGTGCACAAATGTGTGTTTGAGGACGTGTGGCACGCTTAATAACTTCATTAATAGACCTCTCAGGTGCAATAATTAAAGTATAGTAATTTCTATGCTAGAAATAGCTAAGACGAACGATGATGCTTTGATGGTATTCATTGGCGCAAATAATATCACTGCATATGATCGTCATTCTCAATCATTCCTGTCATCATACACATCACAGCCCAGGTTTGGTTTATGATTCACTGATACGTGTGCTTTATTGGTTAGTACGGCTGCTATATTTTAGGCTAAATGAAATAAGGGTGTCACGCTTCATAAACATTGGAAAGACCAGAGGAGTAAGATAAGCTTTGTGTCTATTGACAAAAAAAGAGTTAAAGTTGATCATGCCCGGATATAGACCTCGTTAGCCAAGTCCGTCTTCTTATATGCTTGACAGGACGATCTGTGGCAAGACATGTGCTGGTTGCGCCCCAAGTGCATTTACTGTTAGTAATAACAATAATAATAATGTGTATCTGTACTTGTAATCACTAGTGTCAGTCATATGGGCCGGCACAAACAATGCGATCCGTCGTAGGGTGGAAATTCAGTCCGGCACTTCGGCTTTAAAAGGCCGAAGGTAGGAGCCTAACTCGTGCTTGCGGTGTCGGATCTTGTGTTTGTCGCGAGTAGCCACAGAAAATTCGCCTGTTAGTTCTTGAAGACATCACCTATACGTGATTTAGTTGTTTATGAGTGATTAAGTTTTATTTACTCTTTAGTCACAGGTTTCATCAAAAAAACGCGGTTGTGTCTGATGTTTTTCGTTTTATATTTTGCCATGTTCATCCAATAACTTATCCACCTCTACAGAAAAGCAAAGCCATTAACGAACAAAATCCCTTGCCAATTTTCGATTTGCGCAAAATTTTGTAATTATGGCACTGGTCAGCTTCACATGTCACATATATTCCTTCTGATATAGTCACGTAAAATACATGACCTATATTTTACATTTTATAACTGCAGAATGATTCTAATACCGAAATTATTTTTATAATAGATAAGAGTACCATGGGAAGGAATATCATTTAAATATGTTTGTTACTATCAAATACGCAGTAATTGGTTGTAGCTTCTCGTCGTCCTTTCCGGACGTTAAGCATAGACACTAGCACAGCATAAGAACACATAATAGAAGAACTGAACTGCTACATTCGCAGGCTTCTTCCTGTTTTGCTCGATCACCTATTGCGTCATTCTTTGACACAGGGCTTGTTGTTGCGGTCATTGTTTATTTTATATAATATTATAGTCGCTCACCTTTGTATTATTATTACCGTTATCGCCATTAATATGGATTTCCTTTCCTTCGTCTATATAAATCTCTATATATATAGTCAGAGTCAACGTACTGAGATCCAGGAAGGTAGGCGACCGACGAGATGGTAAAATTGTTATTGCTGGCGGCTTATTTGAAACGGGAACGGGTCCACACGCGAAATAAACAGGGAAAACTGTGTCAACCTGTTTCGACAAAACAATGACTTCGTCGATTAGTACTATATGCTATTCCATATTGTTTTTACTTTTCTGTACTTGCTAGATTGCTAAGTGACACACAATGGAATAAAAATGGGGGTGAGCTTCGATGGTTTCATCTGAACCAAAGTGTTTTGCCCCTAGACGCATGGGAGCCCATACAGGTCCCCAGCTCGACGGTCGCCGATAACAGAAACATGCATACTTAGACACACATACGTGCATCACCATGTACACGATATAACTTTTGGGATGGCGGCAACGACGACGACGACGACGACGACGACACAGGGCAAAGTGGTGGAGGTGAGGGTGGACGCATTTAGTCCATCTGTATACCCACTGCACTGTACCTCTAGGCTATGTATAGCTAACAGTGGCTGCGCAGGACAGCGGAGCACTATCAGCAACGGTATGAGGCAACGCACATTCGTTCTTGTTTCGTCACGCCCGTGTCTGTTTTTAAACTCTTTTCCATTACGTCAGTTAATAAATCATATTTATAGCAATCAAGTACAACAATATAATTATATGATTACACATCATTCACATATCCATGTATATATATATGTACACACACTGTCGAACTACTGTTTCACTGCTTGCGTATACGTAATTTGGACTTACGTAGCAATATCCGAAAGTAAAACGCAGTGCGCTCAATGTGTGCACAACACATTACTCAGTCTCAGTTCCTTCCTAACGTATAATTTTGTTTACATGCTTCCTGTATTGTATATTCTTCACTTACGTTCTTATATATATATATATATATATATATATATTTTGCTTTTCTACGTTATATATCTTTGCTTTTTATATCGTCTGCTAGTTGGCGCCCTCAATAGCTAGTTTGCACGATCGAGCAATCGATTCGCTCAGCTACGCCAGTCAGTGCGGCCCCTTGTGTAAATTCAAATAAAACACTAGATATTCGTTCATAGACCACCATAGATGCTGTTATTGTTATGATGTTCTTGTTACGGTAATAATGATACGTCCACCTTTCCTTTCTAGAGGGGGAACATCCTAGTCACAATTTGCGCGACCTTTTCATGTTAGTTAGACTCGGTGGGCTACCTCTGGAGCGATATCGTGAGTGCCAATGTGGAAACAAAGTTCGACCACCCTGGCAGGCCAATAATGATGATGATAAATTATAACTTTTGGCTAACGTGTGTTCTGTATGAGTTGGCAGGCTGATCTACTAGTCGTAGTTGAAACATCAGCCTCTCATCGTGTTCAACGCTACCTTCCATTATATAGACAGATTCTGATTCAGAACGGTAAATTTAATTTTGATTAGATGATAATGTTTACCTAGAAGGTGTTGATATGGTTACTAGGTCTATGGCCAAACTCTTACATACCGTATCATACGGTACGTAATGGGGCCTCACGTGACGGCGTCCCAAATCCTTACTGCATGCTATAGCCACAGCAGTGGTTTGTGTAAAAGTTATTGTTTTTCGCAAAACATCATCGTCGCAAATGAACATAGCGTTCTATATAGAGCTATCATACATACAGTATAATAATAATGTGATAATGGCAAATTGATATTAGCAGCAATTGTTGTCATAGTAATGTAAGAAAGTAGTATAGAAAAGTATTAATTATTCATAGTTATCGGTAATATTATTGTTGTTGTTACAATAAGAACTCTTCCATTTGCACGAAGTACTTGTTTAGGCCGGCTGCGTTTTGTCCACCAGCCAGTTTTCAGCTCTTCGTTCGTTCGTTCGTTCGTTCGTTCGCGAACTCCTTCACCTTGCCGCCTTACCCGTTTGCCCCTCACCTCCCCACCTCTTGTCTTACTGTATCATTATAGATTTGTATTGTTTATATATCTATATATAGTAATGGCTGGTCGGGTGGATGTCAGTGGGTAGTTAAACGGACGATAATCGGGGTGGAAGTGAGATAGAATAGAGAGAGGCGCCTAAACTTGCCACCGATAGTCTAGATAAATACGCGAATTCATCTCTCATGTCCACCACTCACATCAGAGTGAATATCTATGATCGGCGTCATCATTATTACTGTCATTAGTAGTATGAACATCGTTCCAACTCTAGACATCATCATGTATTGAATGAAGCTTATTACGGTGTTTTGTGTATGTATATATATATATATATATATATGTATTTTTAGGTCAGACACAGGTTGCTCATGGTGTTTCTAAGTGCTATGTGTTTTCTATTGCTGCCTATCGCTGGCGCCCCAATCCGTCGCACCTTTTAAGATGTCGTAGTACGACACTCGTAGTACGCTTCAACACCAATCATTATTCATTACTGTATCTGTGTTATATAGTTTTTTCGTGAACATGCAGACATAGCCCGTCTCTATAATAAACTATCATTCCTCGGTAGCATTATAGTCATCATCACACCTTTTTTTATCGCCGTTCCCGCACAGTTAATGTTCATGTAAATTCGCAACCATTTCATAGAACTGTTGCAACTTAGAGCGCTTTCCTTTTCGTCTATGAATAACTATACAATAAAATGAGTGCATAGATAATTGTCCACTCTGTAACAATTCTTAGATATGGAGGACACTTCTAAAGAAATGCCTTTTCTTTTTCCTCGTCTGTCTTTCCCGTGTTTTCTCCCAGTTTTTATTTTCTTGGCTTGTAAGGACGATGGCTTATTTTACTGCGGTGACAGCAAGGAGATCAGCCGTTGCGATTGCTGCCTTTATAACTCTAAATATGAATTATGTGTTTTTTGTTAAAAATTATTTCGCCGCCTATAATTATGTCTTTCTCAGGCAATGTATCTCTTCCCCCCTCCCCTCCCCCCTCCCCCCTCCCCTCCCCCGCGCCTCCGGGCTAGTGGGTAGTGATTAGCCATCACGCCGTGCATCACATCACAACAGACATTGCGTTGCGACGCAGAGTTCCATGGCATAGCATCGCATACATGGCTTAACATGGCTCAGGGTTCCTTTTCAGTTCCTTACATCGATATCACCAATGCAGCCGCCCGTCTTATAGATCACGTGTCGAGCGTACTGGACTCGCAGGCACAGTCAAACAGAAGTAGGTAGATCCGGTCATCTGACATGTTTTTTCCATTTTGATGTCCCATCACCATCATGTTTATCTCGTATATGGATATTTATTATATATATTTTTGTTATTATTGGTGTTTTTCTTCATATTGAAGCTTTATGCTCATAATAATTATAGTAATATGTAGTAGTCGTATCTGTCTTAAGTCATCGTTGCATACCTTGCAAACCACCAAGTCATAGAGATCAAAGTTAACGTGAGACAGCATGCCGTCATGATCATCATCATCGCCATGTTGATCTTTAGACTCTAAGAGTGGTAAGCAGAACTGAGCAATGTTTAGGTCCACGTTTCTGTCATCTTTCCGCTTCTTCATGGCAACCTCAAAATCAGCAGATCCCGGTCAGCTTCCGACTGAGCTTAATCGAATTAAATTCAGTTCAATTGCATCTATAAAACGCCATGGCGATCAAAAGATAACCGGAGGCCCAACAATAACTAATCCAACGGTACATTTGACAGCTTCCATGAAAAATCTACTGGCAAATGTAAGTTTCGTCAACCGGGATTGACCCGGTAGGCGAACAAAACAGGTCTACAATAAACTATGCATGACATTAATGACACGCAAAAGAGTGTTCAGCTGTTATGAAATTTAATCATAGTTATTGTTAGTAACAGAAATGGTAATAATTATAGTAATGAGAGTGAGAAGCGGTCTATACATGTTTGCAGGTACCCAGGACGGTGTCGTTTTCGAAGCGGTTTTTCTGAGAAGCTATCCGCCTGTTCCGAAGTGGTCACATGTATTGCTGGATAATGCAGGCCATCTCTGCAAGAGCTAGCTAGACACTGTAGCCTCTACGTTCGATTCCCGCGAAACGCCAAATGAGATATAGCAATCGATTAATACGGGAACATAAATGGTAGGGGCAAAGTGTAAAGGTAGAACTGTCATCCTTGAACGTATCATCAAATTTTTATATGAGGATCGTTCATCTCAATGAGGCTGTTAGGTGAAAACGGAATGGGCTATGATTGCACGGCGGGTATGGTAAGGCAGGACGACAAGACTTGGACAACTAGGTAGTATCATACTAATAATAATAACAATGTTGGGAAGACGTCAAGCTTTATATATCTGTTTGTCATAAACGATAGCCAAAGAAAATATTTAGAGGGGCAAGCGACAATGCGGCAAAAGCTAGACTTGAGAATGCATTAATTAACGGAAGTATATGACTATGAAGGTGCTTATATATACTTTTTTTCTCTCGGCTTAGAGAGAGATCGAGAGAGAGAAAGAGAAAGAGCGCGGGGGGGGGAGGGGAGGGGGGAAGAGAGAGAAATATGAACAGTTATGAGATAACTATGATTAAGATACGATTATTGTTACAGTACATTATACAATTTAAAGTAAACCGAGTAATTGGTTTCTATTGCGTAGAAAAAGAAAAAGTGTGTCTTCCTAGGCGTATAATGGAGGCGTATTGGGCAGTACTGGAAATACCACTTCGATAGTATTGGGTGGTTGTTTTTTTGGAGCAAAGCTACATTGTAACAGGCAAGACACTCATAACTTGTGGACAAGTCCTACAATGAGCCTCGTTACATATCTAGCTATAGCACGAATGGAGGGACGTAATAATACCTTGAAATAAAAACAGTAATAAAATAATATTACTAAATAATGTGCAGTTATAAAAATCCTCTGTGACAGTTGTCATTGCTAGAGAACGCGCCAATTTATCTGACTCTATATCTGTCGCGTTATTATTAGTACGTAAGATATAGTATGACCTCAATATATATATATATATATATGTGTATAGTACTAATAATAATAGTCATCTTCATTTTAGTTTGACGAGTTACGTTTCGGCGAATTCTCTATTATATTCAACAATATGATAGGGCTGTATTAGATAATCAATAAAAATGGAGAGCATCACGGATGGCGTCACAGCCCATGGTCGTCCTCGTTGACATCCGTTATACCTCTTCAAGTGGCTTGAACGACCTGAGCTGTAGCATTAGCATACATTTTCCAATTGATGTCACGCGTCACGACGAGATTCGTAAATAGCAGCCATGCTTGTTACACGAGCGACGGCAGAATTGCTTTGTCTATTTTTTATCAGCTTAACTAACACTTGTGGCATGCCATTATCTTTAGGGAGAGATCCGGTATAAAGGCAAAGATGGTAGTGGAAGATATCTAGAGCTGCTGAGATTAGAGACTGATCATCAAAACTAGCATGTCAGACTTGTTCCGTCAATGTGTTAAAATGTTGGCCACTTCATCTTTCTTCACGACAAAGTGTCAACTTTCCCTTATCTTTCCTCTCTGTGCTTCTATCACTTTCTCATCGATCCTTCTTCGTCGTCCCATTTCTTCTTCGTATCGCCCCGTCGTTCATCTCCTCTTTTGACGATCACTAATATACAAACATCAGTATCTATAATAGTGGTTTTCCTTTCAGTTCTTCTCAACCAATCAGTAAAGACCCTCAAAGTCTTTGTTCTGATGCCAGAGCCTGTATTTATCGATGTATGCGATGCGTGTTTTGTGTGTCACTATTTCTGTCATATCCGATCGTTTCCAATTACATAAGTAGTGATCCACGACGTTAAAATGTGTTTTTCCGGATTGATTTTCCTGTTATCGCACAACATACGTTTAGCCACACAGTAACACAGGAGGTGGCAAGTTGTGACCGGCTTTCTTTTTCATGCACTCACAATATAATTCATAGTAATCTATTATTTCTTTCTAATATATAGTTATCTTTGATTTCCTATTGTTGTATTTTCATATATATATATATATGTACGTATATATATATATATATATTTATATATATATATATATATACGTATATATATGTATCTTTGTTTGTTGTGTCGAAGAGATTCATTTCTATATTTCACCTTTTGCATTTTTGTCTCTCTTTTTTCTTTCTTCGCATAGAATTAATATATAGATATATCAGCCTCTTGTTACTGTTGCTATTTTGTATTCTCTCCTTATATCATTAATAATATCTCTTATATAGAATATATTATTAAAATAGAATAACTAAAATAGGAATACTACAAAATTGACAATGACAATATATGATCAGTAGGTTATGGGTGTTCAGGTTGTTTTGTTGCTTACAGTTGTTGTCATTTTTTAGTTGTCGGTGTCGGTGACGGTAGCGGCGAACACGATACCAGTAGTCATTATGTAATTGATGCTCTTTGTATTTGGTTGTTTTCCCTATTGTTGAAGTTACCATGATTACTTCAAATAGCCTCACGAGACGCCATACTCATCGGGATCGTCTGGGGCAAGCTAGTTGTGACGTACGCGTAGTCTTGACTGTGTCTCTAAGTAAATGAAATTCCCCTTTTGGTCTGCTGTCGTTTGTAAAGCCCATCAGCTCTCTACGTGTTTTTTTCTTTGTTGTGATGGTGTCATTCTTTTTGCAAACAACGCTGGGCACACTGCTGCTGCTGCTGCTGCTGCTGCTGCTGTTGTTGTTGTTACTGTTATGTCCACATGAGTCCCCTTGACCGAAACAGTACACAACGTTATCATTGCCATTTGCTGCTCTATCTTCACGATACGTATCGGCCGTTGGGTCACCTTTAAACACTGAACACGCATCCCAATTACGTAAATTATTCATCATCATCATCATCATCAGCATAAACACCGTAGACGTTGTCTTCTGTGCCTACTTCGTTTTTAAACTTCGTGCTTTTTACTGCTAATTTAATCCTGTAGTGCTCTTCTCTATAGTCCTCTTTCATACGCACTCATGTACACATACACACGCACCGCGAGTTAGATGTTTGCACACGATTGTTACACATTTCCTTCGATTCAATAAGCCGTATGTTTTTGCAGATGATGTTTAGTTTGTATTCACTCTGGCGTATACATCACACTTTCTGTTTTTGATGTCGCTGTTGTTACGGTTTATTACGCATCTTCCTCTTAATTTTCACCGTAATGCGCATCATCGTATATATATATATATATATATATGAATATATCATGTGTGGTTAATGTGCGTGTGTGCGTGCTTCTGTGTACTCTCTGTGTGCCCATCAATATTTTTAATGAGAATGTTTTGAAAAAATATTATTGTGAATTATTATAATTATTATTACTCCAGCACCTGCCTCTTTCACTTATATATATATATATATATATAGATGGGTATATGTGTGACTGTGTGTATCTATATTCTTGTATGGATGCGTATGTTTTAATCAATATTGTGACACCTTATTGTTATATATATATATATCACGCTAACGAGTCGATCAGTCGCCTGCTAAGTATCTTACTTCTTTTTCTGACATTTAACGGCGACAGTCATATTTATAATATAATCATATTGTTGTTATTGTCATAGTGTTATTACCGTTGTACAGTAATATAATAATAAGAATAATAATAATAAGGTTGTCAAATCCATAAATCGGAGTTATCTTTCTCTCTGTATCACCGTTATTCGTATATCGTCGCGTCAGTTTTGCTCAGTAGTCAAATATAATCAAATGCTACTATTACTCATGATGTTATTAGATCGGTGGATCTCCATCGAAGGCGTTTCAAATATTTTTTTGCTTTTTGACGGCTGTAGGTATAGCTGGTATACATTTGTCAACAGTTGCTTTTTGCTAGCCCCTCGTTACACTCATCATCATCATCATCATCACCATCACCATCATCATCATCATCATGATCATCGGCATCAGCATCGCTGGTTCACCGCGGGAAGAGAAGTTCCTTCAGCAGAGAGTGACCACCGAGCGCGGCGGAGCGCGGAGATCTGACTTAGCTGTTATAATAAAGGATAAGCAGCTGTCCACGTGCTCGTGCTAATTTCTATGCCAATATTGTTGCAGGTGCTGCATGCTCTGACAGGGAAGTTTCCGTATGTTTCTGCTGCTATTTTGTTATCTTGGGGGAATAGGGGTGGCAGTGGCAACAGGCGGGCACCACACGCCGGTGTCTGTGCCCGCTTGTGTTTACTTTCCTGCTGTTTATTTGCTCATATCCTAATTGTAGATTCGTACGGCCTGTGAGCAATGCTGGTGGCACACGGGGCAATCAGGCTTGGCTGACGCGACGACACGGTTGGCACACTCAAGACAGAAGAGGTTGTGTCCGCAAGGTACAAGAGCGGCCACCACCTCAGACTCGAAGCAAACCACGCACTCACGTCCCATATTGTTGGCCCCCGCACTCAAACCGCCAACGCCCCCAACCTGAGCGACAGCGCTACCAGCCAAGGGTCCCTTGTTACCGGTTCCACGTCCTGCTGATCCAAGAGAATCAGTAGGTGACACTCGGTCCGTACTCCCTCCGCTGCCACTACCGACTGGCCCGTAGCGGAAAAAATCCAATGAGCCTTCATTCGATGACTGGCTGCCACCAGACGAATGACTCGTCGAGTGGCCGCCGATCGAGGACGCCAGTCGGTGATGCTGCTGCTGCTGCTGTTGTGGTTGATGATGCTGCTGTTGATGGT
>NW_019211460.1:3473181-3478760 GCF_002443255.2 Varroa destructor
TATATATACTTAGCAGCTCCCCTTTGTTCTTCATTACCATTAGTCCTGTAATTATTGTCACTTCATAGGAGCATAAAAAATACTTTCTAGGTATTCCTTCTTATCATAGAGTCGTATGTTTGTTAACTACAAACCATCTTAAATTTGGTTCATCTCTAGATTTCCCTGGTCGAAGGATAGATTGAAGAACAAAACTGCTAAAGTACAATAAAAAAAAATCTGCTTGGATTGTGATTACAGTAATCTGGGCGAAGAAGGATAAGTCTACTGAAACATATAGCGCCAGTCAAGCGGCTTGGTTCTAAATCTTTGGTTTTTTTTTACATATTTTCCTTATAGATCAAAAATGAATGTATGGCCACCAGTAGGTAATGATTGTTGATACAAAATCGTCAATTGCTTTAGGCAAGGGTTTATCGATTTGCAAACTAAGTGTACGAGCTCGCCCATAGTTGAAGGTACGGATTTAAAACGTTTAAATGACCTGCCAACTATATATATATATATATATATATATAAGTAGCGCGTCCAAAATAGGGCTATTTTACGTGTTCTTACCATGTGAGTGACTGGGATGTTAATTTTCCTGAGTTTTACATTTCACTCACTTTGGACACAGCGTAAGCGTAATGTTCCGATGCCACGACGACGATACTTACGAATATCTGACTTTGTCTAGGAGATGATGACGAAAACACGGCATTACGTTCCCTGTCACACCATCAATGTAAAGACTAACCTAGACATTGCCCTAGGATAGACTGCCTTCACGAGAAGGCGGAAAGAGCATTGAACAAAAAAAAGGAGCTTCTGGTAGTAAAAAAATCAAGAACAGAAATGTACGTATTATTTTGTTCATATATGACCATACATAGGAGAACTGAAGGGAATAATCAGTAAACAGGAAGGCAACTTACTACTAAAATCTTGTGTTGTAGTTCTAGCTTAATGCCAGCAGCGAATAAGTCATCTAGTTTTTGCTTCGGTAGTACATTTCATCTAAAAAGAGATGGTATTTTTCTCATATAGAAGAAATCGCTTTTGTTATTCCGTACTGCATTTTAAAGACGATTACTCAAGATGTTTTATAAGCGATACATCAATAGCACTTAATGAGGGCTGTATTGACCCAACTGAATATTTTCTGCCCTCAGGAAAAATCAGTGCTTAACTCACACCTTTCAGATTGAAACGAAAGAGCTACACATTACTCAAACGCGACTTGCGCTGGCACAAATGTCCTGTGCACTCCATCCTAAGGAGAAAGTAAAAGTGGAGAATCGCAATTTTCGTCTGTTTTCAGTTTATTACCTGTGTAACACAGTATCTTTCGAAAAATTCCGCTCGTAAAAGCTTAGGACAGCTGCAAAATATCCATGTAAAAAAACTCGGGTGAACTTATGCTGATTTTAAGAAGGCTGCCATTCGACTCGGTCTGACCGAGTGGAATGCAGACTAGTTATTCGCCTATATTGTAGGTTAGGATTTTGCGTAAGCCTGCACTTGTAAAACAGTTGTACCCTAAAATTTTACAATTAACATTAATAATTAGTAATATTGATTTTGCAGCTAGTCCACCCATACTGTAGCAGGTGCTACATTGGATAGATTAACTTTCTGAGACTAGACTACACAGGTTGATATCCCCTTTGCCGGCTCCTGCGACGAGCGATTAGGTACGCAATTAGTACAATCACTACAAAAAGAGCAATTGCACAACCAATAGCAATAATCATCACATCCGAGTGGTAGTCGGATGTGCACTCTTTTTCGACACCAACGAAGTTTGCCGAATTCGAAGTACGAAAAGCCTCGTACTTCATATCAGAGAATACTAGGTATACCGCCTTTTCACCAAGACTTACTTCAGACGCCTGAGAGCATTTATAGTACTTGTTCTCGGCGACTTCGAACTGCCTCAATGTATCTGGAAAATAAATCGCAGATGTGTAAAAGAATTTTAAATGTATCCATATGTTGATATTTAAAATTGTCTCATTACTGTTATAATTGTTGTACATACTGATCTCATCTACAAGCCCCAAACTGAACGAACAGATCTTTAGACTTACAAAAATCAATGTTGATAGCACTCTGGCGTTAGGATGGCTAATTTCAGTGGGGTTAACACAAAACGTTAAGCTGCGGCCGCGTGTAACAATGAATTGAAAATAAAAGTTGCTGCTGCTAATAACAATAACAATGCTTTTGAAGATATCAAAATTTGCTTAATTTCACGTTTGTAAAAAATGCGACACCTCCAAGTCAAATATAGTCATACTACAAAATTATCTTCGTGGGTATCACCTTTAGGAAAAAGAGGATATAAAAACTACAGCACCATTAAAAACAAAAATAACGGGTCCGTTAATGCCCAAACTTACTGTTGCTAGTAGCTTCAACATGATCGGTTTTAACCGCGAGATCCCCGACGAAGTAAGATTCCTTAGTCTTCAGGAAAGTCACCTGAATCCACGAATTTTGCTCAACGAAATTTATCCAGAGGATAATCTTTTCTTTTCCGCATTTTGAATTAGCTTCGGAAACTGTTCCATTTCCGAAATTTAAATGGTACGGCTCGGTCTTGTTAAGTCTTTGCGCGACCGCTACTCTCGTTTGAACGATCAGACAAATTTGACCTGCAATTCGCAATTGTATGCAACGAAAAATTTGTCATCGTCAAAATCGCAATAACGTAACAATCGCAATAAGGAAACGCTGAACCTATATGGAAACATACGCATATTTAATTATAAACGATAACCAAAATGCCCAACACAGGGCACTATAGTGTAGAGTCTCACTACTCCTATGGATTACTATCATTTTCTACATGTAGCAACAGAGAAATATTGAAAAAGCAATCCTCTGTGATTACGTGTATATTAAAGTTTTGTTCAGTATCAAGTAGGTGGCGATCTGCCTTTTTCAAATCAGATCACTTGTCACTGCCTAAAACACTCACTATGGTTTTATTTAGAATATAATGCAACTAAATGACCTACTTGGCGCGTATATTGTCAAAATAAGCGCAAACAAAGCTAGGGTTGGGCAGTTCAATAGAATAGGCCAACAGAACGCGCCGAACAAAATTACCTGCATTGTTTTCCAGAGTGAAGTTTCCCAGTGCCGGTATCTTCGGGTTGGGAACTGGCGTTGGAGTCGGTGGTGATGCTGTTGTTGTTGTTGATGATGATGATGTTGGCGATGCTGTGGGCGTCGTTGGCGGAGTAGAGGGCTTTTCTGTAGTCGTTGTTGTCGTCGGTGTCGTCGTTGTTGTTGTCGGTGTCGTCGTTGTTGTTGTCGTCGGTGACGTGGGCGTCGTTGCCGTTGGTGACGTCGTCGTTGTTGTCGTTGACGTCGGCGACATCGTCGTCGTTGTCGATGTCGTTACCGGCACAGTCGTCGTTGTCGTTGACGGCACAATCGTCGTTATTACCTCCGTTATCATTCTAGATTCTTGATTCGGCTTTGTCACCGCCGGCCTTTTCGTCGTGATTGAAGTTAACGTTTTGGTACCTGCGTCTTCTGAGAGATGACAATCAGAAAAATCAATTCACGACCTCAATATATACATTTTGGACATACTGGGGGGGGGGGGGGGGGGATCTTTTTTATAAAATTTAAAAAAATTTTTTTTAAAAACACTTTCTTATTAAGTATAATAAAGGCTCACGAAAATTTTATTGCCAGCACTACCGTCACGGTAGGTTAATTGCAGAAAAGCAATTCACTTAATGCTAATTGTTACTTACGTGAGAAAGAAATGAAATTTTTTTATAGTCCTTTAGAGTAATTTGGTCTATAACTAAAGCAAAAAATATTTTGTTTTGTTTGGCGCAAATTCATTAACTCAGTTACTGTTGAATTCTTCGAGCAGCTAGTAAATTTGTAGTATTTATTGATCGCGTTTATTAAAGTAGCTAGGAACGAAACGATCATAGTAATACTATAATTAATTTTTAATTATTATTCAGCAAATTGTTTTTACGTATGTATGTACACTTATAAATAATTTATTTGATAAAAAGACCGATCGGTGTTGGTTCCTCCTTAAATACTGTTATTATATATAAATATCCATAATGATCACACAGCGCAGAAACACACTAATTGTGTCTGACGTCATTTTCAAATAAGCTAGCCTCAACAGTATCTGTTATTTTTCTATTTGTGGGATAGAAACCAAGAGAATACCTTCTTTATAAAGACAAAATATAATAATACATAATGAACGCGTAGGGAAATATGTAATAAATAGTCCTTTTAAATGAGCCATTCTCCCTGCAAACAAAGTTGTTACGTTCACTATTGCTTGCCAAAGCATCACAAATAAAAACATGAACTGCCAGATCGATGTACAATAGGAACATTTATATAAAATAGATTTGCTTGTTTTCATAAATTATGTAAGATTCATATATTATTGTTATGTAATAATATGCAAACAAATGGACACGAGTGATATTAAAAGGCCTTCCTTTGATAAATGTATAGTCGTGCCTTTAAAAACTCTGCGAACAGGTCACGAGTTTGTGCATCGAGCATAAAAATGGACGAATTGAAAAGTAAAATATTAGATAATCTTAAACAAGTAGTATAGAGAACTGCAATAAACGGTCTTAGAGACGTCAGATCCAATAGAAACAATTAAGCCATCCAATTAAATCATTCGCAAGTCCCTCCAAATAATAAAACTCTTATCACGGGAACAGCGATTATGTTTACTGTAAATATTTCGTGAGATGTGTAGGTAAAGACCATCAAAGCAAATCGGACCACCATTTTATAAAAATATTTTTATTTTTTCAATAATAAACATCAAACGCTGAAAAAAAGCTTTATAGAATATAACTACATTTTACTTTGGTAGGGAACTGTGCCTTTTGCCATTTTCGCTTATATTATTAGACTATTTCCGGATGAAAGAATGCTTATGGATTTCTACCCGGATTTCCGTTCCGCAGTTTCACCAGCGAACGCGTCTACGGCGTACTCCCACGTTTACTTATGAATACTTATTAACTTCTTCATTCATTTTTCGTTATACACTATATATGCTGAGTATACAGAAACAGTGTGCAATACCCTGTCACTTTTCCCAATTTAAGCTAAAGCAAATTCACAGTCTATTTATCCCGAACCCAAGTTCGTTGCTGCTACTATTATTTTAACTTTTTTCCTTTCTCTTCGTTACTCCGCTGCACTTATCCTTGTTGCTCTATTGCAGTTTTCTAGTTTTAATTCTCTACTCACCACCCTATTCCAACTACGTTTGACTCAAGTCGCACTGTTGTGCTACTGCGTTATCATATTACTCCGTCTTAACGATTTCCCAACATTACTTCACCAATTTCCTCAGTGTACTTCCATTGTTTAATTATCCTGATTCAAAATGATGCTCTGTTATGTTTTCGCTATTTTGTGGTCTTGTAATATTTTTCTTCGCTCAATTATCTAGAGCTTCCAATGACCTGTTTGCAATTATGCTACTATATTTGCTAATTTTGAAAAACCAAACTAGACATTACACAGTTTGAAAATAGAACAAGTAACTAAAGATGGCAACATAGATGTAT
>NW_019211460.1:3478785-3602129 GCF_002443255.2 Varroa destructor
AATGAAGAACAAAGGGGAGCTGCTAAGTATATATATATATATATATATATATATATATATATATATATATATATTATATATATATATATATATGTTATAGGATACTAACAGTGGTTGCACCAAATGCTACTTAGAATAGTTCAAATAAAGATAGAAAACGGATACAATGGTGCGGATATAAGAAAATAAGCCATCGAAACGTGCGTGTAGCAACGCAGGTCGTATCGGTGACGACGACACTGTATTCTATAAAAGTAATTATCAATTTGTGTACTTGATTTAGGGTATAACGTGTAGGGGCGGTATCAATGGTGAAAATCTATACCACTTCCATGGAAAACTACATATGAGTACCAATATATGAAACAGTACCGAAAGTTATGGTTTTTTTGTTAAAGTCAGCCGATTTAGCTGACATGAGTGTCGTTGCTTTTAAATTAAGTACGCAGAATCGATTGCTGCTTGCTAGATTTATCTAGAAGTAACGCAGGTGTGATAAACTGATATTTTTTTGCCTATTATACCTATTTCATAAAAAAAGCATTTGAAATTCGTTAGGAAGCTAATAGTAAGCTAAGCGATTTGACAGGGAGAGCTTTAAATGCTAAAACACGGTCGTGCCGTACGTTAGTGAGCCGATGGCTTTAACAGCTGTAGAAAGCATTTTGTAATAATTGATTCACTTTCTTTGGTTGGGTAGATAATCCTATCAGCAACAAAGAGCTCACATTTGATAACAGAACATCATTAGCTTCGATGAGAACACACAGAATATGGTGAATATGATAAATAAAAAAGATATTTTCACGTAGAAAAACGTAGAAAATTTATTTTTGTCCTTATCTTTATGAATTTTATTTTAATTTCGGATTGTTTACTTTTAGAGGAACAGGATAACTAGGGATGTTGTGTGTATAGCAATCTCAGGGGTTAGGAACACTGGTGTTATGCCGAACGAGTTAAACAACAAGTGATAGAGATAACTGCGGTTCTGTACACGCTCATAAATAGAAAATGAGTTCCGTTTATTACTGTGTCTGTAAGAAAAGTAGGTTTGCAGTTAAATAAATCCTGGGCATCTGCAAGCTAGTAGGAACTTGTGGAGAAAATATATAAGGCTATAAAATTACGAAGTCCTAACACTAGCTGACCACACTCACACGAATAATAACAAGCCATTCGCATGTATTGCAGAATTTCCTGCACTTGCTAGCGCCTATATATCATATCGTTTCAAGGACTACAGCCTTTAAGGCTTAAGTTCAGCGTCCAGCTGTTTTGCACTCCTATTAGCCTGCTATAGTTAATTGTCCTTGTTATCCGTTGTAATTCCAAGTGGTTTTGCCAGCACGCAACGGGCAGCCTTCAAAGAGTTATTCGTGCTGGTGAGAAATTCCGAGTCCTATGTTAGAAAGGTCTCGTCACAGCTTTTTGGTTTTTCTGTGTCAGTCACCTATTGTACCGTTTTAGTCAATCCAATAGCTGCTGCAGCTTTTCAGTTGTCTACTATAATTTTATTAATTTATTTATTTTGCTTCGATCGTTTGCCTGCCTTCATTGAGGTAGCTTAGCTTCATGCGTTATTAATCTCGTTATACTGCAGGAATTGTTAGACTCTGTATTCAGTTCTGATCAGCTAACTGACTTCCAGTTACAACTAACACGCCATATCCATGCGACCCTATCGAGGCGTTTTCCCTCTAGAGTCAATCGGTTAGCTAGCGCAGCAGTGCGGATGTTAATTTTAAAATTTATTTCATATATTATCGCATGTTAAAGCTCTTTCGTTAAACGGATATTGTTTTCGACCCTTGGCAGGAATCCAATTTTGTGCCTATCGTGTAGAGCCACAAAAGCTAGGCAGCGTGCATTTCGATATTTCTTTGATTTCCTCTCTTATTAGGGACATTTTCGAGAGGAGCTGGACCTGCATACATCCAAACTAATTTGTTTGCTTAAGTAATAAGAAAATCATTCACTGATCGATTTTCGATGGTGCTGGGCCATATCGTGTGATCTTGTATTGTTGTTTCTAACTGCCGACTAGAGACCCTTTCTCTAATGCCTTACTATTTTGGTGCATCTTCACTAGAATTGCAGTCTAGATCTCCTGGTAATTAGTTTTATTTCAGTTCACTTGTTGTTTTTATCTGAGTGTTTATTAGACTGTGTTGTGTTTTCCGTATATCGATTTTAACTAGTTAACTGTATAACGATTCTCCGAGTCCACATAGTTACGTGGTTTATTTCGACACATTTTGATACAACGTTATTTAAATATACACAGGGAAATTGACATAATTTTTATATACATTATGTTGCTGGAAAAAACAGAAGGCAATGGAATCAATGAGCGTATCCGCTGATAGAATTAGCCTTTGCTTATTGACAAAGTCAATACAGCAGACGAGAAGTGGAAATATCTTGAGTCAAACGTCTCAACTTTCCCTACGATGAGAACAATCTTCAACTTGTTCGGACTTTCACCATCCGTAACCGTATCCATCGCCACTGTAATCACAAATTGAAAACAATTAAATCTGTATGGCCTGTTTTTTACCTATTGCTTTATATTTAATTACCTATTAGTATGGTAGGTGCAAATTTTTAAAGAGTTGCTAAGTTGACATTTAACTTAATTACTGACGTAATTAAGTAACGTTGTTGATAATATGCAGTAGTCAACTTTCTCCTTCATCATTTCGCATTCGATCAAAAGCTACTTTGTCGCAAATAATGACGCGCTATTTTTCGCTAGAAATTCAACAACAATGATAATAATAACTGTATCAGTTACTATGTACTATACATACAAGTCGAATCCTCGTTGAACCATCGAACATATGGCCAGCCATATGTAAGGAAAGTAATTTTATTGTTGTTATTTTACCTGTACGAGATGCAAACGCCCATCGATCAGTCGTCATAACATGTGGTCAGATAGTAACAATCTATGTTGGCAAGAAATGATAAGGCACATCAGAGATGTTGGAAACTTGGTAGAAAGCTATTTCCACACGCGCACCATTCTGAAGGCAAACCTTACTGTATTCGTTCGCCCCCTACCGAATTATGTGGACCATAGAGAGCACTCTGCTATGATATAACACTAACTCGTAGGTCGTCTAAATCAGTACGAATGGTATTACGTTCACCTGTGAATCATTTGTACGGTACAAGCTCACGGAACTTCAGTGTAAGGGCAGTGGAATTTAATTCGAAATTAAGCCATTGGTTTTGCGTGTTGTACAAGAAGAGTGAGCAGTTTTGTTGTGAAGATAGACAATAGAAGCTGCAACATATGCTTACCGAACCCTCGCGGTGTTCAGAGCAGTCTAACAATAGCCTGAATTAATATTATATATATAGGTCAACTTTAATGATAGATAATGTTAAAGCTTAACTGCACAGCGCCCATGTTGAGAGTACATGCTTATAATGTTTAAGATGAATTGCAATGCGTAAACTTAAATGTGATTAGTAAAGGAATTCAGAAGACCTGCTAATAATAATAACAAATAAAAACGCAGCTTGCGTTATTATGTTAAATAAGCCGGACGTTGATCCAACAGTCGCTATAATTATGCAGGCAGTTAGAACCGATTCGACGTTTTATGAGTCACTGGTAGGTGACGCGCAGGGCAATTAATGGTCTCATTGTTGTCCCAACTATTAGAAACTGTGCGAATAAAAACGGCTCTACATCTATATTGCAGGCAATTAAAAGCAAGGCCAAGTCATAAGGAGTTAAGGGCAAATTTGAAAGGTCACTCACTAGTTGTTCCACCCTCCATAGCTGTGTCCATAATTGTAGCCGCCGTGCTGAGATGCAAATAAAGCACCGGCGCCTACACCAAGGGCAGCTCCGGCGGCGCCGCCAGCTAGGACTGGTACGGCGAGCTTCTTAGCGACTTTCTTCGCGATCAGATGCCTAGCATCTAGGACCGAGATCGCCAGTGTTGTAAGGACAACAAGCAGAGTCAAGAGACGCATGTTTCTCGGAGCAGGAGCGTTGGCTTTCGCTTTGTAGCAAACACCAAAACAGATGAATACTGCCTATTGTTTGCCGAGAATTTATATACTCTTGGTTTTTATGGGTGTTGGCATACGTACGCGTGGACTTTCGTATTCTCTTGGGCAAGGGACGCTGACTTTGGGTAAGATGGCGAAACTGTACATGTCAATTGAATAGCTTCAATGAACGGAAGGGTCCAGAAGCCAAGAAGAACGAATGAATAAGCGAATATTGGAAACGTGGGTCCTTGCTTTCAGCCTGTACCGGCCATCGTTTGACATGTCGGTGCGCGTTCGGACTACCCTGGGGCTGCCCCAGGATTTAGCGGCGAAGCTAAATCGACCGTACGTGCTTTAGTATGTATCTCCTGTATTTGGATAGCTTAGCGAAGCTTCGCCGACGGACAAATTATCGTTACATAAGAGAAGGGGCAGCAGAGCTGTCGATGTAAGGGGACTTTCCGAGAAGCAGCGATTCCGAAGGACTTCTATCCAGTATTACATTAACAAGTCGTTGTCTTTATTTCATCTGCGATCTGCGAATTGGCCCAGAGAAAGTAGCGATAAAAACGGATGATGTAAGAATTACATTAATCAATCGGTATAGTCAGGCCAGAAACTGTATTAGTACTGTGTTTTTTATTCGGCTTAACGGCGAAGGACGTAGTTCAACGGAACCGCATCTATCCTCTCATCTCAAACGAATCGTAGAATCAAAGGTTGATGCTAAAACGACCAATGATAAGCGAACCCATGTCAGCTAACAGAATATAACCGCTATATACCGCAGAAGAATATTGGTCAAGCCCTTCGATGCACTGCAATGCGATCCTGATCAAATTATAAACACTTCTCTCTAGACTACGGAAACTCCGACAAACCAAATCGTAATGTTAAACTAAACTACTCATCGCTTGGTCAAGAGCCTCAGGCGGGCGAAGATCTTAGTAGGTCAGTATTCTAATGGGACATACAATTTGATTTTCAGTATTGTTCTATGTGTTAAATACAATAAAGCCTACTCTATCTTTGCAACGTATCTTGTTTACATTACCATGTAGCACTAATGAAGTATTAGTGCGGCTTTGTAGATCAAAATAATATAATGTTTCGACAATCTGTTCACTTCTACCGTAGTCAGCATAGTTTTAAAAGGGGAAAATTGGCCAGACTCATTTCAGACAGGTCAGCTACTTGAACCAACCTGTACTCATTTTTTCAACGTCAACCAAAATCAACTAGAGTAAGTACCGCTGCGCCATCTGGGATGGCACCAAAAACATTTAAAGTCGTCGAATATTAAAAAAAAGTATAATCAAATATAGTTCATGTTGGTACTTATCCAAAACAAAATTGTCTAGATAGTTTAAGTGGCAGATCGATAATTAAAGTAATTTTTCTAAAAATGAATTCATGTGTTAGCTAAAATGCTTACAAATCTGCACCGAAAAGCTTCAATTTTCAAAAAAAAAAATCGATCTTAATAAAGTTGGTTTAACAAAATGCATTCAAATACATCCCGAAAACGTGTGGGCAAACTTTGAGAGTTACACGCGTTTATTTGTCGATAGCGGATAGCATACACCTAAAAATTTCCGTCTAGAAGGCACTAACGGATTGTGTACATTACAACTACGTAAAAGAGGTCGTCATAACTTTGAGGAAAAATGTCATTTAAGTGGACTGCAAACACTTAGTCGTCTTATATTGTCACCCAAAAACCTCGATTGAAGTACAGATGTTGTAACGCCAATATGAGAAACTGACCAAAGGCTTAAATTGTCATATTGTTAATTTACCATGATGAGCCTTAGTCCGCTAAATTAGACTCGAACTATATAAACAAGTAAATAATAGTTTTTGCAATATGAATGCCTGTTGTAACATTCAGTAATAGGTTATCTCGGATAATTATAGGAAATGCAATAGATCGATAAAATCCGCTGTTCAGTTAAGCCGAAGTTTGAACGTTGTTTTGAATTGCGCCTGATCAAAACTATAATCTCCTAGTTTCTAAATAAAATACTGAATATAGCTCAAATACGCTCAATACTATCGTTTAACCAATTAGAGTTAGAAAACGACAAACCTTTCAGCTACGGCAGCTACGTCTTCAAGGTATTGAATAAATCTGGCACACGCACTGTTCCTTGGTGCTTGCTTTTTCTCGCTAGATAGCCATGGTTGCTGAATAGTCCTACATCTAGGTAGCACTTCTGCTGCTTATTTTCGGCAATTCAAGGCCATCTAGAAGCCTCTAGAGCCGTAAATGGGTGACTTCGGACTTGTTTCACATTCACATATATATTCACATATATATGTATATATATACACATATATATTCACGTTTTGTTTATTTTATGCGTACTTTTTGAAAGGATTCTTGTCTGATCAAAGAAAAAAAAACGTGCGGTCCTGATAGAATTGGAAGTTCTGCTGATGTTAAATCGGCTCGTTGTTCCGATATTCTCGTTTTTATTAAGCTTTCCCTCCTGCCAATGCGGTGTTTTTTGGCATTAGTTTATTTTTAGCAGTGAAACTGACAACCTGTTTGTGTGTTTGACATCCTGGCCGTATGCCATAATTTTTACCGTACGCATGCTACCTTGCTCTTCGTTTTATATTCTTTAGGCCACCAAGAGTCACTGGTAGGGGAACTCTTCGATCTGTCCTCCGGATCTGCGTCTGGCAAAACCAAGGCGTCGCCATTCTCCTGATTCGAGTCAATCGAAATAATTTTGATATTAGAGATTAGGATACTTTAGCTTTCATTGAGCTTAGTAGTAGCTCAAAGTAGAAAACTCTAGTTCAAGTGACTCATAAATATGGGATAACAAAATAAATAATACGGATAATATAATTTTTCATTAAGTACATAAAATACGTGAAGTTTTGAAACGAAGAAAAACGCATCTAAAAAGAGGATTAAAGATAGCAGCGTGAGTGAATGCTTTCCGGAGCCATTGCAAATAGATTTCGGAGACCGAATTAAAAAAACTAACTGTTTGATAAAAACGTAACCTCTATTTGTGATATTTATATCGCATTTCTCAAACTAAGCCTATAAATGTTCATCTATGAGGACTAAAATGAAAACCTTTTGCGTAACTCATCTTTTTTTCTAAAGGGTTTCTCAGCTCTAGCTTATAAACAAAATGGGTTGGTCCCTACGAAATGCAAAGCAACCTCTTTTATCTTTTGCTCTTTATTTAAAATTTGAAAACGGTCGCTGGGGCATAGAGCCAGCAAGTATATGTGACCATATTTTTTTCTATAGTATATCTATATATGGTATCCACCTTTGCCAGTTTTCGCATCACTCAACTGTTTCATTTGATTGTATGGCAAACGTACCTTTGCAATTATATCCGGTTTGTTAGGCCGTCCTAACAGCGACTCATTGCTAGCAGCCATTTAAAAAGTCGTATTGACGTTTGTGTTGCATCCGCGTCCGAGCTTTTCAAGTAAGCGTTTGATCATGATGCCTTTGTCTATAATAAAAAAACTTCGTCAGATACGACACCTGGCTGAAATAATTAACTACAACGGGACAATTGACCTATTCATTTGTGGGTTTGGTGGTTACTTAGCAGTTAATGAATAAATTCACCCGATAGTGGCTAGGTATACGAGTGGTAAAGCATATGGGTGTGCCCACATTAAACCATTACTATTATATTTATTTGTTACTATTTTAAGCAATTGATATTTATTCACTAAATTATTTAGATGGCATTATTCTTTGCTCGTCAGCAAAAATGATAGCTTCAGTCACCTATCTCGTTTCTCTTCGTGCGCTCGAGAATTAGATAAGCCTTTTCTAAATTTGAGCTGCGGCACATAATGGCATAACGACATAGTGGAAGGAGACAATCGTATATGCGAAGGAAAAACACATTAAATCGTTTTCTTTAAATTTAGAAATTAAAACGATCCACATGCGGAGCATCGTTTATTCAGCTGAAATCCTAATCTACTGCATTCAAATATGGTCCATGGGTCCTACTTAAACTTTCTAAGTGACACACTGATTTGTTACCAATCAATCAAGTGTTTGATATAAAAGAATTAAGTTGTAGAAACCGTCGAAGCCAACATCATTAGTATGCAACGTTGCGACCCTGCGGCACTTATATTTTGAGTGTCAGGGTCATCTTTCAACATAACATTTTTACGACGCCGAAAGAGAGCTGATCAGAAGTTGATCGTTGATTTGGCAAGGCAATATCCTATTTAACGAGTTATTGTATATAAAAATACATACAAGCGCTTGTAATAACAGGTACTTTCATTCATAGCGAACGTGTTGATTTGGAAAGATATTGGCAGAAAAAAAGTCAGACAGAGAAAATTTGTAACGTTGAATTAGGCCAAAACTGTCGTTATAAAACAGCTGTGAGATGCACGACAACAAAGGTCGTATTTTCTCGTTCCATGAGGTTTATCACACAAGCTCATTGAACTCTGTACAATAACATAAGTTAATTTCAACTTGCTACTGCACCAGTCTCCATACGAGAATGGTTTTTGCACGGCAGTATCATAATTAGTACATTGTCGACAAAAGTGTAACTTGACAATTACTGTGAAGAGAAAGCTATAGTCGGGAAGAATAATTTCTCAGCTAGGACCAACTGAAACAAAAATGACCTCCTGCACCTGCTGAAGTCTTCTTTCTAAGCGGGGAGTTCTTTTGTTTAAAGCACAAGGCTGCTTAGATTTCTCTTTTTCCATTTAGTGGTCAACCAACTTATGCAGGTATTGATAATCCTCAATCGTATCATAATCCCTACATTAGCGGAACTATAATCCGTATCAACTAGAGTGCCACGTTAAATTATGTGGACAAACAGCGCGATGAAAGACACTGTGTGTGAGAGCGGTTAACGGAACGGACGAAGTAAATCTCGACTTACTTCGGGGGATGACCGGTTCCACGCATCAGGCAGCTTGTCGCATAATCGGGCGCCTAGGATTATACTGTCTAATACGGCTGCTGCCAGGCTGTACACGAGCTCCTGTGCGGGGATTGGTGATGACGACGCTCATGATAGCAGTGCGGACGCCAAGGCGGAGGCGTTCCAGTTGATCGCGAACGAAACATAGGTTTGGTCGTAATTAAAATGACACATCCGTTATGTGTTTACAGTTCGATAATCAGAAGGGTATGCTATGAAAAATCTTACTAGCTTTCAAAACATGCGGATTATGAAAATTCTGAAACTATATATAACATGCTTACTACTTACTATATGATAATGTGTTACATTTCAAATATAGTAATTAGAGTGCGCAGAAGACGGATTGTGATTTTAGCAATAACGATAGTTTTACCATAGTGCGACCGCTAAAATTGCCGTCTGAAAACTCTCGCGCCTTTGTTGCAATCAAGCATAGTTCAATGTTAACGGTTAGTGAACCACTGAGTAATTTACAAAAAGATAAGCAGAGAACGGAGATACGGGTGCTTGCAAGTTTGCCGTGTGTATTCGCTATTCTAGCATGCATCTTTGGCCGCGTATGGTCTGGAAACTATATAAGAAAGCTCACCCGAAATATTCTTATTGGAAAAACAATAGCCGTGATCAACGCGGCATGATTATGAAGATAGTATTCGGCTACTGGGTAGATACGTCTTCTCTAAGTAACATTGTTTCAGTTTGGTCGCGACCTTTCACGACGAGGTCTGTCTGACAGTGTCGCCGCTTGTTAACAAGGTGCATGATCACTGGAAAAATATCCCTTAAACTGCCTGTTACTGTTCAACAGATACAAATCACTGTTACTTGTTCAGGGTGGCTTTTTGCACTTTCGAATGGGAAAAGTAGCTGTCTAAGGCGGATGTTTTTTATTGAGGTGTTTCCTCGTTAAGTAGGCCAAGCCTACCTAATAAATAGATATCGGCTCCGTGCATACGCCTATATTTTGGCAAGTGAATACGTTATCGCCGAACCACACCGAAAATAAGCCACGTGATTTATTGTACTGTTTTCCATATTACCGAATTATATCCTGATCTATATAATTAGTGTATATTATATATGCGGCAAAACTGTTTTGATAGTTTCTGGTATGTAAAGCTGGCCCGCCTGGAAAAGCTCATTTTTATGATTAAAAATTGGAAAAATATTTTGGGTTAGTAACAATGTTTCTTGACTTGTGTATCCGGTAGACAATATCAGGTTGCCCCTGTTGAAGCTCATGTACGGCACTGCAATCCTTTACCGTCGGCATCTCGGTATTCAAAAAGTAGCCGCGACAATCACACGGCCCTGCTATCGTATACACACAAAATACACTCGCTCTAGACACACGGTAGTCAATACTTCTTTCACGTCTAATAGAAAGCGACAAATTATGTTCGCCACATTAGTCAAGTAGATTTCTGAGCGTATATTATGATGTAGAAATAAAGTGCCCTTGACTTCCAATTTAAAAAAAATCGATATTTTCTATTTTGTTTTTGTTCACTCTCAGAGGAAAAAAGTTGTTTCCTTTTTCCTCTCGAAGATTAAGCGCAACAGGAATAATAGTTCAATAATAAGCAACAAGAGATTCGACAAATAGATAATGCTTTCTGGCGGTGTAGAGCAGACTTCGTTGAGACTCGTTATGCAGTCGTTGAATTCTTGTTTGTCTGCGACGGAACTTTATTTCACTCAGAGGTGTTGCCTCATTTGATTGTAATGACAATAATTCACCTTTTGTCCGATACGAATAACTAACTGGAACCGGCTCGGTACCAGGATAAAGCTAACGCCGACCCCCGTCGATAGATACACGTTTTTTTGTTATCGGCTAGCTGATGATAGGGCCGCTCTCCAACTTCCTAATGGCTAAAAATAATTTTTCATTACATCTAAAAAAGTTGAATCTAACAAAACTCTAAGGCTATGCTAATCATATTATCTTTATCAATAATTTACAATTGCCGTTCACTGTCAGGTAAGAAAAGCCACCCTAAGCGAAAAGCATTTGCCAGAAAAAAAATTCGTAATTAAGCCTTAGTTGTGATTCCACAGGCAGAACAAACATATTTGATTCGATGTCATCCAGTTTGACTTCAAAAAAGAGCGCGAATTTTTTTACATAAAGGCCTGTATTATTGTTTTTTGCCGACAAATCAAACAGTTTTGATTCTATTTTCGAAAAATTATTATTATTAATTTCGAAAAATTTCGAAAATGGGAGTCCTTGTCGGTAGCTCGCATCGCTAACGCTCTGCTGGCGACGGCAAAACCTGACCAAACGATTGGGTTCTCTATTGCAAACATTCTGTATTACCTATAAATAAGAAAAAAATCAACTATTTTGAAAAATGTGCACATTTTTTTATCATCGTATTTGGAGTTGGCCTTCGATCTACTTGAAAGACGCGTCGTGGTGCTTTCCTGCAATAATACAACAATACGCATAGTCGCCCGGGTTCGAGGAATTCAAAACAACTTCCATGGATCCGTAGAGTTCGGCCTTCGCCATTTAGCATTGCTTGTGATCGGAGTAGAATAAAACGAAGAACTTAATGCATGGGGCACAATTTAGAGAGCAGAAGGCATAAAGGCTATATTCATCATCGTTTTGTTTACTGCTGTTCGGGCCTTTTTCGGAGAATCGAAGTGTATCGACGGCCACCGCTGTGTTTTTTCAGTTTATAAGCAAACATGTTACTTCTACATTACTGTAGGTACGAACTTAAGAATTTCCTTGTTTTAGGTCTTGACTATCCTAACAAACGTTAAAAATAAATCCGGGGTCACATATTAGCGTTTTCTGCTGAAAAAAACTGGACCTTGCTTTACAAAAAAAGGTTGGGAAAACGCTGCACAAGAAGACCAAAAAAAAGGTGCTACCTATACGAAATAAAGTATGCTTTGTAGCTATAGAAATACATAGTACTCCAATATGTAAATGTTAAGCAAACCTTTGTTTTAGGATATGCAGTCATCGAATGCTACATATAAATACAACTAAATGGACACCTGCGATAAGAACTTGTTACGTTCGTGATTTAGGGATATCACTGTTCGAAAAAATATGGTTGAAGACAAATCGTGCCGCCTAAAAGTTGTGGTAATACATACATAATTTTGTAATCCGTCATAAAACAGGTCAACTCAGCGGTGTTTAAAAGTTTTTTTTATTCAGTGGAGAACAGAAATTTCACTCGAAATGGCCGGGCTACATCAGAACCTATCACAAATCAGTGATACCTGGATTTTTTTTTCCTAAAAGCAATGCTTCGAAGAACTATTTCGAAAAGATCGAAAATTGCAAAAGGTAAGAGAATCATTAATCGAAGCAATATTAAAATAGTACATACGCCGCTTCCCCGTAATAGCTTAGTGTGTAAGGTATTTATGTGCTAATCTTAGTGACATGTCGTCGCATAGGATTGAACCCGGGTATAGACATATTGCGTTTCGTCGTGGGAGTCAGCTGTTTGATCGAACGCTTAATGGCGGTACCGGACGTAAAATTTGAGATGTAGAGAGTCAACACGCCTTGTGCGATACTTTTTTTTTTTATACGACATTGAAATCGTGCACTCCTCATTTGATTTTAGCGGTTTCCTCCTGCGCAGAAGCAACTTGAGCATCAAACGTTGTTAATCCAAAGTCGACACCTTTAAGGAGCACTCGACTTTCACTCGACAGTAGATCAAAAAGCTGCCGTTCATCCTGTGCGCGCTGCCCCTAATGGCAAATCCGTCTTTTAAATGTAAGAGTTTGTTCTTCTCACAACAGGCATTGCAGTATGATGATGTATGGTAACTATGCCAGGCATATTATTTAGTACAATGAAAATGTAGGCACAACATATCATTGTAATGCTAAGGTTTTCGATTATGCTCAAGACGAACGTTTCATTTAGTTCTCCCGTTATGACAAATATGAATAATTCATATTATTATTATTGATTGCGACTCGATAGGTGGTACGTATTTACGAGTGTCGCCCTAAAAAAGGACCTGTATGTATATATGCCGTTAAGACAAACATCTACCGGCAAAATATAAGGCCTGTTCATAACCTCTCCTTTTATCTGACTCTTATCCATCATTTCGATAACGATGAACATTGACGGACTTCCGGCTCCGTTTTGGACCATTCGCTTACTAGGTGAATGGGTCTGAATAAATGGGGATAATTTCAAAGCGCAATGCATAGGCTGTGCGCCACCTATGGCATCGTGTAAATAGCGACCTAGATTATTTTTAGTTCGGCCTACCTTTGCCACATGGCATACGACATTTTCACGTTGCAATATACTCAACACCGTTTTTGTCAATTTTTTACTTGAAATTCCAACAAAGCTCGCCTGGTTTAAACGGCTCATAATATAAAACTTCTTTTAAATCACACCAAACTTAGAGCATTACCTCTTGATCGTGAATATTTTCCCTCAGTGGAGGTGGATGCCAGCCCACGATTTAGCCACTGATTTTTGCAAAGTTTCGGGAATACGTACTGCCTAGTGTGGCTGACTCGCAAACGCATCAGACTCGAAGACCCCTTAACCCTTCTCCTCTTAGAGTCGGCACAGCGTTAGCATTACTTCCATGCATTGGAAGAAATGTCGTGTGTCTATCCGCTCAATGTTCCTAGTTAGTAGCATTTACAGGGAAGTAGCTTAGTTTCACTTTCCAGGCATCGCTTAGGCTGGCCAGTACTTCAGCTCGGCTTTGTGTCTTTTTTACTCAACAGCGGCTAACATTTAGATTGTTCACTATTGCGGCGTCAACAAATTTTAGCGAGTTTTTTCGAGTTTACTTGTGTAAGGCAACTTGAAGTTTACATTGAGGTCCTCTTCCAGGGAAACAGCGTGGTCTCTAAACAGGCTTGCCTGATAGCTTGAATGCTGAGTCGCGACGACTTGATTGACGTCGCTTTCCAACTTATTTTTGCGACAGATTTTATTATTGTCTGATCTGTTCCAGTTCCGTATTTGTTTTGAATTTTACTTGCACTTCTAATGACACAGCCGTATCAATTGACTTGATCTCCTGAGCCCCCTGCTGAACTTTTCGTCCCGTTTATTATACTTGGTTCAATACGAGGTATGGAGCTATTTTGGCTTGTAGGATTCATTTGATAGGAACATTTTGCAGAATATAGAATTGTTTAACATCCCAACGGTTCGCTTCGGAAATTGCGTTTAATTCGCCGTTGTTCGAGAGTAAGTAGTTCCAGATACCCATAGCAGTCGGCCATTTTTTCCATGCCTGTCCAAAGTTTAGTCCACGTATCGACTGCAAGTTTTCCTGTGGAACGGTCTATAATTTTAACGCATTGCACGGGGCATTCGAATCCGAACAGCGTATCGAAGGCCTTATAGTGCGTTTTGCAGACTCGCTTCATGAATTTTTTTCTATGCCGCACCATAGCGATTTATGCTAGGCCATTTCATAGAGAGTCTGTAATTGTACCCTCTATAAACTTGAGAATTTAAGTTTCAAGTGCCCTACATTTCAGCCAGACAGACTTCAGTGTCGTTATTTTTCCATAGACCTGACCCGTATGATTTACATTTTGGTCATGAACCAATTAGCTTTTCGCAGTCCCTCCCCCTTCGCACGTTATACAGTGGTAGAAACTGTTTGCACAGTACACACCTATAGGTCTGCGACCGCTAGACCTCTGTTAGCCTTTTATAATCTTAGCGAAACAAGTGTGTCGTGCGGCCGACCTGGTTTTTGCCACGTCTGATACAAAAATTTGTCAGCATTGCGAGAGCGCTCGAATTGAATGCCAATTCCTTGCATGTTTTCTTTGAGCCCAATTCGACAAGTGTGTTCCGCCGGTTACTCTGGGGGTGTTTTCACCAAGAAGTCTGTGGGATGCTTTGCAAACATTTGACTAACAATCGTCGGTGACCAGCGTAAATCATGTCTAGTTTCTACAGAGCAGAGCAGAGCAAGCTAAAGTGGACAAGCGCTTTGCACAACCGTTAGTGGTTTTAACAATAATGTTTTCAAGCCACGCTCCACACTACAGCACTGTGTCTTCATTTATTTACACCACCTAGAAAGTTAGTACGATTGCTTGTCTAGCAGCATTTGTTCTCAAACTTCATTTCGCCAACTTCCCTATCTTCACGTATTAATAACAGGCAGCTAGCAGATGTTGCTTTGTAAGCTAGGACGCCATTCTTTTTAACGTCCGACATGAAAAAGGAATGAACTGCAGAGCGCCAAAGTCAAATAACTCTAATTTCGATTGTTAAAAAGACACGTTTTAGTACGACAACTATATGGCAGTGTTGTAGGGACATAGGTATACGTACACTGGGTATGATATTGGTTCGCCGGCTGACTGGCCCATGCCGTAAAACTCGATATCGAGATGCGATCATTCTACTACGGTAATGGTGCAGCTCTGTTTTAGATTCGGAAACAAAGTTACAAAACGACCTACGTGGATTTTGTCTGCCGGAGGCGTTCTACTCGCTCGATTGGCTGCAGGCGTGCTACGTGACGCCTGTGGACAGAAATTAATGTAGAATAGAAATTAATTTTGAACTTTGCCGCCTATGCAAGTTCACAAATCAATTAGGTTATATCCAGGTTTGTTTTAAAAGGAATCTGCCATAATTGACAGGTTTCGGACAAAGAAGTTCAGTGATATGCGCGTGTTTTCTAAGCTTTTCACCAATTTCTTTTCCGATATAGCGTTGAAGATTTGCGTCTACTTTAAGGTCTATAAAATGCTGTAATACACTTCGCTTGTTGTATGCTTAATACCATAGATATATCAGAGGTAAACTATAGGAATCTGATAATTTGGACGACAAGCATCGTTTCGAGAAAATTTTGTTCTCTTCGTTTGTGATTCTGTGGTTTGGTCGTTTGCTTTCTTCAACGATTTAATAACAGTCTTCTCTCGTCCGTTTTAGTCGCTCACTATTTATTTGTACAGTGTCTTAATATTCAGTAGTGAAGAAATATCTGACCTTCATGCGCTTTTATAGCGTCATTTATCCGACGAATTTATTAATAAATTGAAGCACTAATAATTTTAAATTTGAAACAAACGTTCAATTTAGCGGAGCAATGATGCCTGTGCTAATAAATCACTAACACATTGGATTTTAATATAATCCTATGCTTGATGGCCTAGGATTGAACGGTATCAACATTACATCATAGCGAGTCGTCCGGATTTGCTACCGAAAAACGTCACTTCAAGTCAAGTATCAACGATGTGTAAAGCTTTACGTCTTTAGTATTTATAAGTCTGTTTAATGCTGTACTATAAATTCAAATAATTACACTCGAGTTGCAACTAGTTCCATCTTCGATAGACTGTTTCGACCTAGTAAAGCAAATTTTCACGATAGAACGCGCGCGTTTAGCTACCGCAGTAGTTGTCCTCTTGCTGTCTGAACGCAATGGCGGTTACCTAAGGAATCAAATGATCTCGAAGGCTGCAGGTCCTCTGCTAATAGCCGCAGTTGGGGGTGCAGGTTTGGGTCCAACTTATGGAATGCTGCTAAGTGAGGGGCATAAAAGGAAAGGAGGTAATCACATTTATCACTACGGTGACTACGGCTATGTCGGCGACGATATTCTTCAAATCATCAATCTTGGCCCCCATAACGGAAAGGGCACCTACCAAGATCTGACGCATGACACGCATCGCGATAGGAAGAAGCAGTACCGTTATGATGATAATAATCAGAAAAAAGATCACGGCAACTACGACGGTGCTCATCATTACTGGAGATGATGACTAAATAACCGTTAAACGATCAATTATGTAAAATTGACTCGGCCGCCGCGAAGGCACAAATCAAATTAATGTTTTCAATTCGCAGTGAACTAATGAAAACTAACTTAGCCGTTTCCGAGGTTGTAAGGAGTACTATAATAAAACAGTGTGTGCAATTTCTATTACCTTAAAGTGGACAACGGCTATAATGGATACTAGTGAGACTTCGCTTTGTTATCTTCCCCATAACGGGTCGTCATATGGCTACACAAGGAAACTATTAACACCTACTGAACCCATGTTCAGTAATATCCTCAACAGAGAAATAAAAAAACAACAACTTCTTTTAGTAGATTTCAGTTTCAGCTTCGAGGGAAACACAAATAAAACTGAAAATTTTTGGTAGTTACACACTTTAGTTTGATGAATCGATTTTCTTCGCCCAAATCTATCATTTTAGGGGTCAGGATAATCCGATAAGTATAATCCGGTTAATAATAATCATCATTATTATTACTAGTATAGCAGAAATAGACTGCTCCATTCTGCAGGTTGGGGTCAACGGTCGCTGGTTGATTTTGCAGGTGACTATTTTCCTTGCTTGATGACGAGTTGTTTGGTTAACGGGACGTCTCAAAAAAATGTACCTTAAAATATTCTTAAATAAAAATTAGATGAGGACCATGCACTGAAAACGTCAGTGTTCGTAACGTTAGCAGCTTATTTCATGTTTTTAGTTGGATTTGGGTCTCCTCTGAAGAAAGAGCTTTAACTGGTGACAGAGGAACGACGCTAATTACAGTTGTGTGTAGTACTACGTTTTATCGGACGTGTGCAGACTGATTGTATCAGGCTGTGAGACATCTTGCTCACTTAAATTGCTCCTACATGAATCTCGTAGTACCTACGTCCACAGAGTGAGGCTGCTTAGAGTATACGTAAACAAATTAAATTATAAATTATTCGCAGCGTTATCTTCTGACGGCGTTTCACTTGTAGGACGCCAGTGTACACAATAGGTTTGTTCTGATTTGTTCAAATAGAGATATAATAAGTCGATAAGTCGAGACGCGCTTGCGCGTTGATAGGTGAAAAATATGGATGTTCTCGTTGCACAGATATCATCGATCTTATCGAGAGAGTTGGGGAAGAGTCATCGAAATAATAATAATGATACTAAAATACTCATAGAAGGGGTTGGGGGCAAGGTGTCCTGCGTCTTTGAGGGCCATCGCAACGGACCTAACGCTTTACCCTCAATGTTTCAAGCTTTACGTCCGGTGTCGCCGTTAGACACTCCATCGGACGACTGGCTCCCAGCACAGAACCAAGTCTGCCTATGCCGGGATTCGAACAACATGTCTTTAAATCAAATAGGCTTATGCTTTACCGCATATACAGGATCAGTGTCTATGTGTAAAGGAACTATTGAGGTACATGCTGAAGTAAGTTTTGAAGCCAAAAATAATTATAGCGTGAAAGCAAACCAGTGACATTTTCAACGTACTTATTGTTACTACTATTAAAGTACTTATATCACTATTGTTACATTTAAAAGTCCTCATTTTGAAGCGGATGCTTCAAACTGTTTCACACTGCTAAACGACGGAATGCATAACTATAGGTCCATTCACAATACGTCTTAGTTTTCTACATTGCCGTTTCCTACGTTTCGATTTCCTTACCCTTTTAGTATTAGTGTATGCGTTTATACACGGAGTCGTTTCTCGTCACTGTATCGTACCTCCGAATTTTGACAAGTTCGCCATTACCTGGGTGAGGTTCTTTGCCCAATAGGCAGTAATAAGACGGACCAAAGTGCGTTTGTACATGTAACGAATCGACGAAATGAAACGAAGGGCATAGAATATTACGAAAATTTGTAGTAGGCAATTATTGAAAAAAAAATAGCATAAACTAAACTAGATGCACTAGTATGTATATTTTATATAGGTTACAACTTACCTATTTTAACTTATGTACTAATTGATAATTAATCGTTTAATTAATTTCGCTAGATATCTGCTATCTGGGCTAGGGTACATGTAATAATAACAACAACAACAACAACTTACTCTACAATAAGAGATTATTGAACTGAGATTATAAGATACACTCAAGCTCAGATTCGTAGTCTGTAGTTATATACAGTAAAAGCATTAGTTATTGCAGCAGTTAATTAAGCTTTGGTTCAGTTTAAAATAGATTTCTTTTTTATGGGTGTCAAACAAAAAAGCGGGGAAACCAAACACGGCCACGTAATCGTGAGTTGAAAACGGTACATTTGCCAGTCTGTAATAGGTGAACCCTTTTTAGAGTTTCAGTTTTTGTATGTTTATTTATAGATTAATATCTAGTTTCATTAGACACGTTAGACGAATTTACAAGCCACCTTATTTAACGTAGCGGTGCCGGCTTCATATTATTATTGTTATGTTATATATTACTACGAGGTATCATGACATTAGCTAATACTTTTCGTCTTGCTGGTGGCCACGTCTCACTGCAGTATAAGAAAGACTTGATTTGATGCCGTAATTATGTAAAACAATTGCAAATAACCGCGTGGTCGGACTTTTTAATAGCCCACGCGTAACGCACCACTATTCGCCAGCGAGAGCCGCTCTCTTTGAACATTTAGCGGCTTTAGCAGGCGGCTGCTGCTTTGTCCGTCAGCTGTAGGTAATCGAGTAATCGCCAACGTCGTCGTCATAAGCAATGTTGATGAGTTGGATAACACCGCATAGTCTCTTCATCTCTCTGCAGCGGCAATCCGTCCTACCCTTGACGACATGAGCCTTTGGGGTAATCCAATGAAATCGCACACATTCCGCCAGGCGTTTAACATCAAGCATCTAAGCTACAATAATAAGCGCGACGGCATCCTTTCGGAGCCGGTTATCACAATCAACCCTTTGTGGGGGCAACACATTTCACACATCACGGTAGTCGTAACGAGCAGTTTCACAAAAAAAAAAACAAAGCTAAAATGAGCAACAGAGCACACACAGATAGCGGTTTGGTAAGTACTAAGTCCTCCCGCCCTTCTCCACTTGCTTGCTAGCGCTGCCCGATATAATTCGCTGGGGCAGACGTCCCAGCGCAGATCACTTTCCAATCCATTCAAGAACACATCGCCGTCCTGTGCTCTTAACAACAGGTTGTTCAGGTGCACAGCACTACCAGCATAGGTACGGGAGCATCATCTTCCCTGCCCAATTGGTGGCGTCGTAAACTCGCTCAAGGACGACCTATCCCCCCTTCGTGAAGACCTGCGAACACGCGACGTGAGAACCGTTGTATCATAATGCTGCGATTTTTGGTGTGTCTCATAGTGTTTATGGGAACTCTGATTTCGCTTGCTCAGAGTGGATTTGGCGGCGGCGGTGGTTGGGGCGGTGGCAAAAAAGGTGGAGGAAATGTTGGCGCTCTTTTCGCAGCTGGTCTTGGTGGCAGTGCGCTAGGTCTCAGCTATGGAGTGCTCCTAGCGAATCAGGGTAAGGGCAGTAAAGGCGGTGATCATCATCACATCTACAACTACGGTTTCGGAGGTGGGGGTAGCGGAGCTAGCGATGTACAGGTGATCAATGCTGGCAGCGCCTACGGCGGCTATGGCGGCTTCGGCACTGGATACGGCGGTATTGGCGGTACCTATGGAGGAGAAAGCCACGGCAGGAAGTAGATCTCGATGTGGACGTATTGATACGAACACTTGAAAACTATTAGGCGACCAGGACGATTTATTCAGCTCCTGGCACATCAGTTAGTATCAGCTGCTCTGGAAGTATGCCCTGTATTTGTTCGAATCGAATTATAAAGCGTTGTATCATCTTCATGTCATAGAAGAGTCATGAGTGTTTGGTAGCCATATGTCTTGTTGTACAAATCTCCTATTTTGTGCAAAATACTAGTCCATTTAGGTACTATTATCATGTTGAGCTTAGTGCACCTGTAAGTCGTTATGTGATTGTTAGACAAAAGCATGTCTAAGAATAGTGTATTATAATTCTTCTATCTGATGTTGTGAGCGTAACGTTAAGTCAGTGGGGCATAAATGCCAGTACATTGTTCTACATCACATCTGAGATGCTCAGCGGAAACAGCCGTCCGTTTGAACCATTGTCAGATCTTAACTTTGCTGCCAGACGGCCTTCCGCCAGAGTTATCTACGTCTCTTTGTATATATATATATATATATATATATGTGGCGCATATGTGTGTGTGTGTGCGTGTGATGTGTACGTATGTTGAATTAGAGATAAGTTATCGGTCAATAAAGTTTTCCGTGGTGTGTATTACTCGTTATATTTATTAGAAAATTTTTTATGAATTAATTACCTTTTTATGGTCTGTAATACGTACCCGATTATCGTTATATTGCTATTGGAAAATACGTATAACTAGAACGTGTTACGTAAGTAACAAAGACGACAATATGATCCTGTATAGAACAAATCGAATTAGACAACATAAGGAAACCCTTAGCGTCGAACCAATTTTTACCACCCAATTTGTAATGTTCTGATGTTGGTAGAAAATTCAGCTATAATTACCATAGCTGGATAAAAAGCATGTCTGCTTCACGCCTTCGTGATTATAGCCATAGCATAGACCAACAGATATTATTTAATCGAACAATCCGTTTGTTCCACGTTGCAGACGACGAATTTTTTAGCACTAGCACAGCGTGATGGTAAGTTGAATGGGGCTTTATGACAAAAATGAACAATTTCCTAGTTTATAGGGTAAGAAGACTCTACCTTCAATTTTTATTTATTAGAATACGCCGGATTTACTTAATCCTAGTGATGTTTTTTTTTTAGCATATCTAATGCTTACTTTCAAATCGTACATTTCAACTCAATATTAGTAGCGAGCAGATTTCGCAAGCTAAACGGTACGCTAGTCTTATTACACGCTCTCAAATCCAATACTTTGAAGACGTTTGCTTTAAAACAAGCTGGACTAATAGTTACTCGTTTACGTTACAAAGTTAAAGTCTAAGTGAACGTTTCGACAGAATCTGTGGTTTTATTTTTGGACTTTTCAGTTCTATTTAGTGAATATCATGTTTACTGATCGTCAACTACTGAAACAATTTCTTTTTATATATGAGTATGTCTTTCTGTTACGGTGGATAATTATTTATCAGGTCCGGTTTGATATGTTGTGCGTTTATACGAGGTATTTACTTTATTTAGAATAAAATATTGTCGGTGTATTTATAGACGCAAGACCCTTTGTTTTCCAAGTGACAGCCCAATAAAAATAGAAGCAAACAAAACAAAGAGCAAGAAAAAAGCTCATGGTGTTGATTAGTGTAAAATTTGAAGGCCCAAGGGTATACATTCATTATAAATAACACCGCCGGTTCGGTTAAGGTAAGTACACGATAAATACGCTTCTTAACAAATGATCCGATAGCCCTTCTACTGTCCTATGCATATAATCTGATGAAGGATCCCATCATAAAAATTATTGACTTTCCGCCGGATGAATACACAGAAGTTTGTATATAAATGCTGCCTTTTTCAAAATGTTCAAATCAGAAACAAAGTATGCTGTTAGCGTACGTCTCGTAAAAGTGGATTGTTGAAAAAGTATTGGCTGTTCTTAAGCCCAAACTGAAGGAAACAGTATTTTATATTAAACTAATGTTACTAACCCAAATATTCACCATTCTCACATACGATATATGTGACTTCCTGTTATTTCTCCGGTAACACCATAATCCCATCACCATAGGTCTCTAAATGAAAAATTCTCTCAAATTATTTTTACATTCCTTTATTCAAACTAAATCAATACTGAGCTTCTTTTGTAGTTAGCCTATTCAAAATTGGTTAAAGCGTTTTTGTGGCGGACAGCTAGCTTCACGTATCGTTGTTAGTTAATTTTTGCTTTAATTTCATCGTTTTTTTTTACGGAACTGGTCGATTACGATGAGGAGCATCTTTTGCCAACCACAAAACCATCATTAAGTCATTTCCTTCAATAACGCATTTTAACCATAAATATCACAACTTTTTTGAACTATGGCCAGCATGTGTGTCTCTGTAGATAAAATTGTAACATTTATTCATTTTGAAGAAGTTCTTCGTTTGACTAAAGGTATTCGAACAGCGCTATCGCACTTATAGCTGTCAAACGACAGCGACGTAACCTGTACGATCTAACTTGAAGTATGACTTTGAAGCAATCTAGTTAAAAAAAAAAACAAACACAGCCCAATACGCAGCTAGTATATTATGGAGGATCTGCAAATAAGGATGCTTGGAATCGTATGCACAGAATGATTTCGGAGCCTACCTACTATCTGTTAGGCACTTCTTTGTTTGACTTCACACAGATATTAGTTAACACGGATATCATTAGTTCTTTTTTAGATACTAATTATAGATATCCTCTCGTTTATTTATATGTGTATACAAAACATGCGCAATATATGGTGCGTTGTGACTAGTACACTAAGCACCATGAGTGTAGTACATCGTTGAAAATAAATCTTAATTTGTTACTTATATATATATGTATAGTGCTTAATGCGAGTAAAGTGACATGCGCGCATTTTTCAATACAATGCAATCATCTACCCTTTGTGTCAAGGTTGATAATTTGAATGCCTTCATCAGCATGGGTTCTGTAATTTCCGTAGTTATAAACATGCGTTTTTGCACCATCATCACCTCCCTGTCCTGACACAAGATAACCGTAGCCCAGCCCTATAGCGCCGCCTGTAGCGGCCGCAAGTAACAACGGGCGGCGAACCTTCTTCAGCATATAATCTTGGATCCCCCCGTGCGCGACTGCTAGAACTGTCGCGAGAACAATAAGACCTGTAAATACTCTCTTCATTTAGTCGTCTTCGTCTGTTGTTGTCGTTGTTGCCTGAAAGATTAAGCGCCATAGTTAGTACCCTCTGCGCGTAATTACCGCTGGCAATACTGTTTTAAACCCTCAAATAAACGCCGTGTGTATATATATATATACATATATATAGTCCTGGGTATTTTCAATACAAGGACGATATATTTTTGAATAAATTGTATTTGTCAATAAAGGATAGGCGAACTTGGTAAACCAATTAGCAACGCTAAGATCCGTGGAGGAAGTCGCGCTGGCATCGAAATTACCATCTTTGATGGGTCAACTGTAGGAGATGTCTACTCGTGTGCATCAGCCGGCATCGTCCCGGCAGTCAAGGGAAATTCCGGTTTGAGTAAACAGAACAAGCTTTCGTGTGCAGAAAGTGTGGGCGAGCTTCAACCATATGTTGGGGCAGTACGCGTGTGTTTCGGCTTGTCTCAATAATCCTTGGCATTTCGGTTGCTATTGCTACAAGATCGAGGTATGACCCGAATAAATCGCATCTGTGGTGATATTTATTGGTGTAAATCTTTTTGTAAGCTTATCTTGCAATAACTTTTAGGTAGTTCGGGGGAATACAGAAGTAGTGTCATAAACACATGACGATCTTAAAAAATGTTTGCTTTTTTATAAAAAAAGAACTTGTTTTATATTTAGAGATTTGAATTCAATTTACGTTCTGTTCTACGTCTAAAAGTCGGTTCGACCACACGTGGAGGTACTGAATTGGAGAACATCTTCGAGCCTATGCCCTTCCAGTTGAAAAGGCCCCAACATGAATTTGCAAACTTGTCCTATATGAGGCTGAAGGCCTGCTGGCTTTAGGCTAATCTTAAAAATTGCCTATAGAAGCCAACGAGAACAATTACACTTTTTTTTTTTAATCAGAATTTAGGTTGCAAGAAGACGGGAAGAGTCGCCTTACTGATAAAGACAATACCAAAGCAGATAATAATAAGGATAAATAGGGAGATGAAAAACTTTATGAAATTATTTATTTGAGCATGTCCCCGTATCCTCATATCCTTAGCAGACATAAATAGAAGAAGGAAACATAGTCGCTTATTTATTTTTGAAAAGTCGAGGAGAGGAAAAGCATTTTTTGCCGTAAGCCTTGCCAAGGCCGTGCACTTAGGCATGTTGACGAATGGGTAGACAATGAACTTTTTAAAACTGTTTTGACACCTAATGGTAATAGAACATATATATGTTCAGTAAGTAACCGATTTTGAAAGCTTTATTTGATTTAGTTTGCGATTTATCTAATTTTTTCGTGTCTTTTTCTAGAACTAAGGCTTCCAATTAATCGAGTTTAAAGCTATATTCTGAAGGGCCTTATCAACCAACTTCCACCCAAAATTATTTCTGCACTCCTTTTAGAGAACTAGGGAACGATGCATGTTTGAGAACCCAATCGTAGTACTCTTCGAAAACCGTCTGGAATCGTCGGTGAGCTATTAAGGGGATCAATAAGATTATAAGATGATCAGTGCTGAAATAATTATTATTAAAAAATTCTATGAACTGCATTGCTCTCACCTGGAATCTCAGTAGTTCGTTGTTGACGGCTCGCACTAACAGATTAGAATTAGCTGATGTTTTAAATGCTCCGAACGACTAAAATTTATCAATTAACAGATTCCGCGCCAGCAAACGCACAACGTCGGCGTCCGTTATATAGGCGTGCGAATGAGGCAAACTTGCCGACCGAGCAACAAACTAGACCCACTGGTGTGGCAAGGGCAGATTTGCCCCGTCTCAACTTACGTAATGCTTCAGAAGCAGCGATCATAGAACCAGTCTAACACTTACTGAAATTAAGAACAAAGAAATTACTTTATTTTCTGATAGCTTACTTTGACCCATACAATTTGCTGTGGTAACAGCATCAAGTGTTAGTAAACAATGCGTTCGCGGTTGCCAATCAAAGACGGCTAATTCCCACGGTAACTACGCCAATTTGTTGCAGTTACCTAAGCAACCATGCAACCTTGATGCAAGATATATATAATGTTTTCGAGATAAAAAGGCGAATGGTGGGATGTGGGCGCGCATGAGACGTGTGAAATAGCGTAGAGATTTAAACACTTTAAATCGAAATGTTCATGGCGAGCATAAAAAACACAACCTAACAGAGTAGGCAACTTTTGAGAACTCCTACTACATATTGGTACATACGACACATATTGGCGCATGTTACTTACTCGAGCCGTTATTTTAACCATAACATAATTGTTGCCATTTTTTTTTGTGGTTATGATCCGCTGTTTTTGTTTCTATTATTTCAACTATACATACACCGCATTAGATTTTTTGTCGAGTTCCCACCTCGTGGTTGCCGGAAGAATATCGAATCTGCACAGTAGATTATATCCGAATTTCAACCCTTACGCATTCAATATTATAACTTGTAATGGATAAGTTAAATGAAGGTAAATTACGTGGGATATACATATATCGAATATGCTAACAATCGTGAAGACTGACTACGAATTTCAATGATTTTCTATTGGAAAATGGAAATATTTGTGAAAATAACTGTAATTTTCGAAATAAAAAATAATCTCACAGTTGGAATCTATGTTCCTTAAACGTACCGTTCAAATTAGTGGAATGCACCCATTCAGTCGTTGAAGTTAACGTTTACAACGATGAACGTGCGCCGAATAGGAAAAGCCCCAAAAGCCACATAAGGAATTGGCTTTTAAATTAAACCTTTGAGCAATAGACCTAGTTGGTAGAAGTAAGCTATCAATGATAGAAATAAAGTGTACAAAATACATTAGCAACTTTACATATTTGCTCAAATGAAACAAACATCAGCAGTCGACTGGACCTAGTCTAGATCATTTCTAGTGGAAATATTTGAGGGTTAATTTAAGTTCAGGAGATTCAAATGGTTATCAATTCCACGGTTGTCGGAGAGTTCTGATAATAAGTTGAGCAGTCACCATACGTTGAGGTACACTTGAAAACACTACACCTGAATGTAACTTTCCCTCGAAAGCGTTTGACCACTATTTTGCATTTGTTCCTGCATGTCGCTGCGACCGGGTTGTTGACTTCCATCTTAAGTGTGCGTCTTACATGCGATGGCTGTACAGAGAAGCTAGGGTTTAATAACCACAATATGAAAGCCAATTTACTTGGTCCTCTAAAAACAATCGTAGAAAACTATCATTTGTGCCATCAGTGATTTCATCACACGATACTGAAGTTATGCCTGGTGTAGCTTTCGCTCGATGAAGTGGTAAGTGGCCTTAATCGATCTATATTGAACAAGCCAGTTTAATTATTATAGTAGAGAAAAACAAATTGAGACTTAACGTTACGGTATCGGTCAACGCGAACGTTTTTATGTTTAATGTTTTAACTACGTGGCGATTGAAGATTCCTGTTTCGGCTCTTTCGAGTTGTCCAGTCGTCCATCTCGTGCCGTAGAGCTTTGCAGATGCAAATATGAACTTTGCTTGTGTCAAATCGTGTAGCGCCCCAAACGTCGAGCTTTCTTTGAACGGTTTTAAAGCTGTTTTGTGCAAAATGTTCTTTGGCGATACCATAGATATTCATGCGTCGATCTTTCCCGATATTTTCATAAACGTTTTCCGTAATCGGTCGACCGTTATGAGGAATATCGAAGTTCTTCCGATGGCGTTTTTTTTTTTACAATAATACCATAATAATTAATATACCAACTTTTTTTAGCGGTCTTTCTTTGTAATCCCGGCGTGTGTTTCTTTTTTATTTTCGTGGTAGCTTGCTTCATGTTTGAATCGATCCGATACGAGCGCATTTACTGCTACCAAAGCCTGGCTCTCAGATTACAGTAGCGCCAACTCGACGTGACTCATATTAGCTATATATACGTAAACAGATGCGCAGATCTCTCTCGCGCGCGATACTAATATATATATATATATATATGCAGCGCCGACGCTTAGTTCTCTAGATCTTAGTTTCTAATTGGCTCTTAAAAGAAAACAATTTTTTAAACGATGAATAACGTCAAAATAAATCCCAGTTGGAATTTATCTGTCTTCCTGAAGGCTATCCACATTGCGTAGGTCTTCTACATCAGCAATGAATATCATTTAGTTAATTGTATATAGAACATAAGCGAGAAGAGGCAGTATCTAGCCAGCACATCATCCAAAGTTCATAATGGTAACAAAAAAAAGCCAAACGAATATTGGATGGACAGACAATTGTGGTCACGTTAGCGCCACCAATTGTCTACGGCAAGCCCACAATTCGAATACATCCGTTACAAATGAACCCTTGAGAAGAGAATATCTCCACAATTTGTGTGCAATTTCCCTAATATGAATTCAAGTTGTCAGCGCAGTCTATGAAAACGATAAAGAATTCCACTAATATCTAACCGTGCAGACAACATTCCAGCGTTCGATAGATGATCAATATGATAGATCGGGCGCAAGTAACGTGCACCAAAATCGTGACGTGCATAGTTGAGTCAGTAGTGCAGCGTGTCTAGCTTATTCTATGTCGTCTCATTCCTTTACTGCGACAAGGGAAACTCGAAACAAATCCGTGAACTGACCATCCGCCATCCTGGCGTAAGTGTATATGAGTGCGGTTTTGTTAAGTAGAACGAATTTTAGTGTGTATAGGATAGACTATGGGTCTTGGTAAACAAGAGTGTGTCATTAACGTTGGATGCTGTAACCTGGAGCAGTTTTCAAACTCACGCTTATTTTTCCTTTCTCTTTTTTTCGTCATACCGTAAACAATCTTCAAAGCCTGTTCCAAGGTTGGCGATATTGAAGAAACGCATTACTGCTTCTAGCCGCGCTGTCTACTGTTTTGTTGGTGAACGCTGATATAATAGGTTACCGGTACAACCATTGCGTCTGGCGTGTAGCAAATGTGCCAATGGTCATAATCAGTTCACCAGCCCCTAGCTATTTACCATACGAAATAATGACTAATCGATTTAACCGTATTTGCTTTTACAGTAACTCCCCGGCAACTTCTCCAGTTTCCTGTACCACTTGAAATTGTCTAGTAAAAACAAACACAATGGGGGCATCGTCTAGCATAAACAAACGGTGTCCCGCCAATCTTCCGGAGCATTGGCAGGTAGTAGCCATAGAAAGAATTCATAAAATAAGCGAGTTCTTGAGCAAACGGGAGCTTGAATATCGGCGGAAGCATAAGAAAGGCGACAAGCAAGCAAAAACGATGTTAGCTAACGTCAAATCGAACAGCAGAATTCTGCCTATTGCCGAGGCAGCCATATGTCGTCTTGTAGACGCGGGTCAAATCATAGAATGTCCCGAGATAGATTTAATTGAGAATGTACTTGTCCGCTTAGAAGCCGAGCCAGCTCAGCAGATCTCGAAACAAAAATTCGAAGCAATAGCAAACATAATGAGAAAACCGAAGAAGTTTTGCGGTGCTTGAAATTAAACGTGCTTGAAAACCATTGACAGGTGTGGTCTGCTTGACCCGCCAACAAGATGATGGTGATAACTGTAAACGTAGAGGGCAAGCGCTCTCGGAGGCTGATCAGCGAGTGAGTGACTGAAAGAAAAAAAAAATAAGCATCAGTAGTTGAATGTAATAATGTAGTAAGACGTCTCGATTTTTTCTTCGGTAGTGGTCATTGTGGCCGATGCCAACTAGAAGCAATGGTTCATTTAGGATATAGTTTTTATCTCATATCTGATTTAAATCATTTTTGGGGTCCACTTGGTACGAAACAGGAAGTGGATAAAGGGCAAACATTTTTCGACAATAGCCAAAAAACCTAATGGTTATCGCTGCGACAATTCTGATTGCTACATTGCATTGCTAAGAGATTGTTACATTAACGAGGTGTTAGTGAGATAGAGGACTTTAAGAGTGTTATTATAACCAATCGTCGTGATATAATTACTATTATAGATTTGTAACTACTTGTATTGAGAAATGGTTTCGGTTGTGATAAGACATTGGTTCGCGCTAGATGCTGATGGCGATGATAATACTTGGTTTTTGCGTTTACCGCACACGTGTACATAGGTTCCGCACTTGTTGTGGCCACTGCTGTGTGCGACACCTAAAGTTACGATATACCCAGCATGCCTAATAATAGCATGCTTAATTACCTTTTAGTAAGTTGGCGTATATCCTACTTAAAAGTGACCACAATCTAGATATGCAGAAATCTAAAAATAAAGGCGAAAATTTAAACTTCTTTTTCCCCCATTTTCCGTGTCAAAATCTTATTAGTGTTTGTCATGATCACTATATTCTGTGTGCTTTATCATCGAAGTTGACGATGTTTATATGAGCAAACATTTGTTCTGTTATTAGGATGATCCGCTTAACTAGAAAACTAAACCAGTTATTGCAAGACGTTTTCAGCAGCTGTTAAAGCCTTCGATCCACTAAGCGACCGAACGATCGTCCTCTGTACGCATTTAGACCTTCCTTATCCGATTGCTTGGATTATTAATTCATTTTATGAAACAGATAAAATGTTCTCGACAAAATTCTCGTGGGTACTATCTTTTAATTAGAACGCATAAAACAAACTGATACAGATTAATTTATAAGTAAATGAAGACTTGGCTTCAAAGTGTCCTATAAAAGGTCAAGTGTTTATCATTAATTTATAAATTTTCCAAAAAAAAATACATTTCTAGCCGACCCGGTGCCGAAGTCTAGTTGTGCAACTAGATAGCGTGCGTCAAATCAGCATTGTCTGGACTGCTGCGCCGACAGCAGTTCCTACGATACAACTTAAATCCGTTTTATTGTATTTGTTTTCTATCTTTATTGCGATTACTTAAGTATCCGCGGCTCGTTTGAGTCTAGCACTAATAGTACTTCTCGGTTAGTGTATTTTTATAGGGGAGGATATAATACATTGTTGCGAACACCGGCGGCCAAGTGACACCTGGACACCCACCCACTGTAGTCCCAAATCTAGCCTCGCTGGGTAAAGTTCCATCGAGACTAATACGACCCTCCTTTCACTCTCTGCCAGTACGGAATTTCACTGAATAGTACTACAGATTGGCAGAGAAAACAATCGGCCATGGTCATTTCCGGGGCCTCCGCCTTGCAGATTCGCTAGGTCCCGATATTTGTGAACCTGGAATTCTGGTCGTCACGTCTTATTCTGCACTGCCGCCCGACGCGATCTTTCTTTCAGGACCTCTCTGGCTGTAATCGTTTCAAGTGTTCACCTTTTAGTGGTTACTGCATATGAACTCCACATAAATTCTGCTAGTCCCTAAAGAAGATATCTACTCCATTCCATTTATTAGATCTTGTTTGTTCTGGTTGTTGTCCTTACAGCCTCGAAACTGATATTAATAACATGTGGATGGGATCATCCTCTGCTCTTGGTTGCAATGCACACATGTGGGATGTAACTTTCCCCATGTGTAGGTATGAATGAAAATACTCACAGCCTGTAATAATCTAGCCTACGTTGCAGTTTACTTTTCCCTCGGCGCGCTCCAGTCGTTTCCTGTTTATATTTAGGATTAGGTCACAGACTCCAGTTCCCGAATTTATGACTGGTATAGCCCATATCTTCATAAAAGCTTCACGGTTTAGTTTGTCTCCTCTTCAATTTTTGTTAAAGCTCTACGAGGGTGTTCCAACCAAGGCAAAAGTCGCTGACGTATTGACTGTCCTATATGCTTGAAAAATTCGCAGTGCAGCTGTTCGTTGTAACTCACGGAAAAGCTATTCAGTTATCACGAATATATTTCAATCAACGACGATTAGAACCAAACTAAGGAACGGAAAAGGATCATTGACTCGGCGACCGACATCAGAAGCTTTCGTCTGCACGCCTTCTTTGGTCTATTTATATGAACCAAGATCCTTAGCGTTCACCGTTTCATGAGCTTTGGCCATAGCCCTCTAAGGTAAAATAATCCGCTAAGTTCGGGCGTATGCGCAGATATACAGTATACTTTACCATCCTAATTTGTTTGTTCATTAAGTGGAGACTGGTTTCTTACACATGTTTTCTTCCTGTGAGCAGAATACCCTTGTTCTTCTTTGAAGCAAGCTCCAGCACATTTTCTGTCAGCCGATCTTACTGTTTTAATAGCCTATAGCTCCGTCTCCGAAGTCATTTTTGCTTGTACCATAACAGCCAGGTTGTCTGCATACGTAAGGAGCTCCACTTTGCTCAAAGATCTCGCAGTCCTGGGACATCATCGTATCCAATGTTTCATAGAATTGAACATAATATAAAGCCCTGGAATACATCGGCCGTTATTGGTAATGTTATCCCTCATTGGTTGTGCGATATTTCTGCTCATTACCATTCTGTTCTTCAGGTAATTAGATATTACGCGCCAGGTAGGTCAAGGTAGGTAGTCGTTTCAAGTGCTGTCTCTTATGGGAAACTGTTGAAAGCACTCTTGACATTTAGAGTATTGCCATAAATAGCTTAGCTTTCGAGTCTTAAAAGGCTAGCCATGTATGAGTTCGGCTTTGGCTGCTGTACCTGGTATCATTGTTAGGACAACGTGAAGGATATATTAGCCTATGCTCCTCAACGAATAACTGCAGCCCGCCCCTCACGATTACTTCGAAGCCTTTAGCCATTACCATTTTATCAAGCAGAATATACCCCGTTTATCTTCGGTATAAGCACCATTTTTTTCGAGGCGGCCGAGAGCGAAATTTTGTGCATGCTTTTTGTGGCTACGGTAGCCATCATATCTGAAAATTTTTTGGAAAGGATTTGACCGCTAAAGGCGGGGTGCCGCCTGGCCCTGGTGGTTCTTGTTTGATCCACCCTATTGACGTAAGGATGTCAACCGCCGTGACCGCTGATGCCTCGTTCCATAGGCCTATTGCTGTCTCTCAAATGTTGTAACTTTTCGTGTCGAGGAGCTATTTCCTTGCTTGTCGACGGCTTAGGGCCCTCCTTATTTATCCTCTAGCAGTCTTATAACCTCATTAAGATTTATAAGGAAGTCCTAACAGCGCTTTTGCTTATAGCGCGCTTGAACTTTGTCGAGCGTTATCGGTATGAAATGAGTAGGCTCGCTATCATTTCTGAGTCGCCTCTAGATCTCTTGGCCTATTCGCAGTTCTTCGGCGGCAGGGGGGTCAGTACTTGGACTGTATACGTTTCCCCCTCCTATTGATTATTTCGCTTACCAACTTGCATGCGCTGCCCAAGATTCGTCCTCTGTTCCTATGGGTGTCGCTTTTTCTGATTACTTTGCTTGAAATATCTACTAGCGCTTTTGTGCTCCGTGACGGACTTTCGATGCAGCTGGTGGGCATTATTTCTTCGCTGCTGATTGTGAGGTCTACGTGCTGTTCCTGCGCTACCCGACAGAACATTAGCTTTCCTTTTATGGATTATTCGAAGCCATTGGCTCGTACTGATAAACCCCCGTACCTTCAGCCCTGTATTAAAGTCTCCTGCAAAACAAGCGTTGTTTGGCTGCAGCGTGAAGCCTTCAAGTCGCCTAGATAACATTTGTACTTCTCAAACACGCATTCGACGCGACAGAGCAGAGATATACCCACACCTTCTCCACGTCTTTCACTTCTCTACACACAAACCATTCGCCGTTTTGCAGGTGCTTCTGTGCATATTTCGTTCTATCCGATATTTTATCCACTATAATCTGCATAGGTTGACCACGATTGCTATTGCTGCGCTACTTTAAGAGGCATGACTGGCTCGGGTTGACAGTTCGGTGGTTGAAGTTTCCCTGGATGGTCTGCGTTTAAAATAATTTAACCTTCTGCGACCGTTGTTCTCCCTTACTTACAATTGCATTCTCATTTTCTGCTTGTACCTTGGTTCAGGCAGTTTTTTTTAGAACTGCTTGCTTCCATTTCAAGATTACCTCCTTGAGCACAGATCAAGCAGACGAAGCGACCGTGCTCCTTATACTCGTAATATTGTGAGGCATCTCTGAACATATTTTGGAACTTCTCGCAGTTGAAAGATGCGGAAAGCAAAATTCACTCCTCAATTCGACACCCCAGTGTCATTGGTTTTTACGAAAGTAGCTTATTAACAGCACACGGAGGGAGATAAGTCAGGGATTGTAACCTCGCATTTTTGCCCATGCAGAGGTTCTCCGTGCCTATGCTGACGTCAGTTAGAGCCAATCTCCTTCTCTACAAGACTGGCAATTAAAGAAGGAATCCACGTTACCTAATACCACGGCGTAGGAAGCTTTCAAAACCCCTCTCGCTCATCAATCACCACATCCGCCTCCTGCCGTCAATTACCACATTTGCCTCCTGCTGTTAATTACCACACCGGTAAATCCGACTAATCCCACCGCTTTCTCTCATCCATATTCGTTAACTTCGAAGCTCTTTCCTTGCTTGCTAAAACTACACATCAACGTTTATCAACCACATCCGTAGCTGTAGGTATTAATAAATGAGGACGGATGTCAATATGTATTCCTTTAATCCCGAAGGTTCTGCACTTTGGCAGCTTTCATATTGAGCCACCACCTCTCTGACCTGTAAATATATGTCAAGGCCATGTGGAAGCGCCTCAGAATTTATTGTTCGGTTTGAGAATGCTTGCACGCTTGCCTCTCTTCTCAGATGAACCGGACACTTGCTCTTGAATCTCTGGTCTTACGATGATTTCGTTCCGATGATGGTCCGCCCGTTGCATTTTACTGATACCAGCTCCCAGACATCATAAGGACCTTTGCATTCGACACAGTCCTCTATGCCATACTATACGAATACACCAGATCTTGCTTCTCGCGCTGGGAGTTTAAACCTTAGAAGCGAATCGGCACGCTACAGCATACCCAGAAGCCTAATTTACTATGCACGCTGACTAAGTGTGGCGGCGGTTCGGCTTCAGTTATATATTGGTGCATTGCGAGCCATGTGGAAATTTAGGATAGGTCAGGTGGCAAAGTTACAGTCAGGTAGTTTCCGAAGTCGTCACACAGAATTGATGTCATACAAAGGACGCTTTCGAACTCAAGAAAATCCAACATGGTCTTGCAGAAACTGCCTTTCCTGGATGAACGCGTACAGGTTTTCATCAGCTTCTCAAACCCGCGCAAAATGTTCTCTTATAGAAATGGTGCTCCCTAGGGAAACCGCCTAAATAAACGCATTTGAATTCATCCCACGTCACTTTGCTGCCTAAACCGAATTCGAACCGTATTGAGCTGAACCTAGCAAAAATCCATAAGCAATCCTAAACGGACGTTTATGCAACCAGCCGTAGATATCTGTTGTTCCCAAAACTGAAATCCATTGCCCAGGTTTTGAACGGTTGAGAAATGTGACCCTCGGCAACAACGCGACTTCCTCCGCGGCGTCTGCGAAACGCTCCACGATAGCCCGTCACCTTGCAGCTCCGCTGACCACTTCATTCATCCTTGATTTGGCAATTCTTTTGGCTCGGATGGTTCGCTTTCCTGCACGAATTGAAAACAACGACGCACTAATACCGGCATAAGTGCGATTTATTTGTTCTACATCTAGTCTCTGTATAGCAATAGCGACGAAAACATATTATTATACAACCTAGTATATTATTGACACGCACCGTGATAATATATATATACACATGTTACAGAATTATTGCATTCTTTGGTCAACCGTTAATGCCGTCAACTGTAAATATATGTTTATTAGCTGGACGCTATCTTGTATATTGTGAGATGGCTTCAACCACACGCCATAAAGCATGCCAGTTTTTCTTTTATTGAAAATTGTATTTCTATTCACTATACTTCTGAACTGCAACCGCTTCGTGACCTGACTATGCATTTTTCCCAACATTGCATCACTTGATGTTCTTGTCGTTACCAGTAACGGAGACACATTTAATTTTCCTAGTGAATTTATCGACTACACCATTTGCTAATTCCTTTTCTGTAAATACTGGTATTCGCTTCTAATGTTTTCAAAGTACCCTTCAGCGCAAGCGAATTTACACGACGCGCTCCTACAGACGATATGCGCCATAATATGTACACATGAACGTTTCCCTACACTGTGCCGTCGTCTATGCCTCGATTATACTCAAACTAAATAAAATCTTCATTTTTCGATTTGCTGTAATCTATTTCCTGTTGGTCAAATGTTTTTCCTTCTGACACAAATGACATTTTTTTGACCTATTTCAGTTTGACGCCTCTAACTGCCAGTCCCATTTGGCCTGCAAACAGCCCACAAACTTCTTATTGGAAGTGTTTTGATGGGAGTAGCAGAATTTATCGATGTACAATGAACGGAAAGGAACGTAGGATATGAGATTTAGTTACCCTATCATATGTGCAGCTGTGATATAAGTGTTCATATTGCTTGGACGCCAAAAGTCAGGTGCATCGGCTGTTTGATAATACGTTTTATTGATGCAGTAAGCTTTGTCCGGTATGCTAGACGTTTTTGAGCTTTGAAATGATCAGGTAGCGAATGCCAAAGTGAGGTTTATCTTTTTCTTTTAATTTTTTCTAATAATTTTAGGCAAATTATTTAGATAAATAGTTTTCGTTTTACTCTTGGCTTTACAATACGCCTCAATAACCGTATTAAAAAAAGATAAGCGTTGCATGCGATTTCACTGCGCGAAGATTCTACTGGTGTCACCTTGATACTTTAATTTTGCAGAAAAGCATAGAAATGACAGTTAAAAAATAAAACTTATGTTGCTGAGTATGTAATGCCATACCGTGCAATGTGAAAGGTATAGTTAGGGCAAAAAAAGGAACCAGCTGAACAATCTTCACCCATAGTTTGTAATAGTTGCGATTGATTTTGAGTGAACTATGGTGTATGACGCATCGATTTGTATGATAACTAACGAGTGTAGTATAGTAGATATTGAAAGTACTCTCTGTTATATTGACTGCTACTATGTTGCAGTGTTTAACATAAGGCAACCTATTTTTAACCTCGGTTATGCGAATCTGGTTGATCTGGCCTTTTCCGCCGCGCGAGCACCTAATAAATCCATGTTGTGCATTTTTATTCATTACGGTTTAGTCATTATGTGTGTTGCCGCAGACCCTGAATTAATAAAGCTTCAAAATTGAATTTATCTTTGTCTTGTAAGCCTGAAAGATTGGAGGATGTTTGGATTCTGTCCCTCTTCCTGGCTGTCGCCATTGCGAGTACAAGACAGTAATAAGCCTAGAAGAGACATTCAACGAGCCAGATCCATGGGATACACAAGGCCACTTAAGGATATTTTTGATAGCTATAGTTTAGCTGAGAAGACTTTAAAGAAGCAAGTCCCAAAAGCAAAAAAGAACGCTCTAAAGAGTTCAGAATAATTGCTGAGGACGCCCGTATAAAAAACGTCCGAGCGAAAACAAGAAAGAACATGCAAATTTACCAAAAGAAGGAAAAAACGAGGTAATTTTTTAAGGTTCCCTTACTTACCCACAGCTCGGTCGCATCCTCTAAGAGAAACAAGGAGTCATAAAGCTTTCAAAACACTCAGAAAGTAACGGCCTCTTCTCTAACAACCAGTACGATTTCAGAAAATACCATTCAGGTTTGTCTATTATTAATAGAATTTTACGTCTAAGTTGAACAAGTCAGAGAAAGGAAGACACAAACAAGAAGTCTATTCTCAGCGGCTCTTTTAGTTGTCAATAACGCTTTTAGCAGTTTACCCCAGATGACAGTTCTTAAATTCCTTCAGGATTAAAAGGTGTCATCACAACACATCGTATCGATCCACTCAGCATACGCGGTCAGCAGAACAGTTACACACAGCGGAACTACTTTCCCCATGATCATACAGATCTCACAAGGATTCTAGTTTACAATAGAATCCTGTGTATCCAAGGTCGATCTCTAGGAGTTGACCGATTGCCTATGCAGTGAGTGATCTCGCAGCCACGGTCACTGCCCGGAGGCCTACGATTCAGAAAGTAGAATTAATCAGCCCTTGGACGAGATCTTCACATGGATAAAAAAAAAGGCTCGAAACTGGCTCGTGTCAAGTCCGAAGCTGCTCTGTTTATAGGTAAAATGAAGCTATCCTAAAATAACGCGCAAATCAAACATAGCGCGAAATATTATTTCTAACAGACTATGTACCGCATGAAGGAAAATGAAAATCTCTCGTGACGGTCGACGAGCATGTTGCTCTTGTTGAGCCCTGATGCTGACCATCACCGCAGCTGCTAAAAATCTACGTAAAAGACTATTACAAGTGCTTCACCTTTTGTGTTAATAGTATTTCAAGTCTATAGGACGGTTAGCACCATTACGGTTTTAATTCTAGCGAAAACAATCCCATCAGATCTGAAAGCGAAGGAAAGACAAAAGAAATAGAACGTCTGCATAGAAGATATGAAAGAAGATTTAGTCAAAGAGTGGCAACACGAATGGACTGCTATACCAACCAAAGAACTAAGTTCAAAGATGCCATTGTTCATCTTAACACTTAACTAGAGGAAGTCTGAGGCAAATTTTTTTGTCTTGGCACAGTCCTTAAGTGGATATGGTCACTTCAAGGCATATCTACTGTGAGTAGGGAAAGCCTCTTTGGATATTTATTTTTTCTATTTGGACGAAACATAGGACGACGCCTTTCACACACTATGAGTATTCTCTGCACTGAAACATATGAGGGATAAGAACATGTCAGTAAGCATCATGTCCACAGAGTACGATGAACTCAACAGATTTATAGGGCACATTTGCTTATCGAGGGAGTGCGTCAGAAATGACGATGCATTTACCAATTAAATACTCACAGCGAACATGAGACTGGAAAGGATAAGACTAGCTACATTCATAGGTGCAAAAGACAATGCTACTAGTTTGGGTTCATAGGATGAGTGACCCAGCCCGTTTGACGTGGTGGTGAATCAAAACATGATAACCTCGGCCAACTCATCCGCTAACATCCACCGTTTCCTTCTAAAAGCTCGTAGTACCATTAAGAAAAGACCCGGGCTAACACGGGGTAAAGGAAAAATTGAGGCTTAGCGGGCAGTGGTCTCTACGAAACGAGGTCCATCGCCACGGTTGAGTCTCACATCTAGCCTGCATTAGGCAGGCTTAATTCTTGTGGGGAGTGATACTTGGATAAATGTGAACAGAATGCCCAGTTTTCAAAGAAGATTATTTGAGGCTGCACCAAATTAAATGACACAATTATTTGACATAATTATCTTATTGAACAATTGTACGTATTACGCAACAACCCTATGTAAATTTACATAATAACAGTGTGGTGCGGCATTTAAAACAAAGAATTATTTAGAATATTCATTTCTGATGGTACAATGACTGGTGCCAATATCTTGATTACACCTCTACTTACACAATTTGGTAAAGAAAATGAATTTTATTTCCAATAGAAAGGAGCTCCTCCATACTAGCATAATAATATAAGGGCATACCTTACTAAGAGCCATTCAAACAGATGGGTTGGACCAAGGGATTCTGCATGGTATCTTGATTGTTCTGCAGATCTAATAACAATAGGTTTTTTCTTGTGAGATATATAAATTTTACATCAGAATACCAACGACTCAATAATGCACCAGTTGAAGTGTATGATTTGAGTATTGATTAAAAGTTAAAAAAAGCATTAGTTATAATTATATAAGCTATGTATAAATTTTTTTCTGACATTCTGTACATCAATTCATCTATGTACGTTAGAATGAACTGTATCCAGAGGCAAGTTTAATTTTTAATAAATATTTTGATTTTTTATCAATTAGCAATCCCGTTTCACGTATGCCGAAAATACAGTAACCTAATACAGTATTCCCTACCATAGTTATGTAATCTAACTTAATGTAGCCACTTTAATTAAACGAAATTTGCTTACGGTGTGTTGTAGAAAATATAATTTTTGGGACAAGGGAAACTTATAGCAAATAAAGCAAAGAAAAGGTACGTTTTTTATGGGTCAATATATATTCAAAAAAATGCTAAATTATTTACCTGGTCCAATGATCTTACCTACTTAAACTAGATCCAAAAAACTAGTATTTCAAATTATGTCTAATATCTGACTTGTTCATTTCTGATGAATGCTGAAGGCTCGATAGTATTCCTTATAATCAGTAACGTATGGTTTTTAGAAATAGCGAGGGGTCTTTTTGGTTCACTATTAACTACAGCCATTGCCTTTTTTGTTCTCATCTCCTCAGTCAATCGTTGTTACAGCCAAAAATACTAAAAGGCACATACACCACGGATTCATGCATGACAAAATTCAGTTTAGAATTTGGCTTGCGTATGTACACAGACTCAACGTAAACGATTGGCGTTACGTGTAGTGAACGTCACTCATTTTACGTGGTAACTGGCGCTTCCGAGAGTTCGTATACGATCCGTTATCGTAAGAAATGCGCCGAAGAGAATCTTTATAAAACCTGCCAGCTGTCATTCAGCATGCACCTAGTTGATACGATCTCACAAGGCTTGGTTTTCCGCTATAGAAATAGTTGACTTGATCCTCAGTGAGTTTTACATATGTTCTAATTGCCATTGATGTATCAAGTTATATAGTAGGAGCTCTGAACGTGAATTGTGATAATAGGCACATTTTTTATTTTGTTTATGAGTGTTTATTTATATTGTCGTTGTGTAAATGAGGGAAAGCTCTAACGAATTTTGCGTTGAACTTATTTTTCTCTCTAGTTATAGAAATATTACAAACATTACGACATTCCGAAATAATTTTACTATTTTATAACAAGCGCTGTTGCTTACTCAATCGTGTGTACTTCAGTAAATAATTGTTTAATCTTGTGTCGTTTTTCTAATCGTACAGCCAAATACATACACTGAGCCTGTTTGAGATTTACTATTGCAGATATAACAGGTACACTCAACTAACCTCTGGGACCATTAATTACCCAGGAAAAACCTAAAATTGGTTACCCTTTGCACAAATGCCTTTTTAGAGCACGGATTCTTGTCTGTCATTCCATTGGCCCAATCCAAAAAATGTATTCGGGAGATCATCGTAGCTGTCCCCGGCCAGACTTTTTTACAGAAAAATGGTCCGAGGCGAGCAGACATCGAGTTCATGCGCTACGTAGCGTAATGAAATATATTGAAACGGAATATGAGCAGATGGCTGAAAATGGCAGTACACCGGCGAAAAAGTGTCTGGCCAATCTTGACTACAATCGCAGGATTCTACCGATGTGTATCGACGCCATAGCTATACTTGAAGAATGTCCTGAACTCAATCACATCGATGATGTACTTCAACGATTGGAGCAAAATCCAACACAACAATTACCACAGCAGTTATTCACTGTGATTAGTAAAATCAAGAAGAAATACTATGAAAAGCCCGAACTTTGACTGAAGATAGCTGACAGAAGGGAGTTCACCTGGCTAAAGATATGACAACAAATTCGGTTTGTAATAGGCAACAGCATTATTAAAAGCCGCTTATTAATGCGCTGGTAATAATTTTGTTAGGTGCAATATTGCAGTTGATTATCATATCCTAACCTACCGAGGTCTATTGTGATATGTTTTCCAAACATTGTTACCTCATGATTGTTTTGGGAAAGTATCATGTATGGCAGATTTCGCTGATTACGTAAAAGGTGTAAGCTTCGCATTGAATTAGTTAGTATCTACTAGGAATACTCCTATTGATAACGGCAATCTAACAGAATAAAGGCTCAACATTTACAATAGATTTTTTCATAATGTAATAAGCATTAATGACGTCGTTACGCTAACAAAGAGTTACTGAAGATAAATCAAACTGTACGCGGATTATGGAGCATTGTACTTGTAGCATGCACAGAATAACATAGTTACTATTGTGATACAGACATTGGTTCAAATTGACCCATACTTTCTCTCACTGCATTTTCCGGGACACCTGGGTAATTTAAAAGGACTTCTAATGAGATCGAAGTCTCAATGAGTGTATCGTCTGCTGTCCACATATTAGGTATTAAAAAGATTTTAGCGACTTTGTGATCGCGTCCCTAAGCTACTGCTCCGGACGTAGTCAAAGGAAAACAAACTCATATTGCACCAAAAATCCTGGTGCTCTCTTGTGGTGAAAAATCATATTACGATTTCGACAGCTCTATCGGAATCAGTTATCCTTATAATAAAAAAACTAAAAGTGAAATAAGAACCGCGTGTCTTCGGTAACTGCCATAATTTTTTTTCTTTCACTAGTCAACCGTTCTAGTTTTTTTCAAAATTAAAATCGTTTTCATTGATGTAGTTCAAATAGAGTTTCAATTTTGACTCCCAGTTTAAAATGTTCGAAGCTTCAGTATATTATTTACCTCTCTAATGCTACACGTTATAGCCTTAGCAGAATGGGATATACGATGGAAAAAATGTCGTGGGGACCTCCGTTGTCTTCTGCTCATATGTCTCCTATAGGCATTGTTTGCTTATAAATGCTCATGCAATAAGTGCCTGGAAAGAAAGTGGGTTTAGACACGATAAATCTTAATTATAATGTCACCATTTAAACGCCTTAGCGATGAATTCACTTATTTTTACTATTCTCACGTCTTTTTACGTAGGTTAAATGTTTCCTCCATAAAAACTGTAGTTCCGAAATCTCTCATATGGCAAATGCTTCATTGGTTTAGATGATTCTCTTTTCTGTACATCGTGTTGATTATAATTAACAACTTTTCTTCCGTGGATTAGGCAATCACAAACCACGGAGAAATAGAAGTTGCTATCTGAGGCGGTCATGTGGGAAGGTAAACCAGAAGTCTGACGTTCTTCTGCCTTCTCTGGGCTGTCACCACTGGTCGTAGTGCTTAATGAGCCAATCACTTCAGTGACTTCACATCTCGGCAAGTCAAGGACGAGATTCTAAAATAGGCTTTTGACTCCTAAGCGAAAGTCGCCATTCGCCAAGTCCATCATTACATAGGTGTAGCCTCGTTGTGCAGCAGGACGCCAGACGCAAGAAGTCGTCGTACCAAGCCATAGCGTATAGGCCAGCCTTTCCTATTTTGTGGAATTCCGTTTTTTATCTTTATACAGGCACTAACTGTTTGTCGCTGCCCGAAGGATATTATAGGCCATTCTTCTATATGCATACGCCACATCATAAAAATGAAAAAAACCTAGTTTGAATGATATGTATTCCAAGAAAGTCAGATTTTCGACTAGGTAGGCTCCTTCTAAGTAAGGAAAAATAAATTTTTCTGTGGTGATACCTCGAGTCGATGTACGGCAGCGGATACAGCCTAAGTAGACCAGTAAGATCCGGTAGGACAAAATCAATCGGATAAATGTATGATACTACTTTTTTTGCAGAATCATATTCTGCTCTAACATGAAGCCCGAATTTATTTATGGACCAGATTGCCTTGTTAACGCTAATTTACGTCTGTTAACAAGCTGCGTGCGTGTGTTAACTTAGTATACTTTATTCTAAGGACCGTTGCGTTGGGCATTCGTGCTGCCGCAGGCGTCCGCTCTAGTAAAACTTACCACGACACTATACACAATTATAGGAGAGACACATTGATTCGGGATGTGTTTCAAACGAAACATTAACGAGGTTGCTGTAACGGGATTGGTCATTAGAACAGAGACTATGATCATCTGATTCAAGCCTAAATAAATGTATCACCGGTACTGCCTTAGAGGGGTAGCTTGCAACACGAAACGAAGCATGGCTACGTCTAGTTTCGAATCCAGACCACCTTGCGTGCCCTGAAGTTTGGTAAGCAAACACGTCAGTACTGAGTTCCCACGGGACTCTGGTTCAAGTTCAAACATATGAACCAAAGCAGTTCGGTCCACTGCAGCAGTTCCTATTCAAAATAACGGTTCCTTGGTTAATCCCTGCTATAGGACGTACAAGTCCCACGAAAAATACAAATGGGAACAGGAACAGTACAAATAAATTTAAAAATTTAAATAAGCGCTACTTATAGTACCTCCAGTACCAAACGTGATAGCACCAAGGCTAGGTCTATATTTCGAAGTCATCGAATAAGTAAAGAACATATTGCGTTTGTTTTTGGATTACTTCCCAATCTCTTCCACAACGAACCCAGTAAAAAAGCAACACACTATTAAATAATTTTATTTACACGTAATTACAATTCAGCCTGTTTTATTGTTGTTAATTAATTCACATTCAAAAATTCGAGTGCGCACTCGAAAATTTATTATTAAGGAAAACACTTCAGTGTAGCGGACAGGTTCGTCAGACAAAATTACTCACTCACTTATTTACAACTGTGTACAGTTAATAAGCATAAGCATTATACAGGGTGATGGAAATATCAATGTGTGTGTCTGTGTGGAGAAAACCCTACCCTACAGTTGACGCACGTACACCACAGTGTAAGCTGTTAGCACACCTTTTTCTAAATAAAAAAAATCCTTTTTTTTTTATTTAACCTGTACTTAGTTATTGTTTTCGTGATATTAAATATTTTGGCTGCTACTTGATACGCTTTGTTCGGTCATATCATAATATTATTGGCCATAATACTAGTAGATTCAATTCGGATGCATCCGACAGTGGACAGCTTAGTTTCTTAGGGGATTGAAGCAAATAAACACAGAAACGATGCTGTGAACTCTAAATTCAGAAGATATAAGTTGCATTTTATTCACCATTAATCAATACTTTAAAACTAATTAACGCTTTTAATAATTAATGGTGTAGTAGTAAAAAAGCAAAATGAATAAAGTTATAACAACTAAGTTGAATTCTCGGACATATCCCAACCTCTATGTATGTACAGGGTTAGCTATACAGTCCCAGTCAAACAGTAGGTGGTCCGGCTGGGCAGTTTATATTAAACGGGAGAGAATACTTCAACGAATGAGGGTTTACTTAAATGCAATATTTAACTGTTACAATTAGTAATTTCCTAATATTATTATCATGCACATAGTATCAGGCGTGGGCCATTACAAAACTTCGTCTTGAATTCTTATTGAGCTTAAAATAGATCGAAAATTTTCGCAGATGCGAATCGATGCATCTGCGCTCTCAAGCGACTTCTACACAATGGAGATCTATGGCAGAGAGAAGAAAGTTAATTACATGACGTGAAATACCAAAATCACTACCAAACAGCGAAATACCGGAATCACTACCAAACAGCACGCGTTCCATGATAAATCCATAATATTACAAAAGATAAATAAGATACTGATCTTGTAACGATAAAATATACGGTGTAGACTGCTTGTTAAGCAAAGCTGTACAGTTTTGACCGGCTGGTTTACTGCAACAGCTGCCCACGCTAAATTTTGAAAATAAATGTTGACAGAATATTGACTGTGAATACAATCATTTTCTATACTGATACTATTATGTGAACTTTTTCAGATGCAGCGCAGTTCACAAAAGGTTCGCTTAGTGTAACTACTCATCATTGGTACTTTGCTTGAAGATTCGATAGGAACACTTTTCTGCGATAAATGTTGAAGAAAACAATACATACGCCTAAGTTATTCTAATTAATTTCTCACTCCCGCTAGACAATTTGTTCAGCTGCAAAGTCACCTAAGAAAGCATCCTCATTGAATAATTCAGCCGGAAGTGTCAATGATGCTGGCTGGGGCGGTAGTGACTGTATCTTTCGAGCCCCTTGTTTGGCCGCTAGATGCCTTTCAAGTTCTTCAGGTGTTAAGGGATTATTGGGACGAGTTGCTGCCGCCACAGACGGAGAAGGTATTACTCCAGAAGAGTTACCGTGGTGACCACTACGGCTGTGATTCGCCTCAAGACTTGAATTTGTTGACACAGCTGTTCCTGTTCCACTTTCGCGAGATATCGTAAGTCCAACTCCGATGGGAGAACCGGCATTGCTTGCCAGAGCAGCAGCTGCAGCGACTGTGACTGCATGTGATCCACTTTTACGACCGGAAGAAGCATGACGTGCGGAGGTGTTACTTTGTGTATAACCTCCTGTGCCTTGATGAAGATAAGTTTGATTGGTGTTGGAGGAATTACTACTTCTGTGGCGTGAGGCTGATTTGGCATGTTGTTGTCTCCCAGCCTGAACGGGTTGTGCACCTTGCCCTGCTATTACCGCAGCCTGTTGTTCTAATCGAGCTTTCTTTCTTTGTCCTCCACCACCACCAGACTTTCGGCCCCCGCTCCCAGGACTAACAGAGTGGAAGGACCGATCCCCAGGTGCCCCATGAGTTACCGCTCCACTGGCATCCTTGTGGCTTCCAGAACCTTTCTGGTAGCCCCCACTTGACCCTCCACCACTTCCTTCTAGGTAATGGTTTTCTTGAGCGTTGCTACTACTTGTAAGTCTTTTCGAACCCCCACCGCCAGCACCACCGTTCCCTGTACTAGCGTCAAGATTATGACCACTACTGTTCCCTCCTTTGCCATTTCCGCTTTTACCTGGGCCACCCCCTCCACCAAATCTACTGCAGGGGCCACCTGGTTCTCCTCCGGGCCCGCCACCCTGTGGATTGCGAGGCTTTCGCGGCCTCGGAGGTCGCGGCTTTTTGGTACCAGATGGGGGCTTTTCTGAGGCGACTGAAGTTCCACTACGATTATTTTTCTCCTGACCTGTTGTTCCTATATGCGGTAGTTGTGTGCGACGTGGTACAGATGGTGTATTAGGTTGTGGTTGTGGGGTTGGAAGGTGTGAATCTTGATCTGAATCAGACAGTTCACTCTCAGTAGATGAATCGTCTTCTTCATATGGCAGAAGTTGATCTAAAAGGAATGCCTTATCGCGAGTCACACGGAGCAGGCGATCATTTACCTGTAATGATGAAATGTTATAATTATCATTGCTACTATAGGTAACAGATAATAATCGTTAATAATAAATTGCAAGAAAAACGCGATGTTACAATGGATCTCAATTGTCGACTTTATATCCGAGCTTTATGGATGGGGTATCAGCATAGGAACAAACCCGTATATGCTATAATTTGAACACAATGAGATTGTAAACAATCATATAGCTGTCCAACTGTAAAAATTTGCCGCGTTCCAAAAGCAACAATGTGCGAGAAAGTCAGCTACTTTTCGACGGATATAAGAACTAAAAAGCATAAATGTGAGTGGTTAAATTTGAGGGCGAACAAATGTTTCACATACGGCTTTCATCCTTCAGGCCGTATATAAAGGATGTATACATTAATATAAATTCAACGTATTATGTACAAACTGAATTATATCTTTCCTTTATGCATATAACTCTCTGTGAAGGAATCCTAACCGGCAATTAAGAGATGTATAAACAATGCGGTTCGAACTTCGCTAATACAAAGGATGTGGATACACTATAACAAGGAAAAATAGCATGACTGAGGTAACCCGATTTACGGATAAAGCATGCCATACGCTTGACAAAAACACTACTTAGAAACTCCTAGTTCACTCTTAGTGGAGCCGTCAGAGCTTCGATAAACGATTTCGAAACTTTGTATTTCAAAATAAGATATCGTAGGTCAATATAGAACAAATTGAGCTCTGTTAAAAACTAACCTTGGCAATTTCCTGTTTGTAAATTTCGTTCTCAGCAATAAGCTGACGAACCTTCCGCTTCAACTCTCCGTATTGCTGCTTCGGGTCTAAACTGGGATCCATCGTTCACCAGGCAAAACTGACGAATCACCTCACAACATTTAGTCGAGTGCAAAGTTTTTTTTTGTTTTTTATGACTATACCAACAGCGTGCACTCCTCACGCTGCGTCCTCTCACAATGTTCCGTCTTCATAAAAAATTTCTTCGTTTAGTTTCGGCAATTGATCGTAGTTAGCTGTTTTGAACAATATTATTCTCACATCGTTTCGTCCTGAGAGACCCGTTTTATAGAACTTTTCATTTTCTAATTAAATCATGATGTAGGTTTTTATATGCGATGTAGGCGAATTCTATTTTTCTATGCGAGGCATTTTAGCACTATTTTGAAAAATATAGAGTGTGCGGCTATGTTTATTTATGAAAAATTCTCTAGTCAGTTTTTTGTTTTATTAATTATTATACTTGTCGGTATAATAAACATCCAAATTTCTACGTTTGGTATGCCAATTTTAAGCACGAAAAACGTTCTTCCGGTCGAAAGATGAACTAAATTTTAAATTAATTTGAATGGAGTAAATCCGAAGCCGACTTTACACTTTTTTTTCAATAAACGGGAATTCAAACGCCGTATCTTCTATGAGATAGCTACGATTTTGTTTATCTAAATAGGTTCGGTTTTTTTTAATTTACGAGATCACCAACGATTCTTCCATGTATAGTCTAATTCAGACTGCACGCATTTGCTATTTGAGTGCAAAAGACAGTCCGGAAAAATCGTAGCAAGTCACACAGTGCAAAAATATTGAGCGTAAGCCGGCGAAACTCTTTACACATATATACACAGAGCACAATGTTTTGCTGTCTTAGACAAAATCGTTTGCCAATGCCGATACACAGTGATTTTGTCTGAAGTTGGCCCAGCTGATAATGCAGCTTCACTGATCGACAATTTAGTTAATCAGTACCATGTGGATAACACGGGAAATTCATAGAACTATTTTTTTACTTAAGTATTCTCTAAAAGAACCTGCAAAAAACAGCATCGCACTTTTTCTAAGATTCGAACATTGACATTCCTCTCTCGCTCGCCATGGGGGCTTTGTTTGCCAACAGCGAAACACCACCAACAAAACACTGTTTCGTCTGCTAGAGATACAGCGTCGTCCGCTGCAAGCGAAGGATCTAAATCGAGGTGACCCGGCAAATGATCTCAGAGAGTTGTTGTGTTTTTACCATGCTGATTTGTATGCTTTCTCGGATAAGATACCTACTATTTTAGTCTTAATAATTATATTCATCTAATACGTAAATTTCATTGCAAAGAGTTAAGTAATGTATATATATAATGCGATATAATAATCTCCTTCAGCAATTTGGCCGGAGCAATGTTTCAACTATACTTTTTATATCCTGCAATGGAAGACAGCAGTATTTTTAAATACATTAGGTAGAGAGCCATATATATATATATATATATATAATAGCAATATAATCGAAAATATGATACATACAAGCAAGGTTATGATAACTGTTAAAAGGCAATCTCTTTTGAGGATCTTACTCCCAGTGTTTGCTAGATTGACATCCACAACACTAGAACAGAAGTAATAATTCTACTGTCTTACCGTTACACCAATATTAATGAACTTGATGGCATGTAATGGAGAAAATAGTAAATCCCAAACTCTGCTATTTTGTGAAATTTGGTTATACGATTGGAGTTGATTTTCCTGTTCTGATAAAATAATCGGCAGTAAAACCTACTCAACCTCTAAAAATATATATTATTGGTGTGATTTCTTAGATTGTTCAGCATGTTGATAAAATAGGAATCATAAGTGTTCTCTGGATTGTAAAACACAATATGCGTATTAGCAATAGGTTCGATTTAGTTGAAACATTCTTCCTTAGTATTCTTTTGCGTTCAATAACGGTTATACTTCCCTTCACACTCCGCCGCTGCACTGCGACGCTTTCACTCCGGTTGAGATATATACTTCTTCAAACCAATTTCGAGAGAACCGTTTATCCGGCCGTCTCGAATGAAATCAAGCACATAATACATTATTATCATAAAAAGATGCTCTACGCAAGCTTCACTGTTAAAATTATAAAAGATTTAGCATTTGAATATATCTGAATTTTCAGCGACAGTAGGACTGCGAAAATTGATACAAAGTTGAAGGTAGGTAGACAAATAGATTATACTATGTAAATTTCACACAAGATTTGCATTTCGTACTGTATTCAACAGTTCTCGCTTTGTATCAAGGTCATGTATAGAGTTACTTGATGATATATACTAAAATATGACCATTAACAGATCTTGAAAATACACAATCAATCATATTAGTTATGTTTTTATGCAGGGCCACGGTGTAACGAACTTGGGTGACCCTTACTTGCAGAAAAATTAAACATGTATATGAAAATTTTTATCATTAAGAGTGCAACCATGTGCTCAATGTAACATGGAAATGATAGAATGTAGCAGGTGTTGAAGATTGAGGCTGATGAGGTCTGACGGTACTTAAAACAAACATTCAGCAACTTCTTGCGCAAAAACTGGCTCAAGAACCGTTCGCTCCGACATACTTAAATTTATATATTATTAAATTAATCAAACTTATTTATTCACCTGTGTCAGGTAACATTACGAATACTTGAAATATATACATTTATAACAGCTTGGCAAACTAAGCTTCATATGCTTAGTTTTTGAATGCTCATGAAGTTCTCATATGCCATACATATGAGGACTTAATGAGCTTGGCTAAGGTAAATGTCATGAGGTGGTTCCTCGAATAATAAGGCTAACAGGGTTATTTTAGACTTACCAATGATTCCATTATGTTATATACTATGTTACTGTCGTTCTTCGCTTAGTTACCGAGTAAGGCTAACTAGCCATTTAACTTATGGGCTAGAACAAACACAAGATTTATCAAATTTATGAAACTTCTGTATTATGCATAGGCAGTTGTTAAATCCGTGCATTGTATAGCGCGTTACTACATATCTGTTAGACCATTCAAGTCCTTTAGAATTTCTCCGACCTAATTCCCTTTTCATAGAATTTTCGATTTGGCATCCCATGTTGTCAAGCTGGAGTACTAAGGTTACCGGTGGGTTAAGATGGTGATGGAGATCCACGGCGAATGGTGGCGTCACTTCCAGAAAGTAGACAAGCCTCTTACGGGTTGTCAGTCGCAATCCCAACGCTCGTTTAAGCAACAAGGCTGTTTTTTGCTTCAAATGCTTGAAATTCTCCGGCTTAGATTAAGCTTACCCTGCACGCAGCAACTGGCGCAACTTTTGGATCGAAAAATCGCAAAGCGGTTGAGAAGAATAATCAGTGGGGACTAAATATTGAAGACGAAGCTATAAAGGTTATTTTATATTGTCGTCGGAGAAAATTTGGCTTTTAGATGAGATTAGCAACAAGAATCGATTAATATGGTCATAAATCTGCTAAAGAAACATAGTGTATTATGAATCGCAATTCTGCTACCTGCCATTCCTGAATTGCGTTGTCTCGATAGCCAATTCGAGACGGCAGAATATAACCTGGTTAGGAATATGAAAGCCATTGCTTCCGTAAATAACTAAATCGTCTGCATAGAAGGGGACTTTCACCATATCTCTAGCTTCTTATGTCTTGTCAGGAAAATCCTTAAGCCAGGCCGAGAAAAGGAGAACGCTCAAGTTATCACGCCAAACCACAGCTGTAACCTGAAAAAACGCTCACCGCTCCGATAACCCATCCTGGATTGTAACCCTGTTTTCCTGGAATGTCACAGCTAGCAAGTTAAGCACGTTTGCAAGGCTTAATTAGGATGAAGTTAAAAACAGCTTTAAAGTTTACAAGCCCTCCGTAGGTATACTGTCGCGGACTACTTATAATTCGCTTATTTTTGACGAATAGGGACTCATTTCGGTCGAATAGCCTTTCTGGAAGTATGGTACTCACATTATCCAGAAACATGTTTAGTATACACGTCAGCATGTACGGAAGAAACTCATAACACATGCTATTTTTCCCGATGTGCCGCTGCGATGTTGGTTAGTTTAAAATGCATTTGCTTTGTGGAAGAGCGAGAAAAGTTACATATCGCCAATAAGGAGGAAATGATCCGGAAGAAGGACGTTCGTTGAAAAAGGCAGCCCGGCACGGCGCTAGCTCCACGGCAGCTTTAACGTTGGCATTCTGAACTCTGGCTAGTCCCACTGACCTCTTTGACATGGCTAACGATCGGCTTTCCTTTTGAGAATGGCCCGTTAGTGCTCTAGGTATTTCGTGCGCTTGATGACATGTACCTTGGTAACTTTGGACGCTGTAAGCAATGATGCACTGCTGGTTGTAGTTTTGCCGGTATTTTAGAAACATTCTGAGTTCGATGGGCGAGGTAACAACTGAAATTAAACCATGACCGATGTCTCCTGGAGCGCGTTGGACAAACAAAAGGTAAGCCTCAACATTAATCGAGTCTGGCGCTGGCGCTAGACCTTACGAACCTGTTCAGAAGCTTCTTTGAATACGATTTACGAGGTGAAGGTTCATCCCTAAGGGATCTAATTTCATAGATACGTGCGCCTAAAGTTACTTCACGGTACTTGATTGTATACCTACTCGCGTACTAAAGATAGTGTGATACATTAAAAGACAGCTCCGCCGTTTTTTTTACTCTTTACGCTCAATCAATGCAAACACTAATCTATTGCGTATAATTTTAATATAACGCGGAACAGATAGCAGATATGCAAACTATATATGGGGGATAGTTTAAAAAAAACGAAATTTTTAACCAGATAAACGTTCCTATGCGGCCTTTGCCATACGCAAAGGAGCTCGCGATGTTCTTTTACAATTGTAAGATTCTATAAAAAAAAAAATGGTCAACGAACAACAATAAGCATTTAATTATAAACTACAAAATACTAACAGAAAATGAAAACAAAGGCTGCAGACGTTACCACGTTGAAGGTTTTATTGTAGATTGCTGTAGATTATACAATAGTTGTTTAAAACCATTGTCAAGATAAGTTCGGTATTCCTTTACAGCTTTTGCACGTAAAACATTACATCATTTACAATTGAACATTTAGCAAGCCTTTCAAAGCAGCTTTCCCACAACAGTACTCTGAATCAGTTGCACTTGGGCAGCCCACTTCTCCATTGCTGTGTATCGTCGATCCGTGGGCGATGGATTTAATTCCAACACCTGCTTTACCTGTGCGTAACAGGACAGGGAACACGATAGGATTACACGCTATAAAATGGCTATTTATCTGTACGTATGGCAAGCAAGGGTTAGTAGCAAGGGTAAATGATAGTTTATTCGCAACCAAACTACACATACGTATATGTATTTCTCCACCTCTTATCTGTATTCATGGGAAAGAATTTTATCCTAAAGGACTAAAACATTAGTTTTGATAACCACTTATACGAACAATAAACGAACCTCACCTGGTCAATACGTCCATTAATAGTATTATCGAGGATGCATGATACAAGTAGGCTCTCCACTTCCGCAGAGGGGATATTCAACTCTCGGGAAATGAACGAGATTGTAATGCGTGTATAAGGGCGAATCAGCCGAATTAATACTTGCCTAGAGATCATATACATAAATAAAGAATAAAAAATAAAAGCAGCAATTAATATGTTCTTTGTGGACGATTTGTAGATATAACCACTGCGAATTAATAGAACTCTCTCGCATTTGCGGAATACAAAACCTATCTTGTGACCTAAAAATATAATAACAACGTTTTTTACGTGTTCGACGAAGACTGAAACGATGATATACTTCCGTTGGTAAGCACATTGAAGCAGCTATGCAGTTTTTGCAGAATAGTAATGAAACAGACATAAACAATGGAGGAACTAGAAGTAGTTACCGTCGTATGTTAAGCAGAAGTTGCTCGATGTGTTCCTTAATGAATGCGTCCTTCATGATCGACTCCTTGTGAGGGCCTGACACAATTGACTCAAAACGGCTTATATCATGCGCCTGGCAAAATGTATGCAAAAACAAATGTTGAACACTTACCATGTACACGAAGTGTACCATGTTCGAGAAAAAGCTAATAAAAGCTGGATAAATCTAGAAGGTATTCCTAGCAATGGCGACTATGGGACGCTAAACAGAGCAGAAAGAACTTCTGAAAGCAGAGAAAAGCTTGTTCTACTGCGATATTTTTTGGGGTGACTGTACGACTTTTAAACTTTGTATATTGTTCATTTACCTACTTTGCCCGGTTTTAGGAGAAATGGTAGATGCATCATAGCGAAAATAGTGTAATTATTAGTATACAATACGTTAAACTATAAGACAACCTCAATAAGCTAACTTTAATAATATAAAATATTATAAGTATAAGAAATTACCTGGTAAGCGTCAACCAGATCAGTAAGCGCAACAATTTCCGGGTCATCTTTATATGGTTTTGCTTCCTGAGAATCCAGAACGTTGATCACTTTGGCACTTTCCTGAATACAGATCGTCAGAAATTGCACAGTTTAATGACTGTTTTTTTAAACTAATTAATTGAAAACTTTAATAAATTATCAGTTACAAGTTAGGCAATTTTAGTTCGATACGGTGTTTTCCGTATTATAGATAATAATACATAAAAATGCCATTCGTAACATACTATTTAATCAAATGTAAGCAGACATTATATAGTTTTACTTATTTATCTGAACTAATAGTTCAAATGAAAATAAACGTATTTCGGAAACCACCGTGTTGGAACCGTGAAATCTTGGGGAGAAGCTCTACCGATCAGGGTCGATTTAATGTGTATTGTTTATACATGATTTTTCTAACCCAGCTTACCTTTTGCATAAGCATAGATGCCAAAACGAGGTACTTAAGGCAAGTGGTGCGTCGTGGTGAACCACTCTCATCGTAGTTCTTAAAAGCCTCAAAAAAGTCCGTGTGAGCCGAATTGTATTCTCCCTCCCGAAGATGCATTTTGCCTAGACATTTCACAACAGCTTGTCAGGTGACTAAAATGTATTATTTGCTTGGTATAGTAAATATAAAATAAACGAGTAACACACATAAGCGACACGCTGTAGTTTATACTAGTCATCTAAAGATACGCTACTATCAGACTAATAGGGAAGCCTTGATTCCATACTTTACGATCCACCATACTTTCTAATATATGGTCCTCTTATTTAGGTACTCTTTGATGCAGTTCGTTGAAAAATACTCTGAGAGAGATAATCTCGTTGGTACACCCTTACAAAATTAACTTACCACCACACTCACGAATAACGCCCATAATAAGCGGATGCGCAATTGCGCTTTTTATCTGCAGTGATGCCTCGTAGAGTTTTTTGAGCTCCTTATTATTCTTTTGGCTCGTGTACATCTGAATCTCTAGTGCGTAAATCTCCAATAGTTGAGTACCTATAATAGAATAAAAAAATATCCATATGCGATACGAGAAGCAGAGAAACAGCAAAGGGATAGACAGCAACACAGATCATTACACATAGCTAACCACCCTAATTCGAGTTTTGCCAATTGCGAGGTATGTATGATTACTGTATTTTCAGAGAACTTGCGTCCTTAGTCGCTCTTCAAGCTTCCGAAGTCATATATTTCACAGGTAGAAAAGATCGCCATATTCTTGAGAGTAACTAATGCCTCAATTACGTTAGAAGTGGTGAACTAGCAGTCAGAGAAGGAACAAAATCAACTGCTGTACTGATGATATTATTCTTAGAAACTAAAAACCGCGGCTGTGAAAACAACGAACCCTTCCGCAGATCGTCACTACCGTCGACATTTTGACAGCTCAGGTGAAGCTGACGGAGGATTCTCGCTAACCGGTTCCACTCTTCCCTGTCAAGATATAGCTTGCCAAGTTTCGTATTTGTTTTAAACCAAAGACGATCATTTTTAGCATCTCGTAACGCTTCCAAAGTAACCTATATAAGAAATGCATGCGAACAAAATACTCCTTAACAATGTTTTTTACAAGTCGTATGCTTAATTTCTTGCATCATATATTATCAAAAACATCACAAAGGGTCCAAGCGAAGCATATTTATATAGAATCGATAATAAGAAACACACATTCAATAGGGTAATCAACATCATCGAGACCTCAGTGAATAAAAGCAATTTATTGTCTCTTTTTTGAAAAAAACCTCTTAAGCTGCTTGATATTCCGTGGTAAAAGTACCACTAATGTGTACCTCGTAGAATTCTTGTAGAAGGTCCATCTTTTTTGAAGTTGAAATGTAATCGAGAATCGAGTTAATTGATTTCTCGGAGTAGTTTCTGGTTACTGCAGTACGGATGTACGTCAGCAATTGCTTATAGCGAGACATCATTTCTTTGAATCTGCAAGTATTGATCAGATATTCGCAACACTTACATATAATAAGGTACAAAATACGTATTAAATATACATTTACTTATAAAAACAACTTGTGCCTTATTACCTAACGATATTAACGATATTACCTATCATGCTTATTATTTCATCGTTTTCGTTTTTTACTTCGTTATTGCCATTTTTCGTGTGCTAATAGTCAAGCGTTGTACACGTTTGGGAATATTCCTTTTCTTTAACAAGCCTGCTGTTGTTGTTATGTGCAGATCATAAAATGTCCAAGGATCTAGGCGTGGAAAAGAGATGATCTTTCTTTTAATTTGGCTTTTCATTTTTGGAGATGTGTAAGCTATATAAGGAAAAATATATTCACAATTAAAAATGCGTGATTGGACAGCGTAAGGAATCAAATCTATCTAAAAAAAATTGGACACAGATTTTGGAACAGCTAGGGAAATTTAGTAGAAAATACAAAACAAATCTTAAAAATTATTAAAAGATAACTGGATCAGACATTTTAAAAATACAGAAACCAAACTGAAAAAATTCGGAAATAGTCGTGATCTTTTTTGTATACTTTTCCAGGGTTTTCTTTTTATAATGAGCATTTTTCTAATGTTTTTCTATTATCTATTTTCTAATATTTTTCCAACCACCTACCCGACTTCAATTTTTTCTTGACCTTTTTGCGATTTTTTAAATCTTTAGAAAAGTTTTCACTTTATGAAACATCGAAGTTGTTGTAGTATGAAAACAGGTATATCTATTTCAAAGCTTAAATGTGAGGCATAGTAAAAACGGACGAAAGGACGACATCAACCTGTATAGCAATGAAAAAGCTTTTTAAGGGTAAATGAAGCTCGACTATCAACAAATATTAAAAAATAGAAACAAAAACGAAAGCGGTGAACACTTACGCATGAAAGAAACACTTCCACGAGGTAATGCCACGTTGTAATATATTATCGTAAACATTATTCCACGATGATTTAAGATACTTACTCTCCAAGCTGAAAGTTGATCTTCACCATTTGTTTTAGTGCTTTAAACCCGTAGTCTCCTTTTTGACCGCCTTCCAAATCCAATACCTACAAGAAAGAAACCAATATCGGAGCCGATAAATTTATGCTTTTAGTATTCAAATAATTAATGTCATTAATCTTAGATATAGAATAATTAATTAAGAAATGAGCAGACCTTCTGGAAACTTTGTAGTGCTGCCTGGGGATCATCTTCCTTAAGTGCCTGGAAATTCACAAATAATAATAGGTTCAAATATTTTTATTCATATACGTTTGAGTGTTCTAGCTACTGTAACAAATCATACAAAGAATCACATAGTTTTTAAATCGAGTCGATAGTTGTAACAAATAGTGTCGTTTTCATTAAGCAAAATAAGAACCGTTCTATCTTATCGTAGTTTAAGGACCACTTGGACAAACATTAAAGGCATATTTCCCTTGGACCCTTCCAATGGCCAATACATTACGCGTGTGGTTGTTTAAGTACACGAGGTTCATTTTTAGTAGCTGGCTACCATTTGTAGAATAAAATATTACTCGTCGGTAATTAAGTATTATAAATCGGTTGACGATTTTAAGTACGTCCTTACCGAATTCGCCATTTCAATTAGAGTGCTAAAAATGAAACTTCCGGCTTTTATCATGAAAGTACTGTAACTTTTTTTTTGTGTAAAGATCTTTAGTGAGACGACTGTGAGAGGCATTTTTCAACTAAATTTCGCGTGCAACTATAAGTATAAGGAAGTCACTAAACATAGTAACATTAAATCTGCTGAAGGAACAGGCATGAATATAGTACGATATTCTAGTGATAGAAATTTCTAAACTATTCGAATCATTATTTAGTCGAAATCTATAAAGCTATGTACAGCATCCTACCTTGGAGTTATAATATTGATTCTCGAGGTCAACATCAGGTTGCGAATCGTCGTCCTCTGAGTACTCGAGTTCATAATCTTCCTCGGCGTCAGACATAGTCACAGTTGTATCGTCTTTCACGATCTGTTATAGAAAATGTTTAAAGTACATTTAAGGACCCAGCAATAGCTTTTTCTCTTGTACATTATTAACAAGTTTTTAGAACCATTGATTTCAAATTCTGACTAATTAAACGGAAGCATTTTGGGCATAAGCACAATTTCTCATTTAGTCATTCTCGTGTTCCAAAAATGTTAAAATGTGATCCCCTCAAACTACATGAAGTGACAAATTATTGTCGAAAGGCAACAATATGTGTGGTAAAATGATATTTTATGATAAAATACCACCTTACCTTTATCGATATAGCTCGAAAAAAACTCATATCAGCCATAAGTATTGTGGTATTGCGGTAAAATACATGGTTTGCATGTTAGTCTCAAATAAACTACTGGCTGTACTAAGATGAAAAATAAACTTTAAATAATATCTTTCAGATAATACTTTCAATAATAATAAATGCCTTTCAGCGTTTAGGATAAAAGTGTATATGCTATAGATTTACTGCTTTGTTTATGTCGATAAGGTATAATTAAACTAAAAAATCATTTGCAGTTATTTGTTATATCTGCTTTAGCTGTCTATACGCAACTTATCTGCAATACCAGTTGCAATTACTGAATTTGCGACAAAGCACAAAATCGTTTTCTTTACTGCAACGAACATTCGTTGGAAATGTACTACTTCACGCTTTCTATGAACGCCGGGAATATTCATTACAGATAAAGTTATTTTCAAACATTCTTCCTGTTTACATAAATAGCCATTTGTTTTTACTTTACATCGTTTCATACACAATAGGTGAAGTTGGGTAATTCTGCTGTAAGGCTGCACGTACCTTGAATTTCGATCTGTTTTTTTTCTTGATTGCCGCACTAGCAGTCAACAATCAATGACGGGGTACGAAGGGCTGTGCCGAAAACGAAACCACTTGGGCTTTGATATTTATTGAATACATTTGCTTGGCAGAAGCGCAAAATCATAATCCTTTAGTTTTTATCGAGTCAATTTTTTAGTGTCTGGCAACCATTTTTATTCGCAAGTTTAGATTATGAATAGCCGTGCTTAACATGAATAATTACATAGTAAATATAAGAATTAAGCAAAAGAAAAGTTTCGATCTGGTTTTACGCACGGAGCGCGCAACTAGGAAGTCGATGTGTTTACAAACAATTAAGCCGGCATCTGGTTGAAGTGTAATCATCTTTCTTAAATCTCATTGCTACTTGTGTGTGGTTCAATTCTTGAAGTTTGTAAACTCTATCCGTTTAAATCGTCCCTTAAAATGAAGTTAGTGCGGTAAGTTTTTGTTTAATAACCATTCACGCATAGACAATTTCTAGATTCCACCTTCCTAGGATTCCTAGATAATTCAACATGATTGTAGCTTCTTGTAGCTTGCCAAAGAGAGACAAAAGCATTTATATTAGCAAATGCCGTAAAGTTAACTGTATATAACAGTTGGCTACTATTATAACATTACGTTTCCATTGATTAATCTTAGTGGCTTAACGTGAGAAACTTATTTCGGTTTATTTACGATTTACAAATACAATGGTATTTGCAGTTACAATTTGGACTGATTTTACTTTGCACAGTGTTTCGAAATCGAGTAAATAGACATGGATGTGGATAAACAGTAAACCTAGAAGGCGATATTAAATGAAAATATAAAATGATGATATAAAATAGTTCATAAAATTGTTCAATGTTTCTAAAAGGCAAACAATCATTTCTAATTTTTTCACCGGCAATGATGCTTTCTACATGTTTCCAATAGAGGTGGAGTATTCAACGCGTATTAGTGTATTGGTGATGTTGAAGGTTGAAAAGGCTGGAGCAAATACGTTTTGAATTTTACATAAAAATGTTTGTCCTAGTGATATGTACTATGAATAAGGCATATTTTATGCTACGGATCTTGCATGCACCGTCTAAAGCTCAGATGAGTCAGATATATTGTTTGATAGATTTCACGCGACATTAAAACACAATTGCATTTTTAGGTTTCTGATGAAGTTGAGTCACGAGACCGTAACAATTGAATTGAAAAATGGATCTCAAGTGCGTGGCACAGTTGCCGGTGTCGACGTGGCCATGAACACCCATCTCAAGAATGTCAAAATGACACCCAAAAATGCACAGGATCCCATCTCACTAGATACGCTCTCTATTCGTGGAAATAACATTCGGTAAGAAATATTCCTTGTACCTTTTGTGATATAATAGTATTGTAAAATGTTTTCAAAAATAGCGCAACTAAACGTAGCTATGATATGGGGTCTTCCTAAGTTTCTCCTGACACTTTTTCCTCTTTCTTTTGATGCAACTGCTGTGCAAAGAAACAAATCTGTGCGATTCGCGCATCCATATTTGAAGAAGTTTGACTTATATATTTTTCTGTTTTCATGCGTATTCCCTATTCTTGGCGACTTTTTCAAATCTTTTTCCTTCAAGTGAATTTAGCAGCACACCAAACAGATGACTGGCTGGCAAAATAGAGAGTTGGATTTTTGCAGTGTGTGGAGCAAAGCTACTCGGCCTAGGCCTTGGCGTGATATCAATAATATGCACACTAAGGTTTATTCTTGTTTCTATCCCACACCAAATAACAGCGCTGCTCTTAATGGCGCTCATTGATATTGACACGTACCTAAATATCCGAGGGTCTGACGTATCTACTCAGTTAGAGATGGATTCTGAAGGTTTTTGATTTATGCTCCAAACACACTTAATGTACGATATGGATTACCATACGTCCTGTCGGTTGTTACAATTTGTATCCAATGGTAGACGCTGAATGATATATTCGGAGCATCGAAGAGTCATTCTAAAAAGCTTTAAATTATGCTGTTATATAAAAAATTTGGGCTCCAGTCTGACGCGCTTCTTTTATTTATCTACTGCGCTACTTGAATTTTGGATGGCACCGTGATAGACAACTTGGTCGATAATCAAAAGATGAAAAAAACGAAAAGTATTGTATTGCTCTTATTGCTTATTCCGTGGTAAAATAAATATTGTTGAACTGTTAGGATGAAGTATAAGACTAAAGGTGTATACATTATCTGATAAATTTGATAAACCTTCTCAACTTTTTGGATCTAAGGTTTCATAAGGTAGATGTAGTTTGTAGTGTGGCTATTGTTGCCTTCAAATCAGAGTATTAACCGGAGCGCAAACAGGCTCCGTCTAAAATTGTGCATCGTTATAAAGATTATTCAGTAAAAGTGAGTCAAACTGATTAAAAACCAAAAAAAAACTATTATGTTTTTTATTAGTGTTTAAAGTATTGATGTGTTGGAAGGAGCGATAATGGCTAATACATCGGAGCTAACATACTATCTAATTGTTTTCGTGTCCGACACACTATCTAAGATTCTTTAAGACAAAATTAAATGATCGAAATGATAAGGAATAACAAAGCGACAGTTGGTGCATGGCCCTTACAGTAGTTCAGTTTCCCACCTACTAGCGCGTTTCCAAATAGATCATCCGATCTCCAAGTAGGCGTTTCATTGTACTACTCTTACTGTAAGAAATTTGGATATTTTTGTGATTATTTGTACTTAAATACGTCCCATTGTAAATATATTTAAAGCCATAACAGATACGAGCGTTTTGAAAAAAGTTCAGCTGGTTTTCGTTGTGCTAGGTGACGATCTTCAATCAAAGGGAACACCCAAAATTACGAAATTTAGCCCTAGCAAGAAAATTTTTGAATTCCACTGTATCATGTTCGGCCAGTAGATAACAGATAACTTTTAGACGTAGCTCTCTCTCTCTCTCCCTTTATATATGCACACAGACACACATGCATGTCTGTATATGTAATCGGTGACGATTGATACCATTTTATCCAGTTTTACCAAAATATACCATATATACCCTATAAAACCCATTTAGCGATTTTTTAAGCTTCCTGTTATCACTACAAGGCACTACAAGGTACGCTATTACAAACCATAAGGGAGATCCTACCAGTGACCTAACAACAACAGCAGCGAAAGAGTTCCAGTATACAGTGATTTCATGACAGAAGACTTCATGAAATTCTCTAGCTCTTGTATGAATCTGCGAATTATGTTGTGATTGAAAACTGGTATGTAAGGTATAAAGACCTGATTGTCAATAGACGAAATTAAGTTCACACGTGCTCTCAGGCGCACCGTCCAAGTAAGTTTCGATGATACGATAAGCTACCTCAAAGCACGTCGCCTCATGGTCAGTTATCGAGTTCCGGAAAATGTATGTTCTTCAAGGCGTACGAGAACGATGTAGCCCCATATTCGATGAGTACGTTTGTAAAATCAACCGTCTACATCAAATGGAGTAGCTTTCCGTTATGACTTATGTTTTACGAAATTTGAATATGAAAACAGGCAGCTCTAAAAAACTTGGCCTAGCATCGCGACAATCGACTTTACTAACCGGAGCCTTAAGACTGGGCTCATAAAGTTAGTGATAAATTTTTTTATAAGAATCTATAGAACAGTGCGTCAATGCAGAACAAAGGAAATTACATAGAGACAAGGTACCGGATCTGATGTTACTACTATTAAAAAAACCTACTGATACATTATAAAAGTGCATTATGTGCAGCCAACATGCAGAAATTAAGTTGCTTGACGCACTTGACGCAAAAGAACGATGAGAGAACTACTGTATCGTTGAGTACAATATAGTATTTTTACGAATTGCTTGAAGCAAAGAAGTGTGGTCGGGAAGATCCGGAGATAATACAACGGTAGGGGTAGTAGAAGTTGAAAGCAAAATCAAAAGGTTTGCTTAGTAGCCTGAAATAGGCATATCCGCAATTTTTTCCGCCGATTTGGGCAAATACGCCACAATAAAGGCTTACATCCGTGTGTATCCGGAGTATGAAAAATCGTTTAATAAAAAAATATTAGGTCGTGGCTGGTTTTATCCAATGTTCCTCCTAAACTAGAGAAGGAGTTAGTAGTATTATATATAACTGATATTTGTGACTAAGTACTCACCTGAAATATGATGATCCAGTGGTAGCAATTTAACAGATAATGTATGAACAGAACAATATCACTCATTACCAACACCAGATGGCATCTTTACTAAGCTCGATGGCGGAAATATTTTTTCACAGTAGATATTTGCACGTTGAAATTAATGACGAATTCGAAAAACTATCGACTTCCTTAGATTGTCTGTGAGTGCAATCGGCTCCAGCTATCTTCCAAAGGATGATAGAAAAGTCGCTAATGATACATTTTTTTAATGCCTATTTAAATGGCGCAGTGGTTGTTAGTTCTGTTATTTCGGAATAATGAATTGTTCTAACGAATCATGGACCTAAGATTGAAAGTCCGATTTGAAAAACGTCGGTAAACTAGTTAGCCTAAATTTAATTTATGTACCGAAGAATATCGGAGAAATGGTTCCAAATATATCTTCTAAACAGCTGACAACCAACATAAATACACATGTGATACCACACAATTTGGCAATCAATTTTTAATGATAACGGCCTCCAAACATGACAAACAGTTACAGACTCCAAGTTCCGGATCAATAATAACGTTAGAACCGCACTGTTCTATCCGCAAATTTATCTATATTTTCAACAGAGGTTCCAAAAAAAGATTCGGATATGGCTTGTGACCTACTTGTAATTTTCTACAGAAATTATCCGAATTCGGCAGGAACTACCCGAGTAGAGCTTTTCCTGGAGAAAAAAACTGAAAATCCTCTTGGTTTTTTAAAATTCAAAAATGAACACAAGATCCGTACAATGAACGAACGCTCTACCTCAAAGAAAACTTTTTTATTAATCAGCTCTAGAGGATGCGGATATCCGACTTGGTTATCAGAGCGGATTCTAGCACGTGCCGGAAGTGTTGTGCATAGAAAAGGAAGAAGAAATGGGAGCAACATGCCAATCAATTGAAAGTAAATAATGAATTGTTTTTTAAAATGATGTTAAAAACGACATCAACGTATCGAGAAATATTATTAGTAATAGCATTACGGCGCCCAGAAGTGTAGCGAATAAGCCAACTACATTCATCACAACAGGACTACGTTGGGTTAAACAATCTACTATAAGACTCCTATATACATATATTTGAGTAACCAGTAAACATTTAGCTCTGCAAAAACAAGTGTTTCATTGTGAGTAGTGGAATTTTGACGTAGAACTACATCTTTTTCCTAAGTGACTTTAGCTAGTTATAGTCAGATCAGATACGTTTTTTGATGTACTGCTTTGTAATGCACCATATAAACAAGTGGGGCAAATATAATAGCAATGATAGATCTGCTTATTCAATCATTGCCGGAACTACCACAAAATTTGTGTTTTTTTTTTTACCAAGAAATTGATTGGAAAAAAACACGATGTGGTATCAGCTTACAGTGGTCTGAAATAAATCCAAGATTTAATTTGCATGTATATTCCAGGTACTATATTCTCCCCGATTCTCTGCCGCTCGAGACGCTTTTGATCGATGACACACCAAAAGCGAAGAAGAAAAAAGAGGGCGCCAGCGGTCGAGGACGCGGCAGAGGCCGGGGCAGGGGTGCGCCACGAGGTCGCGCTCGTGGAAGGGCTGCAAGACGTTAGCAGAAGCTGTCTGTCATCTACAACTGCTGTGGTGATTGCGGCAGCATCTCCCATTGCTACAAAACGATTTCAGTTTACCCAAATGAGTACGATCGGCGTTTTTAATAAATGGTTGCGGTGTGATCATTCGTAGCTACAAATGTCGGTAAAAAAACAACAAGCTCTGCTGGGACTTGACAATGCGGAGGCGTCCATATTGCCAAATGTGAAGTTGCACGCGATATGTACTTTAAAATGTGAATATATTAAAGTAAAGGTGTTTGATTCGTTTCATGTAAAAAGGCGCCATATGTTGATTCGAGACACAGCGTAGGTGATGAAGTGAAGGAGTAAAGAACGGTGAATAATAAATTGCCATAATTCGTTACTACTGATATATTTTTCTTGCAAAAGTAAAAACAAATTATTTCATTAAGATGAGAAGTTCTTACGCTTTAATCCAAAAAAAAGGTCAGTCGTTATTGTATAAACATTCTTAATATGTTGAAGTGTAATGGGTTTGTCAAAAAGTCTCACAAGTTTCGTTACTGTATAAAATTTCTTAGAGAGTGTATCTAGGGGCATGGTGCTTGATGATGCGTGTTGTAGGGGTGTCTAAATTTTGACCAGACGCGACTTAATACACAGCATATGATGGGAGCCAGGGACCGTAAGTCGCGCGATAACGATAGGGGATGCATAAGTCTATTTTATGCTAAGCGATCCAGCCCCAACGCGTATTTCAAGAACGCCCTAAGTCGACTTAGCTACTCGATATTCTTTACGCTTAAATTCTGTTGTATTACGTGTTGCTACTGGAGCGAGTTTGAGATGAAAAAGATCTACAGCATTTGAAATAAACAAACGTTGCGGAGTCTCTATTCTAGCCGCTCCAATACCAGGTACCTTTTACGTCTTTCATCGAAGACAAGAGCGTTGTGAAGCTGCTGCCGTTATGCGGTAAAAGGTGCCCTAGTTTCGGAAATTTGTTGATATACTTTAGTAGCGTACATGATAGCGTGTCTGTTGTTCGAGGTTCATCGTTTTCGTCTTTGTCAGGTACATCAAACCGAGCTCCACGGCGGATGTATGCGGCCTAGCAAGGGCTTGCTGTATCTAGAACCTGTACAAAAAGAGATTATCTGCCTAAAGGAGCATTTCCATAAGGTTTCGGGTCCCATGAACCCACTTGGATAGGTCCTTCGTAGAAAAAAATAAGTTCAATTATCTCCCTATGCCAGACCAATGGCTTGAAAGACCGGTAGCAGCTCAGAGACTTTATCGCACGTTGTGACTTTGCTTCCTAAAGTGTCACTGCTATCATACCGATCACATTTGTGAAGACTTCCCCTTTTGCGATAGTTATTTATACTGCTTCCCTATGAAATCAAGCTGCCTTAATGTAGACATATATAATGTGCCTCAATCCACAAATATAGCATACGTGAATTTATGCGGAACTCTCGAGTGTTTCATATTAGTGGGGAGAGTCTTACTGCCTTTCCTATCAAGCATCCCCTTACATTCATGTTGCTTTTGTGGAACTGCACCCACACTTTCTAAAAACTTGCCTAGTTTTTGTGCTTCTTTTTGCTTGCCTTTACGTAAAAGATAGGAGAGAAGTAGGCTCCCCTTGATGCGGGCTGTGTTTAGTTGTCTCTGGGCCTTTGAGGGTGACCAATAGAGTGGTGTCTCTTTTTTGACCGCAAAGCTGCCGAGTGGCAACGTTTGTCGATCAGGGCGCTATAGCTAGTGCGCTTTTAAGATGTTCGTTTTGTAGTCTATCCGGCATAGCTACCTTATTGTAATTCTATTATTGTAGAAAATTAGACAGCTTCTCCTTCAGTTACTTGGGTTTTGCAGCTTTTTAAATACCCAATCTTCATTCAGTTTGGCACACGAAGACAACTATTTTAACCAATTAATGGCAATGTGATTAAATTCTTAATAAAAAAAGTCAATATACACATGAAGGGAATCTCTTATCTGTTCCATACACTTAGTGGGTAGTAAGAATCGACCAATTCCAGTTTGCTCTATCATTGCTTTTTAGTAAAAAAAAACGTAATCGTACAGAACCCATAGAATAGAAGTTAGCAAAGCAAATTCAGTCATGTTTTGCATATATATACTTCACTGAATTAATTAAATGTTGGGTTTCTTAGATAGAGAATAAGAGTACCTTATCACGTAATGACAAGGCATAGGGCTGAACATAGTTGGAATGGCTTAGTTCTCCTACCTTTCAATTTTTTTTTCGGTTTTTTCGACTTTTGCAATTTTTCGTTCGGTTTGCTGAAACCTACGAAACTTTATAATGGATGCCTAAATCAACTGCTATATTATGTAAGGAACGATCTTAGTGGCTGCTTTACATTCAGGTGTCTTTGTTGTGTGAGCCACCCAAACTATATTTTCAGTGACTTACGCATTTGAATTTCATATTCCGAAGTAGTAGGATAGGCTCAATACACACAAAATCCATACATTTGACAATATATATATATATATATATATATATATATATATATGTGTGTATATACATACATATTTTTTATTTTTGTTCAGACGTGGGTAAAAGGTAAAAGTCTTAGCCGCTACTCGATACGTAGTTACTCTCTGACCAACGGCTTGGTTATTCAAAAACTGATAGCAGCAACGAAGTTTGCGCGCAACCGAACTTTTGCATGCAATCGAACTACGAAATCTAGAAACGGTTCCGAACCGCCGCAATAGGCAAACCACTCTCGAGACAACCGATAGTGGGCCACGTTATTGTTGGCGCTGAGGCAAAGGCCGAAGAAGGGGCCCTGTTGCAAAGGAAAGAAGCTTGACCAGAAAGAAAACCAGGCATGCTTACTATGGGGAGCAAGCGGCCATATACAATATACATTTGCTCAATCCAGTCTGTGAAGAACTTAGGAAAACAATCTACAATACGTGTCATCTTTGCAATAGGTTTTGTCGAGCCTATTACAAGAAAGAACCGAATTCGCACGAGTCTTAGGTGCAAAGAGCGCATCCACTGCAAGATATGTTGCTAGGGCTGTTGGACTATGATTAAGCACTGGAAACCAATACAAATGTGGTTTCCTGCAGCAGACACACTCTATATAATATTTGTATATATAGGCGACGATGCTATATAGGCCTGTTTATAATAATGAGGCAGAGTATACCGTCGAATTCGTAGCAGATAAATGCCATGTTATTAAATAACGTAATGCCTGTGGTTTTGGGTCGATTCGCCTTAACGGTCACTACTTATCTCTTCTTGTTGATAAAACAAGCGATGAGTTCATTAAAAGTGACTTTCCGCATGCAATGGGGTATCCTAATTTTAAAACGGTATATTTACTAATTCCTAATTGGAACAGTGCAGAAGTTACTGCTTTTTCCCTTAAGGCATTGAAAAAGTTTATGTAGGCCTTACGTGGCCTTTCTTAAGCTTTTCGTTTTTTTGCAAATGAAGAGAATATGATGCAGGAGGTGTCTGAAAGTTTTGTTGTCGTTGTTTTATGGACCACCCCTATCCACTACGAACACGTCAGAAATCATCAGTTGCGTAGAAATTTAGGATCAAATTAAGAAATATAGGTTAACAAATGATACAGGACAAGGTTTAGACTGGTTGGCCTACCAGACGAAGTTTACCTGCTAACTTATTTATGATATGATCAACCCAATTAGCCACCTAATTTCGATCAAAAATAGGCTCCCTGCAGTTTGAGCAGCTAAAAGAGAGAAGCATTTGTTACAAAAGCCAATAATGGCTTGTTCATCGATTTGTCCATGGAAAGGAGCCTGGATGGGCTGCTATATTCTTCAGTGGAGGTGAAGCGTTACTACAAAGATGCTCTAGATCAACATTCAGAAATATTCATTCATGCTTTCATTGGACACCAAGAAAACTACAATGCAAGATCTTAGACAAGCGAAACCTTTTAGGCAATTTAGAACAATCTCTGGTCAACGGAAGTACAAAATGAATTTTTTTTAGGCCGTTAAGAGGCTTTTTTTCATAAACTTTGCCCTACCCTCTAATAAATCTAAGTGCAGTTCAATCTAGACATACTTAATTAAAAATATCGAACGGAATCCTGCCGAAAAACGAAGCCATCCGTATAATGTGCCTCGTGTTATCCTCATCGATAAACCAGAGAATACTAACAGGCTTGATCATGTTTAATATCAACTTCGAACTTCAGGCACGGCTTTAAAAACGTCTATTGCAGAAAATTTAATACGGCCCTTGAGTTCGGGACGGAGACTGATTCGACGTTCTATGAGTATGCTTGGACAAAGCAGTGGACTCTAGTCAGATACGAAAAGAACACCATTCAAAACCCTGCACTAAAAGCATTTTTCTAATCTATATTTGGGAGTCGGTTGCGGTGCCGGCGGCTTCAAGCTTAACACCTGATGTAATCCATAGTAGGCATAATGACGTCCCTTTACTTACGTCATGGCGCGGCATAACGAAGAAGAGTGTGACCCATATGATACTTGCCGGTTTGATCATGACTCGTTTTGAGTTTTCTGGATATTGTCTGTGTTCTTCTAAAAAAAAAACAGTATTGCGTTGATAATTGCCTGTACAGTTTCGCTAAAGAATACCCATGATCAGAGGCGGTACGTGGCGGGCAGATATTCGATAGGTTTATAGTTTTGGTACAATAAGGCGAAAGCAAATCGTTGCTAAGTTAAGTGTTTCTGAGGTCCCAAGCAGAGTTCAGTAGTTATTCGCCTTTATTTTATAGATAGGGTTCACGAACTTCCTACGATTTGTTTCCTACCATGAATTACTGTTACTACAGACAAGATGTAAGAGATACAATTACTATCCTCCATCGCATTCAGCCTTTTTTTTTTTATCTGGTCTGTACCTCACTGCCATACGTCACAAGCACGTCGATGCAAACTCTGAATAAAGGATATAAATTTTGAGGTGAATTGAAACATTTTTTGAATGAGCTCAATGCACATCTCTTCGTTGGCCCTACTCTGTTCTTGATTTAAGTTAATCAAACAAGTAGGAACTTGCAAAAGAACTAAGATAGAATAAAGTAGAATGTATAAATATGTAAAAAGTCAATAACGGTGAGAATTTAGAAGATGGTGGAGATGATAGAATTAAGAACACAGTTAAAGTTAATTCATGCTGCTAATCCGTTACATGTAGAGTAAATAGAATTTCAATTATAGCTTAGGCTTTAAAGAAAGATATTCGAAGTAAAAAAGAGATGCATTTTCGGCACGTATGCTATTTCACATTATGCCGAGGTAAAACAGCAGCTGAGGTAGTGAGACGTTTGTGCAGTATACAGCAATACCTCTATAACTGTGACGACTGCTTGAACAGTTGTTTAGTTTAATGATAGGATTTTGGACCTGACATATGTACCCTGTCGACCATCTAAAGTCGGTAAAGACCACCTAAAAAAACCTTTAAAAAAGGACGGTCTAAATAATTGACCGAGAAAGCAAAATGCATCATCAAGAGGCGTTTGGATCTAAAGAATTCATCAAAAGATTTGTGTAATTTATGAATTGGGTGAAGCCCAGGGAAACCGGGCTTTTTATTGTAGACAAGGCAAAATGATTCTTCTCTTCGGCAACGCCGGTTTCCGTATATCCTCCAAGCGATTTCACAATAGCCTGAATAGTAGGTTCTTTGGCACCTACCATAGACCTTCTGTCAAATGATTGCCATTTTAGAAGATCGTTAGCACATCAAGTCCATATCAATGCATTTGATAATGATGAGCCCGTCAAAAGCTAACTGGATGAATTTCAAATTTTAGACCTGAAGAATTTTGGCAAAGCGGAATATTTAAACCGGTCGAGAGATGGGGTAGAGTTGCAGAAAATGACGACGAATGTATAATAATTTAATTTGTTTCTTAGGCTTTAGTGAAAGATCGCCGTATCATACGTTACAACCTAATATAATTATATTGCTTGTTCAACATCTTCTTAAATATATCTTCATACCTTGTAATAAATAAAATAGGTTAACTATTGGATGCGTTACGCATTTACTTACGTATAAAAAGAATCCAAATGGCTTTAAATCGAGCCGGTGTGATGAGTAGAGCTCTACACTCTGTTGTGAGTCGTCCCTGTCTCGATATCGACTATCAAAATACATTAAAGAATTTATAAAGTGATTAAAATAAGATAAAAAATTGGTATCTAGTGTTGTGATGAAAGAAATGATTCATTGATTCGTACAGGTGTTCTGTAATCAGGCGATTAGAGCAGCCCGTATACAATAGTGACACATTAATAGATTAGAACAGTAGTCGTTATTTATTAAGATCACCATTATTTTATATTTATTCTGTTCCTTTACCCTTTTCCCAACTCAGCTCTTAGCTCTCAGAAAACCTAACCGCATCATCAACCTATTCAAATTATTTTTCGGTTCTCCTTTTTGGGACATTAAGGGAATTTTGCCTTTTTTGAGAACTTAAAGCAAACGAGGAAGTTAAAAATTGATTTAATAAAATATTTTATAACTTTAATAACATGATTTAGTCACGCTTAATCATTTGATAAACTTTACGTAACATATTGGAATAAGTTTTACACAAAAAAGGCTTTACGCGATTGGGGTAACGAGACGTAGCAATGCTGGGGGCGAGAATCACGGGTAATACGCTGTTAGTTTGTTGGTATGAACAAAATATGTAAGTATATGCAGGCCTTAGAAGATAATAGATTAAAACAAAGCAAAGCAAAGCAAAGCAAAGCACTTAAGAAATATATGTGGATAGAAGTAGTACCACGACAACAGGGCCTTATCAGCCTCCTATAAGATTGTTTTTCCGCATCCCATGTCATAAAGGTCATAGATCTTCTCTGGTAATGAAGAGCTCGTCATATTACTTCATCGGTGTGTTGTTTCGAACGACATCTAACGAGTGTTCCGAAAGTTATGGTAAGGAAAGGATTAGTTGCGGAACTGCATAATTCATCACTGCTCACTGAGCGGTCAGAGAATCGGATCTCACTCTTCGGTACAGAGAGAGAGAGTTAAACATATGTGCATTGATGTGTTCAGTGAGCTATTAGAATAAACAGGACTCTTTCAAACTTATCCGTGTACAACTACTTGTTACATAAACATACTATATACTAAAGATATGCAAGTTCCATCTTCCAACGTTTATTTGTTTTAGTTGGCTTCTTTAAAACCCACAGAAGTCGCATATTTCATGGAAGGACTTGAACCAATTACCTTCCCGGAACCTTAACTGCTCGAACCATCTCAGCGTACAGTGGATGAAGAAAACCTAATACCGAAACCGAAAAGCTTCAACACGTCAGGACAAATTTTAGTGATCCTTTCTCATTGGCATGAAAACCCTAAAGAGCAAGTAGGCAGCTTGATCACGCGAAAAAAACTGCTATGCGTAACGAATCGTTGAAATCGGTTCATTTTGATTTTTAAATGGTAAAATAATTTTTCCTTTCAGCAAAAACTTTGAATCTTTTAAGCCCTTTTTGAGGTTTCGCCGGCAACTTTAACACATAGAAAAAATGGCCTTTTGAATTATTTGATTTCGCCTTAAAATTTGTCGCCTCTTGTTAGCGAGATGTTCGATACTAGTCAGGCCTACGCACGCTATCAATAATAATAACCGAAACCAATAAAGATTGTAATGGTGGCCTGTGTGGTATAGTTGATGATTTCTGTTAGAGACAAATATGATTACAGTGTTTTACTTGTTGGCTACAAATTACATGCCAACAAAGTGTGCTACAAACATCTTTGAAACAAGCAGGAATCATTATCTTATGGGTGACAACATAGTTTGTCAACTACCTCAAGGCCCAACTGATGCAAAGAAATTATTGCCAAGTGCCCCCGTCTCCTCTATGGAAAACGGATCGAAAATTTATCTCATACGGGCGAAAGCGTAAGTTTAGCAGAAGATGCTGGTATTATCTGTTCGATGCAAGTGATATTTGTCGACTCTATTATTTAGCCAATATTTGACACTAAGAATATCCGAATATGCTTTTCGAAATTTCATCCTAACTTCAATCGGTAGCCCTCATCACGATTAGCCAACTAAACCGATAGCAAAACAAGTGGGAATCTTCACCGTCTACTCGTTCCAGGTCGGTTACTCAAAAATTGATTTTAGTTTTTCAGACATCATTAACGTCATGTGTTCAATATAATAAGTTCCAGGGTATAGAAAAAGTGGAATACCTTTCGAAGTTTGGAAAGATGTGGACGTGCTGGAAGCTTGCAAGGATTTTTAAAAATGTACAGTAAATTTCCTGGAGCTCATGAGAGCCCTGTTGATTTACGAATGAATAACACCTAAAGAAAATATTGAAAAAAAAAATCTTTTTAAAAATATTTTTGAACTTTTTACGATTTGAATGACTAAGAGAAATAGATTTTTTTAATGTCCTTTGTGGTCCTATCGTTTTGCACTTGTGAAAAAATGGCTTTAAAGAGCCTCTTCTTCTCCATGTGTAAAGCAACGAGAGGTGTCGTCAGCCGTCTCTGCATTGTGTGCCATTTGACGTGTTTCAATCGGCAACACGCATTAGTTTGTACGGCAATATCGAAACACAGATAAACGAATATATGCTTAGAGAAAAAAGGTCAAAGTTATTCGTTGTTATTATTTTAAGTTTGAAAGGAAAACCAACAGGATAATGAGGGGATGCGTAAACTATGCATAATATACATATATATATAGAAGAAGTTAATTAAGATAACATACTTAATAAACTACCACTAACTGAAACTGATACAGACTTTGGCCTTCACAGTTTTTTTATCGAGTAGAATGAACCTGTATTCTTCAGCATATCTTTATCACATTTGTCTTTGTTATACACTTGTGATAAATAGATTTTTTTTTTAAATCTAAGGAGACATTCTACTGTCTTAGATATCTATTGACAGTAAACTTGATTTCCCTTGAAGAAACCAAACCATTCGAATCACTGACGGTGTTTTATCGGCACTTATTATTTTTTTTTGCAATTACGGGATTCGGAAAACAGTGTACAATAGGGAGCGAGAAGGTCGGAAAATACGAGGAAGTTGGTAAGCAGGCAGCAACTTTTCGACACGATTTTTTCTTCATTTTGAAGGCCTGCTCGCTGTTCGGATGTTGTGCAAAAAGACACTGGGCCAAACAAATGAAGAGAAGTCGCGTTTCATAGCTCAAAAGCTAGACCAAATTTGTTCGATCAATATAGTGCTTAAATCTTATATTGAGCCCATGTTGATTGGAGCAGTTTAATATTGGGTTTATTTATTTGCTCTATTACATTCAGTAACTAAAATAACGGAAACTGGAAACTGAAGTATTCGCCCAGTTCAACCGAAACGTTTTTAGAGACTGTTCATACATTTCAAATAACTTTAGAGGATATTCGCTCTGCCACGAAGAATTATACTACTCTACAGAAAGTAACAAACAACATCACGTGCTTTAGTAGTTTTTATCACGTTTATATTTATTGAGCCAACCAAAAATTATATCTTGATAAATCATGGTGTTGTTTTGTCATAAACCTTACAAATAGAACTAGCAAATAGTAACATTACAGCCACTCAAATATGAGGCGATCAAAACAGTTGACAAGTCGACATATCGACCTGCAGGTCTTTTAGATGCCTTTTCTAACCGGTTTGAGATTTACACGATATAATCTGCAACTATAAACATTACAATCCAAGCTTCATAAAACATTTTCGCACAATTCAGCAATCTCAACACAATAATTAGCAATAATGACTCACATTTTATTTTAGCGACATCCGCTAACTTTGTTAGGTCCCTTGGCAGCACACATATCAGAGCTACTCCCTATTTCACAGAAAAAAAGCTCTCCTAGGGAAAAAGGTCCGTACGGTATTAGACCTTTTAAATTTCGAGGCGAAAAAAATCACGCGACTGTACGGTCTAGATCCTACAAAGATTTTTAGTGGTTCATGATTTTCGAAATAAAGATGCCGCCCGCCCCCAACTGACCAAGTTAGATTCAAGGAAGATCTAAAAAGGTGATGTATCGCGTAGAGGCCAGCAACATAGAATGGGTTTGATGAACCAGTTAAAATCAAGAATGAAAGCATCACTCGACTTTATACTCGGCAAACCATCGCAAATCCAGTTACCTCGTAACACTGTGACCAATCCGACACTGTCTGAGACCTCGAGAGAGGCCGAGATACACAGGCTGCCTACAAGGTTAGTTGGCACAGGTAGAGGGAAACATGTATAAGAAGCTTGAATTAAGAAAAAAACGCCGTTGTTCTTGATTGGTATAAATATGATGGTGCCGACCCATTCGGCACCCCACTGGAGTCAGGTAATAAAGTTACCATTATAGTCGATATTTTACCACCTTGTTTGTTCTTTCGAAGATATAGTATACATAACGTTATTTTATTCACAAAAATTACGTGATCTATACGTGTGTATATTTTTATCATGTAATTGCCCCACTGCATAGGCTAGTACTTTTAAATATGCTGGCGGTCATTGCAACAAATGTTCAGTTCCTTAATTTTTGCCCACAATTTAATTGCATGAACGAAGCATCAATGTGATTTCTTCTCGGAAGACTTGTAAGTCAATTAAGTCCACGCCATGTTTGCTGCCTATCAATAGTTAGGGGGTCGCTTGCGCAATGTCAAATTCGGATTAATGGTAACAGACAACCGTAAAACCTGAAACCCTTTAGTCTAAAACTCTTTATTCTCCCTAATTTGCTAATTTTCCCAGTGAGCGCATGTTCTTTATTCTGGTGTTAATTGTACGACACTTCCTCCTAACTTAGCGATTTTCCAGCTAAGTTGCCTGGTGCATTTATTTATTAGAATATATTACAACCAATTTACTCGCGCATTTTCATTATGCTGCGTATTCACTGAATATGTTCGTCACGTCCTTCTAGGTCCCACGTTTTTCTGACCCTATTTAGCAAAATTTTATCAGGCTTATAACCTTCCCACAAAGAAGCTTTAGCAGAAAGTGGTCAAATCCAGTAAGGCCTGTTGCTCATATATAACTAAGTCTTTACTTTGTAACTAGCGAGACCTATGACAAGTTTATGTCGGAAAACAGCAGGACAAAAGATGCCCGTATAGACCACAAAGTTCATTATGGTCTCAAAAGGAGAACATTAGACAGGCCATGAAGAAAGATAAAAAGAGAGACTATTAAGCCGAATGTTAACGGGCGGGTAGATGATTCAAATAAATGATCTAGTGCTAATAGCGGCATTATGCGTCGTTGCCTGCCTAATAATATTAGAAAAATAGCTTTAATTAACGGAATGGTGATGAATTTGTGCTACTCCTGCCCAAACAGAAACAAAATGCTGTCGGCGTTTACGTCATCATTTTGGTAGCAAATTTTCTGCATCATTTGTTAGGAAATCTATAAACGAATACACGTATATAGAGGAACTTTGGATCGTTGGAAAGGTCTTCCTTAAAACATGATACAAAATCAATAGGCTATCGGTCAAGCCGTTGCACTTCGTTAAAGCGTTCGGATCTGAGCACATCAGGGGGGTTATTTACACAGCTCTTAATTATTAAGTAGTTGTACCGTTTCCGTTTAGACGTCCTCACTGGTTGCTTGCTTTAACCTAAAGACACCGATGGAAACTAGTACATACTCATCAATAAATGTGTGATGCTTATATTAAACTTGGTTTGCATTGAGGAGTAGGTATGTAACGCGGTACGTGCACATAAACGCATTTGCCCAAAACCTCTCATATTTTTATACGTACTTATTTCTGTCATCCTGCTGTTTCAACCTAAAAACTTCGAAGCCTAAGAAAGATCTGATTAGCCTGTATAAGATGATTTCATGATCTTGCTAGGATGATATCTATCATAAATTCCTATTTTTGATGTATTTACGGTTTGAGATAAACTTAGCTATGCCTGGGTAGTTTGTCCGCCGATCGTTGGGAGTTTCAGAATAATCCACATTGTTCATGTTTTCAGCTCTACAAGATTAGTACATACTCGCATTTCTATTTTGTAAAATTTTGTTTTTCTTTTTCGGGAAATCGGTAAGGGTTAGAATGTAAAGATTGCAGTTTGGAGGACATCTAGCAATCAAGTCAAAGTCGACGAAGGTTCAGTCCTACGAGCGGTACTATTCGTTAGTAGATACGGAACGATACGGAACAAGAGGATCTCATTTTTTGCTGAAATATAAACATACATAAAGAGGTTCGCCTTACTTAAAAGCTCTGCAAATATAAAGTCGACATATTTCTGCTGGGAATAGAAGGCAAGTTCCTGTTGAGGCTATTGTGATATATTTACTCATATTTTATACATACAGTCTATACTATAGGGTCTGACGAGCTAAACGCAATATAAACCCGATTTTTAGATATTTATTTATGATACGAAGTAAGTGTGCGGCGTAAAAATACAGCCGTTGCAACGAACACTGAATGAATAAGTACCGGAATCAAATGGCTGTTTTACGCTTGATCAAATAACCGTCTGTTATTCTATTCACTATTGCTCGCTACTTTAAGTGGCCCGAAGACCCTAAGCAGCAGCAAGTTGCAAGTTTAATCACTTGAAAATTCTACTGAGTCACGTCATACTCGTACTTCCAGTAAATTTCTAAGATAAAGACCATCTTTTCAGACTGGAAATCAAGCCAAACCGCAAAAATAGTCAAAAACGTTTAAACCATTTTTGAGATTTTCCGACAACTATAATACATGCGCAAAAAAGACCGCTCCTTTTCTTATATCGCCCCTTTTTTGTTGTTTGCAAAATGTTATAGGCCATCCGGGGCCTGCGCTATCACTAATACTATACTCAGTATTTAAATATAATAATTGTAAGTTCTAAAACGATTTAATGAAGTTTGTTGTTTGTTGATTCGAAAGCGCTTTTCTACAAGTCTGTTAGGATCGTTTTGTCCGGTAGTGAAACTTCACATCGGGCTCGCACTCTCAAATCAAAATACTGTTGTCCAAAAGGTATTCATCTTATAGCACCCATTGGATAGAATCGAATGTTCAGGTAGGACAAATATGCATATGCATGCAGGCAAATTCGATTGGACGAAAGGCCAAGCATGGAAAAAGCCGGTTGTCTCTTCATTTTCTATACTTACTTACGGTTTTAGCTACTTGATTTCATGTCGGATATATTAGACCTCGTCTAACCATTAACTACAAAAAAGTAATATCTTGTTCTATTGTAAATTCGACGAAATTGTTAACTATTACGTGTACAGATGCTTATATCTCACGTCTATTATTTCGATAGTATTATCATTATTGTAAACGAATCGGCCAAAATTCATGCGTCCTATACCGCAACTTTAGGTCTTCATATGCATTAAATAATAACACTATTTTAGCAAAAAAATTCGGTCTACAGGAGCTTCGTGATTTCAAGGTTGGCCTGCTGTTGATTGTGTAATGTCTTTATCTAAGCAAACGCTAGACTTTAAAGGATTTGGTTCTTTGCATTTACAGCTTAGATCTTGATCATGTCAAATTAGCCTTAATCAGCTTACTTGAGCAAAAATGAAAATTAATGAAAACATCCATATCGTCTGCGCGTGGGCGTGCATTTATTTTCAGCTGGGAAAATACGGTTCGTATGTACGTTCACCTTTATTACGATCTACGGATAAATAAACACTATGTATGCTATGCAGCCATATAGCAGTAGTCCCAATGAGAATGTGCGCTACCGTTACAAGCCTAAAATTTAATATATGCTTTGACGTATGAGAGATAACGTACTATTTAAGTGGACATATGTCGATTTTCACAGATTTAATATCTTCAAAGCCGCCCATGTCAGATGAATCTGTCCATGCATCTAATGGTTCGTCTGAACAAGAAAATGGGATTCTTTCGTTCTCTTGTCGCTCAGGATGCAGTGAAGAATGATACCTCTCTGAGAACCGTGTCTTCTATTCGGATCGTTTACTTCCACGTCAGTTTTCGGCTTATTCTTTCCTACTCTTCGTCTTTGAGGAATTTCGTCTTTGAGAACGTAATGAACTTGATGATCCTTGTGAGCTCTTTTTGCCCTCTTGTTCCGCGGCATAGGTTTCAATAAGCTTAGCAAACTAACTAGTAGACGGCTGGTTATATATGAGCGGTAGCTCTTATTGGATTTGACTTTCTTCTGCTCGAGATTTCCTATGCAAGACTTGTAAACCCAAGGAGAATTTTGTTAATAAGCTAGCAAGTGCTATTTGTTTCCAGGCGCTGACCATAAGTGAGTCAATCACGTTTTTTAAGTTTTAGTAAGTACGCGCGATAACGTTAGCTGAGAAATGCCTCGTTTGGAAAGGACATGTTGTGTCTTTTAGGAGAAAGACACGTGCCTATTAGGACGAAGAGAAAATGCAGATTAAAAGACCTTAAGTTGCCTTCTACTACTAGCTTGAACGTTGCATCATGTGAGCCTCTTCTGGGATTATTAATAAACTGCCGAAGCTCTATAAATGTTCATACGATATGACACTTTTTAAAGTATTTAGTTTTGTTGAAAGTTCCGCTGATGCGGGTCCATTTGGTTCTCCCGATCTTCATCTCGAAGCGCCTTACAGTTTCCAAAATTCAATTATGTGAGGCTGAATTATTGGGAGTACGGCCTTTTCACTCCGTGTTTCTATAGTCCTAACTGATGGGGCGATCTTTCCGAGAACTATCAAACTCTTTCAAAGCCAAGGCAGCATTAATACCTTACCACCAAATGCTTTATCAAAGCGGCTGAATCAGATTCAGCTGATGCCAGGAGTTCCGTCCGTTGGGCAGCCTAAATTAAAAAGATATTCCAGTGTAAGTGGCTCCTATAGAGCGTATGCGCTTAAATCTGAAACTTAACTTTCCTTTACTACTAAAGTAGTTTACATTTGCTTCTTGTTTTATGCCTTATCCAGGGAAGTGACATGATTCACTAGGGTTGCCGTGTAACTTTAACAAGTAACCAAAACCTATGAGTGGTTTCCGTGTCGCTTAGTAACCACTATCTAGTTGTTTCTTATGTGAAACAATAATCAATTTCTCTCGAATTTATTATCTGAAAATTCGACAGAATCCCTCTATGTATCGCGTTTACTCTAATAAATTACGTGATAAGAGCGTTTGAACGTCAAATGCTTTTCAATCAGCTATACTTAGAGATGCTCTGATTTTGAATTGGCAGCAATGTATAATTCATTTTCGAAACAAATAACATTCCGAAGCTTCACTTCAAATCACCGTAATATTTTAACTATTTTCCTGAGCTTCACTTACTTGCTTATTAATACGGCTACGTTTGCCCGGTCTCCTACTCAATTTCGTTATCAACGTAAGGTTGAAGTGCTGCCGATTGCTTTAGCTAGAGCGTCTAAACTCCTATCACACATTACCCTTGTGTGAGCTAATTGGGCTCGTTAGAATTGAGTGAGTGAGTGAGGATCTTGGATGAAAGGAGAAACAATTAGTCTTTTTCAGACTAGAGAAACTGGTATATTGAAAAGGGTCGGGTAAAGTATTTTAAATAAATGATAGTTGAGACTCAGAGCCGGGCTTTACCCATTGTCCAATTATACATATTGAGAAATTTCAAAAACGCTATTTATTTTATACTTAATATGCATAGGGCTGACGTTCCTCGAATTTGTAGGATTTTTATTTTAGTGCTGTAAGACGAATTTGAATATCTAGATCTGAGCGATACCTGGATGATATACAACAACCTGGTGTAGTGGCATAATAGCGATTCTCTTTGGCGGAAAGTCTTCATCGATAATGTCTATAATCAGCGGAGTAAAGTAATAAATATGAGCGAAGTATTCCGATCATCGCATTCCTCCCACACTTTCCTCCTCTTTGTACAACCGGACAGCCAAGGACCAAGATGAGGAGAAAATTATAGTGTGTGGGTGGCTTATTGGAAGGTTGTTTTGAGGTTGGGGCTACGACTTATTTCATTCAACAGTCTCTGACGATGATGGGATCTAAAGGAATGCGAAATTAAAAATGCCCGTCATAGAAGATTTATCCTCATCTGACTGCTGATTTTTGGTGCAAATCGTTAATTTCTATGACAAAAACCTGCAAAAAGTCCTGTTAATTTCTTTGAAAATTACTGATATTGTAATACAACTGAAAAAATCACGAACCTTTCATGGTTTATATGCGTTATTGAGTTTAAAAGTAAATATGGCTATTCGCTCAGATTTCAGTTTATTTATTTTTCATCTGTTGCCGGAATAGGGCTTGCAAACCACAATACGCGACGGGCGTAATGAACGTAAAACAATCATACTATTCGACACGCGTTTACTGCTCACCGATTTTTATGCCCTTTTGTATTGTGCAAATAGCAGAATGAGCTAAGAACCTCAACATTTACCGATCTCATATACCGTTTTGATATTCCATATTAATCAAGACACGTTTCACCTAAAGGAGCTGCTGTGTGGGAGTGTTCTCCTCTGAAAAAGCCTACAATTCCTACTTGCCCATATTTGACTAAAGTTCCCTGAAGCAGAAGACGAAAACGGATGTTTGAGGATAGGAATGCAGAGGGGTCACGGAAAATCCCCAACGGGTTTTTCCAAAAGTCCGTCGCAGGTGCCTATCGCTCTTAATGGGCGCGACTGAGGAAAGGGAACCAGCGAACTATAGGGCTTATCTCTTGCTGTGCCTTTGAAAAGCCTATTACGTCTCCGAACTTCGCCGCTCGCCACCAATGCAGCTGCATTCTTCCTCTTTCTTTACTATGGCCGAAGCTGCCCCACCGACCCTTTCCACTGGGTTGAGAACTCACCGCTAGGGTATTAGGGTATTGTGCCATATATTCAGATGATGGAAGTTAACTCACGATAGGTGCAGGCCTATTTCCCAGCAAACGAACACTGCACACACAAAATTCAGTCGTTACTTCCGTGTATACAATTCACAGCAAAACGTAGACAGTTTTACCTCAACCACCCGTTCATAGAGTAGCTCGTGAACGGTAAGGCAAGCGGGAGAAGAGCCGGCTAAACAGAATAACTGAATTATTCTAAAATTTTGAACATGGCATTATTCAAAACGTTACAGCATCAATGAGACAAAAATTCAAAACGTTACTGACGTGCAGAGCTTGAGGTCTAATCTGTTGTTTATGTTCTATCAAAATTTTTTTCTATGAACCTACTTGATATTTACCATTGACACTCACGCTACCAACCGTGGATGCAACGTTGTGTGCTCATGATGATAACGTATTTCGAGACAGACAGAAGAAACTCGAGGATAATGGGAAGATAAGCACGACGGATTAGATACTTATTCTGCCTCGACATTGTCACTATCAGTAAGTATCGCTTGCTTAAATTTAAAACACACGTTATTGGTAACCGTCCTTAATTTTATATGAAGCACAGATTTTACTGATTGAGATGAGAGCTGTGAATCCATCCACGTAATTTCAGGCAGATAGCATAGTCTTATGACGATGTTCTCAGATATAGCAGCAATCAGGATTCGAAATCAATACGAAAGATACAATCGGACGTGCAGTATTCAGGCAACGCACACAACAATAATATATAATACTTTATAATAAAATAAACATTTTGAGTCGCGATTTGATTCGGCACGAAACGAGGCAGCTATCATTTATTTAACAACGGTTAGCGGTCAGGCCGAAGGCACCACATGGTGTCTTGGGGACTGTTGCATAACCTATCCGTCACGATATCGATGCGACTGACCGTTCCATTCTGATAGCCACTACATCAAATCATGCGGGCGGGGGCATCGTCGCAGATGTCTAGTTCTTTTTGTGCCGATCGGGCAAAATATCTGTGAAAGCTGTGTTTACTTTGCTACATATTTCGACTATACATGATTCGGTTTTCTAAAATTGTGTATGCCTGCCAGGACTACTCATTGGTACCAAAGTCGTCGCCTGATGTAGGTTTGCCTGATGATTTCGATTTGTGGCTGCATTAAATAGGACGCTGACTGCGTAACTGGGAAGCTGTGATACATACACTGTGTCACCTACTTCCAGCATCGTCCTAGATTCAATCCATTTATGATTAACTTTCCATTTTCAAACGGCTGATTTGTGTTTCGATCAAGCCTCACAGATAATATCTCTACAATTATTAATATAACAATTATAATTGGTCAATAATTGGTCCTGCTACCATTCGTGATCAGTATTTTGTTATCCATTATTATTGTTATTATTATCAACAAACAAGCAATCCAGTGAGTTACTTATTGCTAGTCTTTTTTAAATGTTTTATAGAAAAAAACTTCCAGTGAGAAACTAATCTTTTGTACAGATGTTATCAACAAGTCCGTGTGGCAACGGGGTCAATGTATGTCTAATACATAAATCTATTCCTCTTTAATTACTAAAAATATATTTTATTTTATAAGTCTCTGCTGTGATCACAGAAACTTCTCGATGGGGTTTTCCAGTCGGGTCTTTTGCTGTTAGTGGTTGCACAAGTTGTTTTGGCAAACGCCCCAAATATCCACACTTTAATTGTTCCCATCTATCTTAGACTCAATTAATAGAAGACACAGTCTTTGCTATTCTTCTCCATCTCTAATGTGTTTACGTCACATGCTTCGAGGAAAACAGTATGAAGTTGGTACGGAGCGCACTGCTCACGTCCTATTTTTTTTTCAAAGGACTCCGTGATTACTGCAATTCGTGCTTTTGTTAGAGGCTCTAAAATATAGATACTTCCTTTGTGGTGTGTCAACCAATTTTCGTGCTTAGAACAATTTTTGTTGCTGAGCTCAAAGCTCCATTATTTTCTGATGACAGTTAATCTAGTGCTAGGTGTGCTAGGTCGTTACGAACGAACCCGACGGACTTTGAAATTGAATACCTTTTTAACTAGTTGGGCATATTCCTTCATTTTTTAGGCGCTTACGCCAGCGCTCTGGCAGTTTCTGAACAGCCATACACCTACCATTCATATTTACATATGTCATTTGTCTATCCACGGCTTCTCGAACTAAATCAATAGTCTGGTAGGGTTGCTCACCAGGTGTTCTTTTTAGGGCATAGAAAATGCCCTAATTGAACAAACTCGGATCGGGAAAATGAGTAGGCTCAAAAAAACTCAATGTTGGATATGATCCCGCTCAATCCATAAACTAATTGAAGGATAACGAAGGGATCTGGAATTGTCATCAAGTAAACAGACTGCGAAGTTTTTATTGCTGCGTTAACGCTCCGTAAGTTTCTCGACGAGCTCGAAATAGCGAGCTGCATTCATTGTTCTATTTTCGACAAGCGTCTCGTAGCAGCGTGATATTCATTGCACGTACCTCTATAGCCTTACATCGGAACCTAATCGACACTGCCACCAAAATCGATCCCACACACCATTCGTTCGCCTGGCCCCTTTCCGGCTCGTGGTGGAGACTGAATCATGCCTCGTCTATGGTGATCGTATGTGTCCGCGCGGGTCTTTTGAGTCAGTTCTCGGAATAAGTAATTTTTTTTACTTGGTTTTATTTTCAATATTTCGATTATAAATCTGTAACATATTAGATGTGACAAGCTAGTTTTGACCGACAGGACTTTTAGACTCCACCCCCTGCTTTCAGAAATTGAAACGACAATGCGTTCTTGTGCTCCGAGTAATCGACTCCTAGTTACCTTCTCGCTGATATCCAGCACTCCAGTCTTCGTACGTTCTCGCCATTCACACACTGTGTTTTTACATAGGACTCCTTGCTTCATATCTTCACCAGTCTTTCTGAATTGGTTCTGAAGTGATCGTTCTGAGGAATTTCTGAAAACGGTGGTCTTCGAGCAGCAAAAACATGACCACCTGAGCCTAGATTTTTAGGACTCAAAGATGTTTTTCCGTCTAGATTAGTTTTTTTTTTAAGGTTTCTGCAGGACTGAGGTATTATGTACCAGACAAGTTCCCTTTGCTAGCAAATGTATGAGTCAAAAGTTATTCAGTTTCACAGATCCGCTTAATAACTATCTACTATATATATATATATATATATATATATATATATATATATATATCTACTAACTTGTGCGTAGTCTGAAAGTTGTTCGAGACGTTTAATAACCTTAGAGAACTTAATGTTATAGCGTGGTAAGCAAAGCAATTATATCTGAACATGCACGTTTGTCTGATGCAGCATCAATGTACTTGTTATATTGAAAACATTGATTGAAAGTAATGACAGCTTCTTTTTTTTTTTTTTTTTTTTTACCTAATACGAACGTTTTCCACTATATTCTGCTGAAAGTAAACTTATCTATTATGTCAAATTGTAATATTATATTCAAATTATATCGTTTAATTTAAAAAATGTTTTTGTCAAAAGAAACGTCTTAAAGATTGGGTGCCAGAATTATGGTGTGCTAACAATTACATACTCATATCAAATTAGACCCAAAATATATTTATAATTACTTCCCACAATTTGATTTGTCAAATATTGTTGCTAGATGGACTATATATGCAGTGACTGTTTTATTCGCGACTTAAATGTAAAGGTTATCTACATTTTTGGAATATGACTGTCAGCCGGCCATCGGGTAACGATTACTGGCAGCTCTAAGAGGGGCTGAAAGTCGTTACTCTCATATCCCCGATTGAAAACATGGCTCAGTAGACGAACCCCTCCATCTTGGTGTGATATCAACCAAAGCAGCTAACATGAGAACAATATAACCGTAAACAGTAGTAACATAACGAGTTTAAAAAATCGTTCTTAAGAATACCAGTTTTGTCATCAGTCTCGAAAGTCGCCTGCCGTCAACACGAGAGATTTCCTTTGTAGTGGTTTCAGCGCGCGCTGGCAAGTAAGTTCACTTTACTCTCGAAAGCACTTGTCCATATAAATGGACAAACAGGACAATTGAACTTAATCACCAAATCAGTCTAGGGATAACTGCTAGGGATAACAGATCTCCTCCTGACTAAATACAACTGAAATCTATTAAAAATATAAAAACTCAAGTTGAACTCGGATTTTTGAACTGCCAAAATGGCGACGGACAAACACTGTCAGGTTTTGAAATAAAACATAAAAGCTCAATCAACTTTGAGTCGTCCCCACTGCTTGGCTCGCCGAGGGACAGCTCTGCATATAATAAGTTCATATTTACAGTACATATAGTGCGTAGAGCTTTGAAGCAACGCTAAAATAGTACCAGTCAATTCGAACTGGGAAAATATGATATTTTTTCATAATTAGTCACATACGCTATGAGACGCATGTTTGCGCATAGGGGCCAGACACATTAAAAGAAAACGCCTAAATGGCAAGGGGTCGATGAAATCGACTTGGAAGTAGCTACTGTTTGGGGTGCAGTTGGCACAGCTTCCACAATCAAATCCGCTTCAAACCGGCCCTCCAGAAAATCTAAAACAGGTCCGAACAGATACACAGGACAAAAATGCTTTAAACGTTCTTTTCTCGCTTCGAACAGTGACGAGTCTCCACTAGAAAGGCCTTCCAGCTTTCCGTAGGGCAAGACGCGAATTAAAACTAGTCTATATTATACAATCACAGATGCGTGGTAGATTGCCAAGCCGTATACAGGCACATTCAGATCAGAAGAAGGAAGGCCAGCTCTGACAGGAACAATTTTAACATACGTATTGCTATATATAAAATCAATGTTAAAAATAATTGTCTGCTTCTCACGGTGTTTTCGAGGAAGCGCTAATTCAATTTATATCTTAACGCAATTGGCCAAACGACTGTTACAGCAGAGTCTACAGAGAGATTTTCGAGTTGTGCACTTTTGTTGCACTATGTGATAGAAGTTAATGCAGATCGTACAGCCGATAACAACAAAGCCACTACGAACCCCAACTATCGTAAGGTTACCAAATACCTACTTGCTTCAAAAGTTTTTGGAGGTTTAGAAAATCAATGCATAGTTAATACCACTACGCCAGAAACCCATTGCACGGTCCTTCTAGCAACACGCATATTGTATTTGCAGGCTAAGCAAACCCTTTCCTTTCTGAAATTCTGAGAAATTTCCTTTATGAAAGTTAGTAATACCGTAAAGGTCAACGTTGATTAGTGTGTGAGTAAAATAGCTTATTTTGATTGACTAGATAATTACAATAAGAGAACTTCGAAGACTTACATTGCTACATGTTTTACAGGGCGTATTGTGACTTCCAATAGCCAACCGATATGGTACACTGATATACTACTATCGTAAGTTTGTTTTGAAGTTACAGGTGGTGATCCTGCAAATCGTAAACGCACAAAATTCGAGCATACGGCCGACAGAACAGGGCATCTATTAGAAACTCTCACGCACACACAGATGTACAGTTGCGATAATCGAACTGTTTTACCAAGCGGATTTCGTACTCTATAGGCGTTCCAATAAACAGATATACAGGCGGCCAAATAGCCGTGCGACTGACGCTTGTTTGTGTTTACATTATCTCGGTCTTCGCTCGCTCGGCTACCTTGCCCCTGACCCCTACGGACGTAGTTCATACCTGGCACCATGTTGTATCCCGATGGATAAGCAATGAGGTCCCTTTAAGTCGCTGGACTCATCTCGACTAGTTCGCTTGCCATTGATGCGGCCATTTAATCGGCCAGCTAGCATTGTCGGAATCCGCGAACGGCTTCTCTATAATTCGCTGCCGGTCTAGCCGTCGTCGGGCGACCGTGGACCCTCCTCTCTGCTCCTCTCTACGGGCGATTCTATCCCACATCGACGAAAAGATTGTTAGAGGCTGACATACAGACCTTGAGTAAAACCCGTAATCATGTGGAACCAAGGCTCAGACTCAACGAGACATTTGACTCAACAGCACTTATTGCTGCATGGATCGGATTCGAATCCTGTGGGCATTGCACGCTCCCATTCAGATTTAGTGCATCTCGTGAAATCTGAAGACGATAAGATGGCCGTGGTGCACGATACCTCGGCCACTGTGGCCCAGTGCGTGCTCATTACAATAACTGGGTGAGTTTATCATTAATGCTACTACTTAGCATTGGCATGAATATATACCTATGCAGGGCTATCAATAGGTTTCGTGCAACGTTACTGTTAGATGATAGACCAGATTGAAAGACCCATTTCTAAGTGAACGGATTTTAAACTAGAATCAGTTATCACTTTCTCGGATATACGCAATATTGGGATTGTGTCATACAGCTTCTAGGGAGATTCTTCAAATAGAATGAGCTTCAGATCGCAGCGACGGGTTACTTCTGTTTGTTCGACCATAGTGTTTTCCTTCTCATAGCATAATTCTGATGCGATTACCAAAATATGTTATTAGTTATTTTTTCATAGCTAACCAACTGCACAGAAGTTCGTCGTGAAAGATGTTGCTTGTCAAAAAATTTCTAGATTAAAAAAAGTCCTTGGAAAACTCCGAAAGCGGCGTTACAACAGGCCTCAAGTAAAATGGATGCCTCGTTAAGGATCGAGGGCTCGCCAGTTGTCACCTGTAACTGAAGTAGCAATGGCGAGTGACACCTTCCTGTTGAGGGAAGCGTATTGGTCAAACTTCAATCATACATTTATAGCTGCAGGAAAGCCGCCTCATCGTATGCCTTAAGCTTGTTTTTCGCACGAAGCATTAGGAGCTTCGAAAGGATGCAGAGCACTGGCGTAGAACCCCGATCGTGAAACAGCTCACTTTGTGTAGATATTCGCTGAACTACTCAGATTTCTGATATAGGTCAATAATGCAATGGCGGCTTCTATCAGTGCTGGCGTCTATGGGGCAAAGCTACCATTCGCACCATATCTGAACATAAAGAAAGAGAAAAATCTGACCCCATACATAGCAGGACGTAACCAGATGTTCTCGATCAGCACATATCTATTGTATTGAGCAAACTAAAGCGATAGATCATTATTTAGGGAGGATGCAGCAGTACAATATCTTAGTGATATGTTAGTAACTCTTAGTTCTAGTATTATTATCAGTTATTATAGTTCGTATTTTCGTTATACCTAAATGAATATTGAACATACGCATTTAGATGTATAGGGGGTTCCAGTTTGTACGCCGTTTCACATCAAGGAACTTAATTTCAAAGTTTGCGTAAAAAGTATTTCTACTCAAACCTCTACATCTTTTTGCCTATTCGTTCAATGTCCATTTGTATCTAACCTGCGTAGTGAACCATTGTCGCGTCCTGCACTTGTAGCACCGGCTTCATATGCTACATACGCTTGTTTACACTTGGAAACTCATACAATATTTAAGATTCAGGTTGAAAAAAATACTATATATAAAATAGGTCTCCAACATAAATGCGAAAAAAGCTCGTTAAGATCTAAACTATTGAAATTGTAATCACTCGATATCTAATGAAGGCTTTGAAAGGGAAGCTAATGTTGGCCTATCCGTGACCGCCGATTGATATTGTCGCGAAAAGAGTAGTTGCAAATAGCGGAACTAAACAAAGATAGGACAAATCGAAAAATACGAAAAGTTCTAGTAGTCGGCTTGATTGGTCCCTTTACAATGGTGGTCAGTTATTGCTTGTTGTATGATAACGCACCGTTCATCTCCACTGATTACTATTCACAGTTCCAGCATTTCATTATATGTCGCAACGTGTGCATCGTCTGACATTGTGTTTCTATTTGCAAAGTCGGGGGGGGGGGGGCTTTGATACGTATAGCTAAACGATTTTTCGTTACGATAGTTTTAGATATATACAGCTTTACTGGTGAGTGTTTTTTTTTGCTTAATTTCGAAAATTTCTAAATATAGTGCTAACAGAACAGGAGTAAGTGGGCAATTGTATATTCGTTTCGCAGTTATGTGAGTTCGAAGCTGCATCTACTCAACGAAGAGCAGCTTCAGGGCGTAGAGAAGTTCACCTCCAGTTTAGCGTTACCGGCCCTCATGTTCACTAACATGGCCTCCATCGATCTCCAAAAGGCACATGCCAACATGATTTTTGGTACGTGGTCATCGATAGAGGACATTAAATAAGTTGCGTAACAGTAGTAGTTTTAGTACAGTTCCTTTGCGGCAGCATTCAAGGTAGAAGTATTAGATCACAGTGAACAACGCCTTGAAAAAATGTTATCCTATCATATAACAATTTTTTTTACGTTTAATTTAAAGCTCTTATTATTAATTTGTTATTTAATTTATATAGGTCAATGTAAGACATTGGCTACTAATCGTATCATAAACTTTACGGCCCATCGCGTGGACTGAGTGCGGTTATTCATCTATCTAAATAAACCAATTTACAACATATTGAGCTAGGGGTATCTCGGGGTGTCTCGAGCAGAACGCCCTATCGGCATACATCCGCAAGATTCTTGAACTCGACGTACAACATTGACAGTATACAGTCGTCAATTAAACCCGATTCAGTCCTTTTCACAATTTCGAAAGGTGGATGTTTGTATAATAGACTAAACTATCTTACTCTGTAATGTACTTCTTCTGCTTAGTAGACTTTGAAATAATCTTCATTTATTTTTGTCGGGCCTTGTATATTGCATAACACTAAACATAATATTACGTTATATAGATAAAACATATAAGCTCAGATTGCTGTCACTACGTTGTTCTTTTCTGCCTCGCACTGTTCAAAGAGGGCACTCTTAGATATGAGCCTAAGTTGTATCTCTCACACGAGCTGCCGCAGCGGACACGGGCGCGGCTTTTATTAGGCCATGGTACAATTAACATACAATATGGCGGAAGCCATGTATTGCGTAGCGGACTCCTGCAATTCATTTTGTCCAATCTGACCCTTGTTATATCCTGTTCAACCTAACGCCAGCGACAAAGAACTCCAGGCTAGTTCGAGACCTCGGCTATTCGTTTCCTCCTATGTCGGATGAATTCCGGATAGGCAGACGTTTTTTTTTGTAGACTAATCTAACGTTAGAAACCCTTCAGAAATAGCGGCGTATCTGCTAGCAAATACACGCAGCGGCTATAGTAAGATTTGCGGAGTCTTAGTACTTCCTCTGGAAAAGCCGATTTTACCCAGCACTTGTGCTTTCAATTGTACTGAGATTTTCCCAGATGGGCTGAATGCCTTAAGAGGCCATTGGCGCGAACCTGACCTTTCAAAAGCGTATCGCCGTGTTCAGTAAGAGGAATGAGAATTCTTCTACCGCCGCGCTGGCTACCACGGTTTTTCTAACGTATGTTGTTACATGTTTAGTGTAGAAGATGTCGGGCCAGGGCAGAGTTCGGCTTGGATGGCTGCATGTTCTTCAGGGGGGCAAACGGTACAACCGGCGAGTGTCATTTGCTCTTAGTAATTATACTTTTCGTAACTCTAACTTTGGTCTTGTCCAAGTTGATTTCTAGGTTAATGTTGAACTATTGACCCCCACAGCGGCTTACAGCGTAAATTCCAACATCATTAAAGTGTCCTGACAGACCTGCGCATACCAATTATGCTGCTTGCAAGATCGTTCAGGAGGACCGAAAAAAATTTAAGGAACTAAGGCTGATGCTCTGAGCCGCTCATGTTACCTTTGGGAAAAGTCCAGCATGCCTCAGCGAGCTTGGACGAAATCCAATCTCCCAGTATTCCCTTCAATACCATTTTACGTCAGACATGATGCCTCTTGTGCTTACAGGGTTTTATCTTGGCCCGCAAAATTGGGCATACAGTATACATTGACTTTTCCTACAAAAACAGGGATCCAGCTTCCAGCAACGGACGGTGCAAAGTGCACGGCTAAAAATATTTTTAGGTGACAGCTCTTCAAGGTTTCCGCTCCACGAATTCGAGTCCTGACTAATACGTTCGCTGTTTTGGATAGTGGCAAGCAGCACTTCGTAGGTCGGCATTGTATTGAAGATTTTTAGCACGTTTGTATGAGGCTAAGACTACTGCTTTTGTGAAGTCTTGATCTAACTGGGACCGGTCGTCTTGTCCAGTTTGGACTGCTGGGTCTCTGCTACTACTATACCAACCTTAGAGCCAACGGGTGCCGCAGTCTTCATACAGTTTGTCGGTTCGTCGTATACCGCACCACACCACAGTGACTCTGGCGTTCCCGGCAGCTCACACTTGCTGATGTTACTGGAAGCTCTGCCGGGCAAAAGCAATGAGGATATTTGATCTGATGGGGCCGGAAGGGCACTCAGACCGTCGTAGCCATCTATAAAGATGTTGCCCCACGTCGGCAAAGGACAGCAGCGTTTTTTTGTATTAGTGCACTGTGTGCATCTGCGTGAAATGATGAAAAAGGGATCCATCCCTGGGCAGATTACGCTAGCTGGCATTTGAGCTTGGTAAGTACTTTAGCATGTACCGTTGAACCGTGGTCCGTTGAGGTGAGGTTTGACGTCACGAACTGCCTCTCGTAGGTTATCTCGAAAATCGGTGTTGTACTCGTTGACGCCAGGAGGCTCTGAAGTTGGGAAGTGTTCACTGAAATGTTCTTGAAGCTTTTCTCGTTAGAGACCCTACCAAAGCGGTTTGTGTCGGGATTGCTATGCAAGTTCTTGGTAGGAAGCGAATTTGAATCTAGGAATTAAAAGAAAAGTACGAACCAGTGTGGTTAAGACCCTCAAAAATCACTTTACGTGCCTTCGTAATTTACAAGCCGTGTGACAACGAGGAATCCTGTTATGCAATCGCTGCCCCATCGCTGAGGCTATGCTTTGAAAGAGACATGTATCTACCTGGTGGGCGCGATAACTGAAAATGTTTAATCTTCAAAATTATTAAAATTGCTTCAGTCCTTCAACCATGAATGATATGTCGTTTGGTTCAGATTCATCCCTTGGTCCGTGTCATTTTTTTGCCCTACTTCCATTTGCTCTTCCGTTCGCCTTCTGCTCTGAACGGAGCTCGTACTCTAGATAAACACAATCATATCGTGTCGAATTAATTAGCTTCTTTTACCCTACAGTCCTCTCAAAAGCTCTTAATTTATTCTATTATATAGCATGCGACAAAGAGTTAGGAAAAAAACTGCTGAACACGAACTTGTTTTCACTTGTATGCATAATGTACACAAAACGATGACTTACTTATTCTGGGTATTTTAAGCCACACATATTGGCGCTCAATCTGATAGGAATTCTTAATTATGTGTACTCTTCTAATGTGCTGTCAATAGATCTAAAGGTAAATTAGACGTTTATTTATATCATTTTGCTCGTAGTACTTTTCATAGTACTATGGTAGACGTAATGGACAAATGTTTGGGTTGTTGTGTGCCATTCAGCTGGACTGTGCTTAAACATTAAACTTCACGTAGGAAAAGCGTCTTAAAAATGCCTTCTACCTAGATCATTGCTTTACGCTAAATTGTCAAGGGGACCTTTGCAGGACTAAAGAAAGGTTGTATGAGTTTTGGAGTAGTTGCTGTAGGATGTACATATAAATTCACGCAAATCCTGTATTAATAAGATATCTTTGTGGCATTCAATTGGGTCGAAATGTCACGTTTGAGAGGTAATTTTGCTTCTGCTACTTTGTTAGACAAACGAAAGGCGTTGTAGTGCCGGAAATTGAGTATACTGTAAAGCCGTGTTCCTTTTAAATTCGTTTCTTCTGAAATAAACCCAGGCAGCTTCCACTCACAGGTTTCTAGAAGACTGGAGTATCGACCCGCCAAGTTTCGTGTTTCGCGGCGTTTTTTAATTCCGTGGAATTCGGTTGCAATAATTAAATAATATTTACTCAATTTTCTTTGCTAACTGTGTGTAATTTTTGGTCTGCTTAGAGAACCTAATATTCTAATAGAGTAGCCTCGAAGCGCTTCGTAGGATATTCTGAGAAGGGGAGACAGAGAGAGAGAGAGAGAGAGAGAGAGCGAGAGAGAGGGGGGGATTTCATTACATCGTTGTCTAACGCGATGTCAGTATACTTTTACATTGAAAAAAATACAAATAACATCAGTTTTACTGTATAAAATTGTAGCATTTCCCACTTGCTCTAATTCGGCTTGTATTATTTAACCGTTAGATGTAATTCCTCTGAAGGTAAATTTGTCCTATTGGATAATTTGCGCAAAACAACTGACAGTATTATATTTAAGTAGTATCATTCGGTTTAAAAATTACAAATAATTTACAAAAAAAGATAATAGTTAGATCTCGACCTTCAATTTTGAAGATCGTGTGCCAAAATGATGGTGTATGATGGGGTAATAATTGTGGTTGACCTCAATATATTGATAGATCTATACATCATAAGATCAAGCGGACTTAAAATTATATTCCGGAGAAATCTTCCTTGATAGCTAGACCATAAAAGGTAGTGACTGTTTGATTATACGTTATACACGGAAATGATCGACATATTTAGAATTCGACTGTTTGTTGGTCATCGAGCAACGATTATTACCAACTTAAACAGGTGCTGGAGATGATTGTTATACTCATGATCCATGAAAACGTAACTTATAATTGCAATCAATAGATAAGGTTTAACGTTTTAGAATGGTAGCAGTTAAAGTAAGTAGCATGAAACAGCAAAGCCATTAACAGCTGTAACATCAAGTTCAAAGCTTGCTCTTGTAATACTAAGAAAAAATGGCATTATCTCTAATATAGTTTTTGTCATCACTATCAAAAATTGTCTGCTCGCGGCGTAAACGATTTCCTTTATGGTGGGTCCACCGTGCGCTGGTAAGTTCACTCTACTTTTGAGAACATTTGTCCATATAGATGGACAAACACGACCATGAAGCAAAATATAAGTAATTACCAGATCGATTTGGGAATAATCATTATAACTAAATGGCTAGCGGTCTTAAGAGACATTTTCCTTATTATAGACATCTGAAATCTATCAGAAACGTAACACTTAGGCTGAACTCGGATTTTTGTTAAAATGATGGCATGAAAATTCGTCAATTTTTCAAACAGAACTTAAAAGTAGCTTAATTCTACAATCAAGCATATTTGAATCGTTTTGACTGCTTGGCTTGCCAATGGACAGTAATAAGTTGGACGCACATAGTGCATAATTTTACAAAGTTTAGTTCCAGAATCTACCGAACTCGTTTGTAGCAGCCTAATAAAAAACGTATTGATAAATGCAGACTAAATAAAGAAGATAATTCAGATAAAATAAAGGTTACTTTTTTAGGTTAAGTAAATAAAAAGTAGCGACCCAGATTGCACTATATATATATATATATATATATATATATATATTCAGGACCAAAATTCATCTGTCTATCTTCTACTCTTTTTGAAGTAAACCCCACAGCTCCGTCAGGATGTAAACAGAAATTTCGTTTTTAAAACGTGAGGGAAAATCAGCTATTGCCTTAAATAATCGATGTCAACGAATCCCCACTGGGAAGATAAATTTATAAAATACACGGTTTTTACCGTTGTGGATTATATTACGGCGGCTTTTATATATATATATATAGGAGATCCAGCACAAGGCTTATGCTGAAGGGGCCGACAGTGTATCAGAAAAGACAAAAAGGTTTATTTCCGATAATTCCACTCTAGTATCTGTGATATATAGTTTTGCTTTGATAATTAGTCCTTTTTTTATTTGTTGAGCCTTTTTACACTTTTTTTTGTTACCTTAAGCCTTTTGTATTTTGTTAAAACGAGTCTGAACGTATTGATATCGTGTTACCTATTTCTATCACTAAATTTCACTAGAAAAGTAACTTTTTTAGATGACTTTTAAGTGGCTCAAGCTCTAAATTGGAGTTGTAATTAAGGCGACTGGAAATTACACGTGTGTGTCAAAGATGTCTCTATTGTCACATGGAAGAAAAATCAGTCGTTGCTTAAGTTATATAGCTACTTTTGTCCCAATTCATCCTTATAACCCTTTATATGTATAGAAATTTTGTTTATTGCACACAAAACCACAATACATTTGTGGTAAAAGTGTTTTAGAAAAGATGAAGTTTATCCGATTTATGTATCATCTTAACATCGTAGTTACCTGACTTATGTAGAGAATCCATAAAAAAACGGGTCCCTACCTGGTTAGCAGACGATTTGGTAAAATACATGTCCGCTTGAACCTCATCAAGGTGAAACGTAGACAAATGCTCATCCATTTTCTCTTTTTTACATTCAAATAAATCAGTAGGAAGAAATTTATACCAATACAGATGATGATTATGGGTTGTTCGTCACTTAGCCGAAAACTTCTGCTAAACTATTGGGACACAGGTTAATATTTGGAGTCTATTTTTCACACAGGAATCTTCATGGCTAAGGTCGCCATATTGCTCAGTGTCGTATGTGCAGGTTATTATCTTTCGAACCGCAAAAAGAGACCGTGGAATGTTATCGGCCTCTATGGGATCTTTTCTACAATGTGCAACGACTTCGGGATCGCCTTGCCTATCTGTGAGCAAATGTTTACTACGCAGCAAATTAAATAGCTCATTAGGTAAAACAATACTGATGATTGTTACTCATATATTATGTTTAGGTAAGAACGTAGCCGGCTGCTTGTAAATATACAGCCATTCCTGTAGCAATTTAGACACTAAATCTCTATAGGCATATCTCGCAGTACAAGGTTCGGTTTCGAAATTTTAGCTTAGATATCCGCCTTTCGAATTCAACTTAAGCTATGTTCTTAATAGTTTGCGATAGATTCGTTTATTTTATAAACTAAAAACACTCGTCAACAATGACGTTAAATTCTGTTTCGAAATATGGCCAAAAAGATTTCCTTGACTTTTAACAATTTTGTTGTAAGCGGAAATTTTGTCTGATACTTGGCTAAAGGAAGCTTGTGTTGAGTGTTAACAACTTTTGTTTGTATGAGGACACTCTGTCCTGAGACTTGGCCAATGGGAGACTTATTTAAGTTTTAACTTCTTTCAATGTGGAAATGTTGTCCTAAAACATGACCAGAAAAAAACGTTTGTTTTAACCCGTTCCTTGTATCTTCCTGAAACTTAAATAGAGAACACTTGTTTAGGTTTAGGTTAGGTTAGGTTAAACAAGTTTTAACAGCTGTTCTGTATGAGGAAACTCTATTTTGAGACTTGGCCAACGAGAACTTCTTTGAGTTTTAACAAATACACTACATGTAAGGTTCTGTTTTGAAATATGACCAAAAAGATTTCCCTGACTTTTAACAATTTTGTTGTATGCGGAAATTTTGTCTGAAACTTGGCTAAAGGAAGCTTGTTTGAGTGCTTAACAACTTTTGTTGTCTTATAGGACTTCAGCGTCTGTCACTGAGTTGAAACTAGGTTTTTCCTAGATTTTGGAAGCTGCGACAAATCAATGACGGGTCCTGTCAAACTCAGAACTGTGGTGACAAGCCGTAGCCATACCTGCCATCTATCTGTATGCTGTATTTCTGTTTAAAAGCCATGTGTGATATTCTACCTCGACGAAATGGCCATGAAATAGAATGAACTCTCCCATTTATTACGAGATATACATGTGTGGTTTATTTGCCTCTACGAAACGCAAGCCACTTTCTCGGTGGTCCTTATATTCTTAACATTGTTGTCATCTATGTTCGTTGAAAGTTACTTGAAGTTTCGTAACCTTTCATGAACTACGAACGTAGTCTGTATCGCATTTGGTGCTCTCATAAAAAAGAGAGCTGTAAATAGCTTTGAGTCGCACCATTTCAAAACACTTTCAGGTCTGGAACTGCCGAGCCTATTGCTCTATCAAAAGAAAAACTCCTTGAAAATACGCCTTTAACTTATTGGTAATTATGTAAAATTATTTAGTGAAGAGCCTGTTTGGGCCGGCTTTATCATCGGAGCTGTACCTAATCGCGCTGCTTGGCTTCTGCATCCTGAATCCTCTTTGTATATATCTGATGGAGTACCACCGTCAAACTACCAGCTTCAGCCTTTCGGAAGGCTGCCATACATCAGACGAGCCAACGACATCAACTGCCACAGGTTAGAGCATTTTCTGCAGCAAGCTCCGCTACCTTCAGCAAATAGTTAATGGGCGCTCATAGCAGACGACATCATTTGACATCTCTTATTCGAAGTGACGTTGGAAGTCATTTACCAGGCTTCATGGTAGTTTCAACTAGAATGCTTCTGCTCCGAATACAGTTGTCAAATTTTGAGCGATCGAAAGAAGAAAAACGCACTCAACGGTTTGTGTTAGTTCGTGGTAGCGTAACATAGGGCTCGCATTTACCGAGAATTCGACACCGCTATAGAAATTACCTTATAGAAATGCTATGAAGCAAGTAGGAATCTGCCCCACTAGCGCCATCTTCTTCTTAGTGAAGCTGTTACTACTAGGGGGCAGAAACAGGCTGGACAGTGTAAAAGCAGCTATATTTTATACCAGGCGTTCGCTTTAACACCTTACAACACAATAATAGTATAGTCAACGTCGCAACGTCTAAAGTTTTGAGCCACGTTATGACTTCTACGTACAGCACAAATCTAATAAGAAGTAAGCGAAAGATCTTAAATTGTGATTTATTAATTTTACTAGTAGAGAGCACAGAACCTATGACGTGGGTTAATTTGATAAAATTGTTACTTGTTGGTTATATGCTTCCCATATGCGTAGATTGTAATCATGTATTTAACATATATAGCGACGAAGAGATCTGGCCTGAATTATGGCTTGATGACCTTCCTATTCTACTTTACTTTAAAAAGAGTTTATGGCAAGATAACGACTCCGCAATGCCTAGACTCACTGCTGATTCAAACAGAAGAAAAAAAGTCGTTATACTATGTGTCAAGTGATGCAGAGACGATAAAGTACGTAGTAATAGATTGTCACACAAGGGCATACCTGGCTAAGGGAACACCACGTCGACCTACCACGTGGGAAAAGAGGTAGGCTATGTGCTATTAGGAAGGTAACAAAGCTATGAACTTAGGAATCGAATGCACTAAACATCGGCCAAGCGAATCACCATCATATAGGGTAACGTTGCTATGAAGGATTTATTGATACATCAGAATATCTAGAAACATAGAAACATTTTAAGAAGATATATTTGGGCACTCCCGGCCGTGCTTTACCGATTCGAGTGATTCAAACTAGGCATTTCCACCCTGGTGATAATTTCTCGTGGTAGAAACAGAGCTATTGCCCTTTAAACAATAGCGATTAGCTCCACCGCCCTCGATTTCTGTGGACAGCTGTTTTTTATAGATGTACTGCGTCACTGCCAGTATATTTAGGGAGTTGAGTGGAGTTCAGCACAATATGGAATCGTAGAGAAATAGTGTGCAGCCAAAAACACTGCATTTTTAAAGCAATGGTGCGGAGGGAAGATGTGTCTTATTAGCATTATATGTTGTAGTTCTACCAATTACTATCAGGGGCTTTAGTTACTTTATTCTATTTTTAGCATTGTAAATGCCTTTGCCAACCTAATATGTGAAATAACGATTTAGGAAGACCTGTAGAGGCGACGGAACGTAGAAAACTAAGGTCGTCGTTATTCTTACACCCTAGTCTGCTTCCACAGATAGGTTCGCCCTCTCTCTCTCCTGTATAGTCCATGAGATCGAGCATTAAACACTTCGCCAAGAATGCCCCTTGGTACATACGTCGAAGGATCGCTGTTCGAATTACTTGCTTTTGGTTTGTTTTTAGCAAGCGTAAAAGGTGATCGAAGTGTCAACGGCCCTAGCCAAGCGTCGTTGCTGGCACGAACAGTCCTCCGAACCCTTGCCTATTCTCATGTTGTCGTCTGTCTACTTGGAGGAATAGTCAACGTCACTGGATGGCAAAAGTGCTTGCCCTCTTTCGTTGAGTCCAGCTTAAAGGTGAATACACAACAAAGCTGAAGATAAGATATATCGCAATCTGAGTTTACACTTAAAGTAATAAATAATAAAGGTATTCAATAAGAGATATGAATTTTTAAGACACTTATCCCTCTTTCCAACATCTCGCATGTTACGACTGACCCTCTGGTTGCCGTGTGGGATGACAAAACTTTTCGCGCTAAAATGTACGAAACAACATGGATTCAAGAGTCATCGAAGGGCTGCAACAACAAAGTTCCTTAAGTTCGGCAAAGGGATGCTACAAAACTTCACGTGTGTGAACTTCTTCTTTAGCCTGATACTATTCGTGGCTAGCACAGTTGGATAATAGACATCCTGTGCTGTGATGGTGACCAGTCGTACATAATTCAACGTAGATTCCCTTCACTGCACGAGGTAGCCGTAGCTAGTTGAGTTTGTCAGATCACAGCGGTCAGTGCCAACACCGTATCTGCAAATACGTGTACATAGATAGTTACGATGTAGTAGTTGCTGATAATTTTTGTTTGTGTGTGTTTTTGTTTTATTTTAGACCACAGGAGATTCATTTGCTTCGCTAATTCTTTTCCTTCTCGGATTTCGATTGGATCATCAGAAAAACTCAAAATCGCAGTCGACCCATAAGCTCTCGGTTATTACACTCAGCATTACCAAAACGTAAGTGCGTATATATTCAGCGGATGTACAGTCCAATGCTACAAGGCTGGTGCTGAAAATCGTGTCTGCGTTCGACTATTCATGCGTGATCTGACCAGAGACTAATGTATTTAAAGGCCTGAATATAATAGCGAAAAAAAATACTAGTTAAGGCGTTCAACGAATTGTAACTCGTTGCCGCTAGTTCCAATAATCGAGAGAGACAAAAAAAAATACATACATATTTCAACAATGTTAGCCATAGCATATGTTTTGAAAATTTTGTCACAGCTACTCAGGTGATATAGGCACAGACGTATATTACTACTGCTTATATATAAGTAAACCCACAAAAAATGCGATATTAACTCCCTTTTAATTAAGACTCCCTTTTAATCAAGTTAACAATATTTGCTGTTAGATGCTGATTTTCGATAATTCTAAAATGAATTTCTGTTTGTAGCATCGTCCTACCTATTTTGTGTCTGATTGGCGTCCGCATTTTGTCCGGATCGGTAGCCCTGTCCAACTTTGCTTTTATTTATGGAGCGGTACCTACACCGCCGCTAGTGACCGTCTACGCCACCGAGTACTCTATCAATCCGCAAGAAATATCGATGGCCGTCTGCATCTCATCTGTGTTATCACTCCCACTGCTTTTTGTTGCATCAAAAGCTACTGCCTTAGCTATCGCTCAGGTAATAAAAACATCTTATACTATAGTAACAAGCAGGAACTACAAAGTTTTACTTAGAGGGCATCTTCTTGTGCAAAAAAAGAACTCCCATCAAATTAAACTATTTATACTCGAAGGTAAAGCATGTCTCACGTGAAAACGAAGACAAAAACGGTTGCGATACGAAGACTACGATATGTCAATTTATATTGACTTTGAAGAGGTAGCACCAAACTTTCGACAAGAGTCCAGCGGGTAATTTTAATTTTCTCAGAAATTTCAGTATATTGAATTTTAGTCCATGTTTTAGTGACCTGTAAGAATTTTATGCTCAAGGACTGACCAAATTCGAGATCTACTGCACGTTTTAGGCCAGGAGCTAAAGACGATTTACCTTATAAAGACAAAATACCGATCTGAACTATCATTCCGTTACCTCAGAGGAAAAAATCTGGATGATTACTGGTAACAGGTCCTCCTGGTAACGGTCCCATGAAATCCAACCGAAAATAGGCTAGCGATTACATTGAAAGCAATTATCCATAGTACATATTTTTTATTAATTATTCAGCCTGACACTTCAGATTATGCAGCATTGTCATCTTCGCTAGTGCCGGGCGTGCTTTGTCTGTGTATAGCAAATTTTCTATGTGGCCTCCTCATCGTTGTCTACCTCACAAAGATATCGTCTCGTTATACTCTGCTACCTTTTCATTTTATTCTCTGCTTCAGCTTGACACAGGTGAGTATAGCGTAGGTAACGATTTGATGACAGACAGTAGACTCTATTGTAAAATAAGCAAACATCTCCGATGATTTTTATACTGTTTATAATAAACGTTTCAGCTGTTCCGTCTGTTGTGTCTGTAGATTTATACTAAATAACTACTGACGTTGTTGTTGGGACCGGATTAAGAACAATCGAAGCTAGTTTGACTGATACGTTATTCAATATTACAGAATCCTTACTGTCATCATCAGAATTGTTTGATCAGCGTTGATAGGTTGACGTTAAGCGAGCACGGACATCTAAGCTAGCTTGCTATATATAGTAACAGTACTTGGAAAACCCAACCGGTAGATACATGTTACTAAGTTGATCATAGGGCAGCAAATATATTTGCCCACATTTCAACCGGTTTACTTAACCCATCCAGAGCTGAAGAACTCGTTCAGCCAATTGCTGAGATTTTCTTCATCGCTGAGTGTCCCAAAAACGTATATTGAGTATCTAAACAAAGTCAGGTATTTCAACGATACCTAAATAATTGAATGATGAATATTTAAGATCATTCATATCAGGATTGTTGACAATTCATTACAGATGACGTTATTAAATGATTTTACAATCTCCCATAAACTTGTAAGTACTAGTTATTTAAGGATGCTACCTAATAGTGCGATGGATATTGGAGACCGTAACCATTTCCACGCTCCATAACTCTGAAAATAGAAAATGAAACGCTTTGGTAGAACTGCACTTAAGCCAGCAATATCTATATGCACCTAGACGAAACGGAGCGTAATGGTGGACTACAGATATCTACTTTCTAATCGAAGCTTTTGTTTGCCAAAAACGAATAGACCTGCATACAATAAACTCGCCCACTACGTGTATTAAATCATTCCGAGTTCCATGTCCGGTATTGCCATTAGGAGTTACCTCAGTCGGCTGGCCTACGGATTGAAACGGCTTGTTTACGCCCGTGTTCGGGCCTGGACAGGCACATGTTCTTATTTTTAGTAGGAGATCACGTTAACACTGCACCATTGCGGGAACTGTCGACTTAAATCTAGCGTTACTATAGTGCCGCCTCGTTTTCGGAAACACACATATAAGCAAGAAGTCATACTTTTACCCATCGAATTCAATGGTACGTATTTGTTTTCATTATCTGTTTCTTTCTTTAAAGATTTTGCAGTCGGTGGGTCTTGTATTCTGGCATCTACCTGAACTAGTTTTGGAAGTGTATCCTGTATTTTTCGTGACCTGTGGCCAAATGAGCGGAAGATTATTTCTTGCCTTCTTTGCCATGAGTATTTCACCATCGCTGACAGAAAGCTCACAACTGGAACGGTTTAAACGACCGCTAACATTTATTGGATTCAGGTAAAGCTTACTCAAAATACACATTTATATCTTTAGATGGTGTAGAATGTAAAGAGCGTTGCTTGTTGAAACCTCCATTTACAGGGTCTTTTTTTTTGTCAAGTATTATCCCGTGTTTAGCTTTATCGACTGTAGTATTAAGTTGGACTTATCAGTAAGTCCAACTTCATACTTCAAGTTCATTTATTCAATAACGAACTATTAAGTGTCATTGCCTGGGAACAGAATGAATTAGAACGCTTATGAAGAAAAGTTCCGAAGGATAAGGCATTCAGAAAGCTGTTTTAATGCGGAAAGGGTGTAAACGTCGCATACGTTTCAGTTTGCCTGCGTTAGTTACATTATCGATGCATATCTGGGTGGGACCCAATGAAGATATTCCAGGCCAAGGGAACCCACCTACAGCATTGCCGCTCTTCCTTCACGGTCACATGGAGGTATCGTAACTAAAAAACAACCAAGCAGAGTCTCCAATCATGACACATCATAAACTTAGAGCCCTTTAGATTATGACACATCGTAAATTTGTCGTAAATCATCGTAAAGGATGATGGAGCCTTAAGACAAACCTCAATTTTAAATGTCCGAGATACTGTCGCTAGGAGAAATTCAAGCATCACAGAGTTACAGAAATACTAAGGCCATATTTGCGTCAGTTTCACGTGTTTGCTTCGCCGTTGCAGATGGTCCTCTTCGCTTGCATTTTATCATTCAGTCTGTGTGCGTCATTCGGCTCCCTGCTGGACATTTTCTTCAGAGACACCGGTCTGTCTAGCCCTATCGTCGTCGTCAAAGAAAATGTCCAATCTACAGCTATTGCAGAGAACCCGCCCGCGACAACCACGAGGAACAAACCGTACGTACTCATAATGGCATATACTAACACTCAACAAAGCACTACGTATTCGACCGGCGTTTTAGCTCCCTTCATAATGTTAATATATAAAATGTCAGTGTGTGGAGACTGGTTTTTCAAGTTGATACGGCAAATTGGCCTTAATATAATAATAGGGTGTATTTATGTTGGCCAACGCCGACATTGACAGCCGCATAAAATTCTAGCAAATGCTCTTTCAACGTAGCTTTAAGCTAGGCGAACTGATTTCTCAAGTTTCTTATTCTGTCAGTGCTGACTAATACAGCCCTAGGCTCATTAACAGAAAATGTCTGAATCGTTGGTTGGTCAAAACAGGACTATTTAAAGGCTCATAATTGAATCCACATAGCAATGATTAACACCTCACACAGCATCGCTGGGTTTCGTCAACTATATATGTGTCTGAAAAATTATCCGAAATCTAAAAAAGAATCAAGAAATCAATAGTATGTTCTTAAGGTAAGCACAAAATTGACAAATTGTTTTCATTTCTACACATCTATTTCCATACAAATAGTAATTTGTTGCTTATGCTAGTCTAGCATTTATTATTTACTCAGATTAACCAGTACGGATAGCTGCGGATTATTAGGCAGAAATATAGGACGCAATGTAAGCATAATGTCCCTACTTCGTCCTGCTTTCCTTGTAGGACACGTCATCGGTCGAAACATATGCTTGCACTAGTCTGCCTAACTGGCTCGGCCTTTGTGGTAAGTCGAATAAGCCCATTTGGCAATACGCGCGCGTTTTTACGTGTTTTTTTTTAAAAACACAGCTAGGATTGCTGATCTTTACGCACCCGTATATAGTTACTATATATTACTATATATTACTATATATATACGTATATACTAACTATATATTAGTTCTAACGGAGATGGCGATTATATGTTATGTCAGCGATCTCCATTAGAATAGTCTCGACAGCGACACGAGCACTTGCGGCTCGGACTACATTGCCTGCCTGCCTGCCTGCCTGTATAATCCCTTATCCCGCAGTCTATATATCGATGATAATGAGATTCGCGTCACAAGGTTTCGCCTCCTTTCTTCCTTTTCTGTTTCTAATTTAAAACGATCGTTCTGTGACGCCGACAAACAGATACGGAATCAGTACCATGCATCTAGATCAGGGTAACCGTTTTGTTCCTCGGTCATAGACTAACGTATTTTCCAAAAATGTTTTGTTTTACATGAAAGTGCATCGTTTTTAATGCGGTTTACGATTATCTCAGTATCTCATAGCTATAAGAAGACGGTCACTATTTAGTTGTTGTTTTTCATCAAAACAAATAGCGATTCGTCCACGCGGTATCTGTCTCGAACAGAAGGCCGTATCAAAGGCCTAGATTATTTTCAGGAAGTCAATGTTACTTTAACGCATTCAGCTCTTTACTATTAAAGCCTATAGATTTATGCGTAGCCTAATAAGTTGACACTTAAAGGAACTCTGACGAATTGATGAGCGAGTTGGATCGAAGCCAACGTTAACTGTCCTCCTTCAGTTGCCTGCTGAGGTCTTCAGACGCTAATGTACTTTTATTTTTGGCTGCCGAAGTGATCAGATCACTATTCTGTTACGGAGCATAGCCACATAATAGTAGATCGACCAAGTTTAACTATGGACCCTCTATGTTAAAATTGCACTAGTTTTTTTTTTAACGTGACATTTCCTTATATTAGAGTTAGTGTACTCACTCCCTTCTGATATTCGTCTGATCTTCTATTATACAATTTTGGGTGAAAATGTGGAATGTCTTCTAAACAGCGTCAAGAATTAAATTTCAAGACCTCCACAATAAATAACTAGCCCAAGCAAACTTTCTAATCGAACCTTCTCTCGAAGGAAATCACAGTAAATCTATCTCATTCGTCATTAATATTTCTGAGCAGGGCTTAATTCATACGTATTGGCGTATTTCCGACCCGAATCGTAAAGATCGACCCCTACTTATGGCCGTTGAATTCCTCGATGGGTACATGACATTTTCGCAGGTAAGAAACCTTCCTAAAATTTACTCAAAGGTTGACGGGTCAATAGATGTGATGGAAGTTAAGTTGCCAATGAGAACTGGCTCTACGAAAGAAATGCCCTCCGCAGAAGACGGCTGTTTACGCTTATCCCATAAGTAAGTGTATCATATTTTGATTTCAATGCTGTCATCCAGGCCGTTATCATAATGATTGTCTACGGCATCCACTCAAAATATTATGGTCGAGCGGAGCGGATCATCTACACGTAAGTATCACAGCATTGCTGCGCGCGCAGCAAGCTCAATAACAAAAGAAGACGAGCAAAAAAACAACACTAATTACTGTTCATAATATCAATTACTTATCGAAATAGTAAACACATAATAGCAACAAAATGAGATTTATATGTTGCAATTGTATATTAGCGTTAAATTTCTTTGATTATTTTAAATTATCTATTTAATTCGCCTGGTTCGTGTTTGCCTGTGTTTGTTTCGATAATTGGTTCATTTCTGCATTTATGTTTATCTGTTTCATCATGCATGTATCATTTGGTTGGTTGCAGCAGTCGGTTATTCCGCAAGCTTTGTAATTTTGTTAGTTCGTCATTTGTAGTAGCGTCGTTCACAGCACACGGTCTACGTAGCCAGCATTCGCAACCTGTATTAATCAATGCTGGTAAGCTGGCTTCTATAAACTGTTCCGCCAAATAGGGTAGCGAATATATGTCAATATGGGTTGTTCAGTATGAGGAGGAATCAATCCTATGTTTCAAAATGCGTGTAGTTGAGGTACACTTGTACTCGTGACTGTCTACTTGAACATCTTCACTTGGCTGTCGCAGCGAGAATCGAAGGCGATTGCGAAGAGACGCTCGTTTCTCCTTGCTCTCACATCATAACAGTGACCCATTTTTACACCAAACTGTGACCTTTAAAAATTTATCCTCACGGCAGACGGTCACATTGGTGAGTGGATGGAAGTGAAATGACGGGACATCGCCCATCGATGTATAGCTGTGAAGACTGGTTATCAAGAGTGTTTGTTTGGTGGCAGACAGCACGGCTTAGAGTTCTGGTTCGTAACTTACAGCTGACGGGTACTAGCCATAATTAAAGGAAACGATGAAAAAACTTCGCATTAAGTAGTAAGCAGAGGTGAATTACTTTTATTAGCACAACAACCCTCGATGTTATACTGCAGGAATCATGGCGGTAAATATGCAAAGTTGGAAACTCTTTGTCGTCCAGCATACTGGCTAGACATTGATCTCACGGACTACTATTTTCATACAAGAAAATTAATAACATTGTATTTCTTACTGAGCGACCTCTTTTTTTTCTTTAACAGAGCGCGATTTTTTCACAGATAACTAACAATCGTCATAACATCCGACTGGGAGTTCGCAAGGTTACACTTGTGTGTTCAAAGGAAGATAAGATTAAATAGTCCTCAGATTTGTCAACAACCATCGCTAAGGTTCTGAATGTACAATATCGAACTTGGATTGACAAAGTAATAACTTAGTTAAGTGAAGATGAACATTAGGATCTCCATTCGGGAAGATGGGGTAGGTGGCTTGCTCAACTATGGAAGGCCAATTTAGTTTTTATTATTAATATCTATAATAGGCTCTACGATTTCATACGTATTTCTATCATTCCAGAATTCGATATCGACGCTAAAAGGCCTCCGGCCCCTGCGCGTGCTATTCGACCGGTGATCATGTCGACGATGCGCTTTTAACAACGCTTAAATATATATACACATATACGGAATAATGAAAACCTATATGGCAAAATAGAACAAGTTAATACTCTCTCACACAAAAAGGTCTATGCAGCTTTGGAGTTACAATGAATTACTGAAAACATAAATGCCTTCAGTATTTGTCTCGCAAAGTTAAAGAAGCCGTAACATATGACCCGTTTTATGTAGCGTCGTATGTAACTTTTTTAAAGAATTTATTCAGATTCAACAAATCCAAACAGTTAACGTTATTCGATGCTGAACAAGACTACAACTTGATAGATCTTCTTCTACTTGTCTATAACTGATTGAACTTAAATGATACGTAATGACAATAATAATCATGTTATGGCCGTTCCTGATAGCTTGAAATCCCTGATAGAAATGATCTTTTTCTGGCCACTCGCCTATGATTTATTTGGTTTATCCACTTTCTTTTACTGCTGACGAAGTAGAAGAAACCTAATGATGCTTAGCCTGACTTGTCAGAGACGCATTGGTAGGCTCCCACAGTTAAAGGTTTGCCGGTACGAGCAACGCGTAGGCTAGATGTTGTACGTCACTCTATATACACAATAGAATAGCGACAAACTACAATTGCAGAAATCCTGTTATATTCATCAAAATACAAGTATATATGCACTACTTTATGACACTACCTGGCGCTGTTAGGTATTTGGCTTGCCATACGTTTATAGCTTTCTAACGAGCATGGTACATTGTCGAGTGAATATTCTTATATAGTTGTTAAATACTTTGTGTCCAAACCACGTAAATTTATGCTGTTCGTCAGTGAAGAGCTTATTGCCATGGTTCTAGTCGACTACTTCAAGTTAGTACTGATGGCTTAAGCATAGACGTCACTTACATCGTACCGATAACTTGACTACGACAAATGAATATTTTTATCAACTTATCGCACCGCCGGCCGGCTAATGAAGTTCTTAGCACGCCAAGAACTTCTCTTGCATTGAATAAACATTAGACTAATTCTATTGTAGAATCATCGCAGTGCTCGAAGTATTCTAGAAAAGAAGATCACGAATTGGCGCTATTCGGGCTTCAGTGCGTGTTGAGAACAAACAAGCGGCACAACTAGGAGACTTCGCCGCTCCGACAAGTACGAAAATCTATTATCATACGGCTTTGTTCAATAAGGGTCAGTTCTTGTATATATAAACGCATTTATTAGTACGAGCTCAACGTAGTAAAATGAAGTTCAATATATGAAGTTCTAAATGTATAAAAATAAAAAAAAACGTTCTATTCTGAAGCTATGAAGAATTATTGGCATTTTTCAATATGCATGCCCTTGCTTGAGTTCGAGTACCTTGAGGCATTTAATAGGCACTATTTTAAAACTTCTACTACTATTACTAAAGTGCACCTTTTATTAGAGTAAAGCTAGCTAGATTTCATTAATTTCAATTACTTATTTTAAATCGACTGACTCGAAGTCAGTATAAAACTAAAACACCACTTATTTTGCCTCAGTGGGTAGTTGTTTTCGCTCAGCAACAACAGTTTTTCTTAGAGTAACATCTGTCCTGTAATTTTAACGCGAAGGTGATGAATTTGTTAGTCAAGCTTTATCATTCCTTAGAGCACTAATTAAAAAAAAAAAAGATATTTTCCAGGTGTGTGATCTTGCCCCAGGAAACAAAATCTGTAAAATGCGCTGTCGTTTCAGGAATATGCATTTTAGGTCTCCGTCGCCCTCGGCTTAATACCTTATATTACAAAACACTCTTCATAAGCTACTTCAAGAATCGATATGTCTGATTAGCTATAAACCACACTGATTGTTTTAGTGAGATAGCTGAGACGTAAACATTAAGGTTTAAGACACTTTTAACTACAAGTTATCTAGCAGTTAAACATGATCTTGATTGACGATGCAAATGCGAACGTATATGCGTAAATTTGTTCATAAACTAATATTATTTATGCATAAGGTTAGTTTAGATTCTGTTATATATACATAACGTAGTATTTGATCTATATATATAATTACGTAAGAAAATGTTGTTAAGAAAGAATCTATTTACCTCTGCAAACCGATGAATTGGCCGCAACAAGCACACAGACTCTCTCCTTCGGAACAGTGCACGTATGACCTGCCAAATTTCGTATGATCGCAGCTTCAAGACGTCGTGACGATACAATCACCTAAAACGGTTACACGACGCCTTGAGAACTATTTGTAACTAAGTTAGACGCTTCCTCATTCAGCCGATTCTTGCCACATTGTAACATTCCGGTCACTTTTTTTTCTACTTGCTCGTCTTCTTGACGCGCTTGAGCTTCCGGCAAATATGTTAGGGACACCAAGGAATAAGTGCAGTCTGAAGATTTTCCACTTGACGGTAAACCAAGATTGCAGAAGTATCCACAATATAGTCCAACTGAATGCGGAGGTCTTCGATTTCTTGAAGATAATCAAAAGCTTGAAAAAATTGCAGTTGAATTATTATACGTCACTTCATGCTGTTTCACACATAACTGTTGGCGATAAGGTCAATCCGATTGCTATTTATAAGGCAGCATGCAATCAAAGGCTTTTGGGCTCGCAGTTCGAGACGTAAATAAGCTAAGCTTTTGGTTCCATATTTATGTTTTAACTGTAGGGTCAGCGCATTTAGAAAAATACGCTTGCAGAGAGTGCAATACCGTAGATCATAAAGATGGATATTGCTCTAGTTACTCAAAATCCTGGCTCAAAATATCTATTTATCGCCAAAAATATTGAAAGGAATACAGAGCCATAATTTTGATGCTAATATTATAGCATTGAGAGCAAAGCTAGACGACAAACTTGACGTAAAGACAGTAACGCCGAAGGCTAGTCGCAGTATCGACCGTGTTAGCCGATAAATATATTGTAGTATAACCATTAACCACTACTATTTACGAACTCGTCAAAACAGAGACGTCACTATTATAAGCAGAGGCACCTGGTGGAGAGGTTTAGGTCGACCGCCTGTTATAATTACAGCCTCAGATAGTTAATACGCAAGACCACATATGCCTAGAATATTTCACGGCCAGCTTTGTGGGGAAATGTGAACCAAGAATGTGAACCACCTGGAAATAGCGTGAATGAAATGATCCCTTAATTACGGATACGTTCTTCTGGAGGCTCCGCAGAAGATAACCCAACGCTCCGTTCAGGCCTTAAAAATGTTGTCAAAATGAGTAGCATGCGAAACAGTAGCTCGCAGAGTAGCTACAGCAGAAACATCCGACCGTTTTCAGTCCTAGACTAGGAAAATGCCCTAAAATGACCACACTACTTTGAACACGAGACAACACCCCCGTCTTTCAGCCTGTATAGTCCCGTACAATATTCTTTTACGGGTCAAAAATGAACTTCAAAGACAAGTCCTTTGAAGCCTTTAAATCTTGTTAAGTGTGCTTCTGAGCCACGAATCGAGAATGACCTGAAGGTTCGGGACCTGAAAGTTCACTTGGACGAATGCTTCTCTCATTGTTGTCTACATACATACATTGTCTCACTGATTAGAGCAAAAGGCAGACAGGCGGGCAAAAAAATAAAACGATAATTCAAATGCTCAGAACTTCAGAGGTTAACTAGTAGGGTGCTTACGCACTCAGCCAGGTTAAATTCCTAGACCCGCTGAACAAACTCCTGACAATAGACCAGCTCATAGGAGAAAGTTTAGCCGAAGCAAAACAACGTTCAATTTCCCCTCTCGCTACGATCCGATTCTCCCTGTAATCGTAGCGGCCGTCAGTGCAAGCAGAATACGATACCAGCACTGTGGTTTCGTACAAAGGGCCATATATCGCCGAGTGAGCCATTTAGCGTGCAAGACATTTTTAACTTTTGTGGAAAAGAGTTACTTCAAGATAGAAAAGGAAATACCTGTGCTAATATACGCGCGAATAGACCACGACGTTTAACAACTAGATTTTTCGATTGTCACTTTAATATCAAATATGGAAAGATGATAATCTTCTTAAGTTCAAGGGTTCAAACAAGCTGATACTATAGCTCATCCAGTAGATAGGATAGAATCCCGGAGCAAACTATGGTGACAGCTTCTGTCGACCAGAACGGCTTTCTTTGAAGCGACTGAAAGTCTACAGCGTATATACCGGATTTTCAAGTGTTTACAGTAAACATTCAGAATAGTTCAAACTGGCCTCAAAAACTAGGCGGTCAATTAAGCCATCTTGAACTCGAAACACGAATCGCTCGGTGAAAGAAACGAATGTCTACGGACTGTAAAATTACGTTACGGTATGCTCCAGAGATTGCACCAAGCGCGTTCACCACGTATGGAAACGATAGCAAAATTATCACTGTATTGGCCAAATATCGACCATTTTGTCAGCAGTCACTTAGAACGTGTAAACGCAGCAAAGAATCCTTTAAAAATGTCTCTACAACCCTAGCTCCCTGGGAGAGAGCGGACGCGTCAACGCTGGACTAATCTATAGTCATATACTTCCTACGCTAATTAATCTATTCTAAATAGCCAAAGCTGTACGTAGTACACGTAACGAGAACGACACTGACCATATGTGCTCTGAGAGATATTTTCGCTCGGTTCTACACCCCAAAGACGATTGTTTTCGACAATAGATCTTGTTTGAGGTGTATTTTTTGGATGCTTCCGCTCCATCTACAGTCAAATGAAGAGGTTGAAAGAAGGTCAAATGACAGTGAAAGTTTCGTTAACTTCCCTGAAAAAAGCCTAGTAAAGGAACAATAGCAATACGATGCTTGTACAGCGACAAACTTCAGCTTTCAACTTTATCGGACTATGCCGGACGTGATCAGCGGTGCTGATCTTTTTTTTTTGGAACGAAGGGAACGATACTCAACTTACTATACTAGGAGGAACCCATACAGCCTAAACAAAAACACAAAATATCTGTCGAGATAAAACGCTACTTCCACCGTCCGTCCGTCCGCTAAACAGCCTTTATATTCGCCTTTATATATATATATATAATTATCAGTCAACGAAAACTTCAGTTTAGACTCTTTGAGTGCTTCGAAAACGAGTCGAAAAGGCACCTTACAGAGTACTGATTCACGGGGTTTTTCGGCGAAGACACGCAGACGAATTACGGGTTGGAGCGAGCCCTGCAGCCAATCATATCAGAGGCCAAAACCTGTGCCGTTCATAGAACGAGGTCCAACCGGAATCTACAAACCACCTAAGCAGTTGCAAGCGACTGGCCAGGGCCAAGCATATATAAGCGACAAGATAAACATTTGCCCAATATTTTAATAAAGGGGAAAATGTACAGCAGATAATTATAAGAGTATATAAACTGTTAAATATATACCAAAATTCAATACCATAACAGGGTATCGACATAAGCCGTTACACAAGCTCCAAGGCACACGAGAGTGAACTTATCTCTTTTTCGCGAGTTGATTTTTTCGTCTATACGACGCTCATAAGGAAATGTTCATGGATAGCACGAGGCAGACAAAGCCATTTTTTATATACATATAATGTATAGAACTTTACGAAGTAGATACATTCCAATTAAACTTTCCAGTATTTAAAGAAAGTTAACCGAATAGATGTCTTCAAACTTCATCGGTGCAATTTAAGATGAATAAACTATCAATACAATTATTTCTTGGTCGAAACAATTTTTATTACTATTCGACAGCAAGTAAAACTCATTTAATCTTTTACAAAAACGAAGTGATTTATTAACACATTGAAGTTCTTATTACTCAATAAATAAGCTTTGAACTTATAAACAGTTCTTTTTTTTTTCTGTAATCGTTTCTTTCATATGCTCCTATTACACATCGTAAATAAATACATAGAGCGTACATTTATCCGTTTCGCAGTAAAATCGAAAAATTCACAATATAACAACATAGAACGTGCGTACACTGGCATTTCTAATAAGTACTAGCTTCTTCTATCTATATGAGATACAGAAGAAATTTGTTAACTTAATTTTATTGTTTGTTACGTGAAAGCTTTACTAATGGCTTCGTATTCGTTGTTCTGAATGCCGCTGCATTTATCGGTGCAATAATGGATCGTACAGCCGGTTTTAGACGATGAGCCTTAAACAAAAGGGCCTGTATTTCGATAATAAAATCGCCAAAAAAATAGTTTTCAGCTGTTGCTCCAAATGGATACCGTTTAGCTTGAAATTTATATCAAATAAAAATAACCGGCATATTATGGAATTTTATAACTGCAGAACGTATGCCATAAAAACAAGTTTCAAATGCGCTTAAGTCACCTTCTGGCTTTCCTGTCTGGCCTCGAGATTCTGGTTCACCGTTGAAGAGATGCAGGATACTCCAATGCAGAAAAATCACAGCTCATCGCGAATCCTACCAAAGGCTTTCCTCAATTTAAGCACCACCTGAGCGAAATCCTTGTTCTTTAAAACAAAACTGAAATATAAATTTGACATATTTAAATACACACGGAAAACTTTTCGATCAATCAGGTCCCGTCTCAAACTATAATGCTTTTGTAGCTATGTCTTAAATCAGCTTTTGCTGGCCATCTGTTACGAAGCATTGAAGGCAGTACCAATGTACAATGAGTTAGCACATCTAACAGCAGACCTCTGTGTGAAAATGAGAAAGAGGCGAGCAATAGAAATCACTCAAGTACGTCTAATTGCTACTAAATAAAGAGCGTTTAAAACAGCGGCGAACTTGTAAGGATTAGTCCAGGATCAGCATTTAAAGTAATGCTGTGACAGCACAGATAGTAGGATTTTAGAAATCCCAAGAACAGAGTCGCCCACATTTTGATTTATTTGCGAGACCCAATTACTTACTCTACGACATGCTCTGAGAGGCACTTGCTCTCAGTCTTTAATGATTCGTCATTTTTCCGTTTAAGTTCATCGTAGTACTTTGCTATCGCGGAAAAGTTGTCAGACAGATCAGTGAGAAACTTCTGCACCGAGTAGTTGGGCTCTGCGGAGCCTAGATGACAAGCAGCCGTATAATCTGGAAGTGTCTCTGGATAATCAAGGGTAAACATAATAGGGAAGTTCCGTTATCATTGTAGTAGTACCATCAACCTATGTTTTAGTATTCTTAGCCTAGCTCGTGTATAATTCAAGGACCCGAAACACATATGAACTGGATGGGTGACGCCAGATACTTTTAACTAAATTTAGAAACCCGTTTCCTACTTATTTACAGATGACTCAATATTCTGGAATTTAATAGTAAATACTTATATACTTTGCACTAACCATGCCCGCTGGTACCTCACTAACTAAATAATGTGCATTGTACTCAAGGTGTATTTATTCATGCATGCCTTCAAAAAAGCATTACAAAACAAATATCGAGCAAAATGAGTTTTTCGCCTGCAACTAATATCTTGTAACGCCTTTCGACATTTATGTTGCCTGTTGTCACTATGATAAACCCAAACTTTTCTGGGACTGGCCTTAAATTAGCCACAATTTATCTAGGATCTCCCCCTAAAAGCCTACAGATATTTCCCGCTGTACAGTTTGATACCTGCTATCTTTTGTATTATACTTTCTTCGACTCAAAAATTACCTCCAGTCCTGAGCATGTCGGACTAAATTGCTCTCGCAAGTTAGACCCATTTACAGCCCGCAGCGATTGAGGCTTAAATCCGTATTTTATGTGTCTTTATGCAGACCTGTATGTTTTCCTAAGCTCCAACATTCTATTTTTTCTATTTTATGTTGAGTACCTGGTTTGTGTCTTGTTATTTCCAAAAATAACTAACCTTCTTTTTTGAAGTCCTCTACAGAAAATATGGTTTATTGATATAGACCCTTGTGAAATGTCTTGGAACTCGGAGCGCAAGTATTTGCGATTCAATTCTAACCCTCTCTACTGTTTGTTTGTTTCTGTAGACCATTCGAAATTGCTTTGTTTCATTGAAGCCCATTGTAATTCTAGAGTAAGCAGTGAGCGGGATTTTACGCCGACTTCAAATTCTAAGGATGACGACCTTAAGTGAGGGAAAGCGCATTTTCGATACCTACTTTATTTTGCTTTCTGCCGACGGCAGCCAGCTACCGAAGTGGCACAGGATAATTGTGCCGTTTACATTGAAAACGGTATAACTGAGATAAACCAATTCAAACTGATTTGCGAAGTTCAAGAATGACGACTTGGACGGAAGGATGCACCTCACCTCGATCAGCCATCACCGAATGAAGGCATTTTTGAAGGAATACTGCCAGCAAACAGTTCGTGAATTGGGAGGAAAATGAAGGAATTTTATATGGCTATCAATAGATAGCTTAAATCTACAAGATTTGCTTAAATATTAGAAGTTTATATACCTATGAACGCTTCTTTTACTGAGTGAACATCACTATATACATGGGTTCTCCCCATTGCCTGATCACTGGTAACATTCGTATCAAGTTTTTACACAGAACTGTCGCCGCCGACGAAAAGTGCTTTCTCCACGTCGATATAAAGCAAAGAAAACAACGGGTAACGTTGGGAGATATGCTTAGGGTTACTCAAACCAAATTTTCGTCCTAAATAGACTATGATATGCGCTTGTTAAGACTGAACACTGTGAACTGTATGAAGAATAATAGAATGATCAAGAAGGATCTATTTGTAACACAATCGCGTTAAGTAAACAAGGCTATCCAACAAACAACCCAACAGACGAGGCGAGGTTATCCTGTTCCACAAAAATTCCAGGCCGCACATAGCAAACGTGTCCTGCAATGGTTTCAGTGCAGTTCTTTTGCCCTCATCACATTCCCTTGACCTAGTTCCGATTTGATCACCGGTGAGGAATATTAGCAACTGTGCTTTCGACAGTGAAAATGATCTTAAATGACGAGACCTTAAAAGTTCCAACGAGAATGAACGCATTGGTCAACAGACGGCAAAGGGTCGTGAAGAGCGACGGTGAATACGTGATTTGTTACAGGAACTAAAATAAGCCGCTGGCTCTTTACAACACCGCTTATGTTGCAATCTAAAATTTTACTTCTAGATCCAAGTTGAGCAAGGTCCAAAGAGTCCAAAAGATGAGCAAGTATAGTATTACGTTTATGCAAATTCAAGGAAGACTTGTGTGTTCGTGATCCAGATAAACTCCTAGATCTTTGCAGATTTTTAATACATGAATACTGTGAGAAACGTTGATGAGTACTAAGCACCACTCTTCCTATATAGTTTGATAGTGGCAGATGATAAAGATGCAACGTAAAGATTTCACTCATTAGCGGAATACGGTACGAGCGCCTTCAGTCGTTCTTCGAGAGTGCTTTCTATAAAGATAAAGCATTTTAACTACTTAAATATTAGAACAGGAATTGTCGCCGAGTCGCTTCTGCTGCAGTTCTGCTTATGGGTGAATTCTTCTATGTTCATAACAAACTTCGACTGAATTTTGGCAAGGTGGCCTCGTCGGGTGTCGATCTAGTTAGTAATCGTGACGGTGATGATGATGATAAAAATAATCATGACAATAATTATAATAAAATGCCTATGGTAGTCAAAAGCAAACGTTGGTTAACGGATAACGTGATTTACCCACCGAAAAATTGTTCCACGATGCTTTCGGCATGGTCTGCGAATACAGGCAAGTCATTGAGCTTAGCCATAATGAAAGGTCTGAGCAGGTTCAAATAATTCGTCATATCGAGCACAACAGAGGCTGCATTCGCACGGAACTGTTTTACGTCAAAATCCGCACTATGCCCCATAACGCCACCTGTAAAATAGTTCAATGATTTTTAACTTTGTAGTTCTCTAAATATAAAAGTCGTGCTTACTCCTCTAGATGTCTCGTCTCCAAGGTTTGGAAGTCTACGGCGGGCAGGGCAGGGCAGGGCACGGCCAAGTCCCCATTAGGAACTTTAGGGACACGTTTTCATGTAGAATGGACTCCGGGCATAGACATGCTCGTAGAAACAGAAAGAGGCGGGCCACTAAAGCCGCCGCATTCAGGTTTCTTTATAGCACTAAAAATCAGTAACTGCAATACAATGTCCACTAATCAAAACAAGTCACTATTTTTGGGTGTATCATTTAGAGCCCAAGCGTGATCGAACCCACAAAAGTAACAGAGACCAGAACATTATGAACGCTTATCCCTTCCTATATCTGACCACTGACAGGTCACGCATTCTTATTGAGCCAGACGGGTAAAATAGTTGAATTATACATACATATATATATATATATATTTCAGCGGCCGGTTTGTGGTAGCAAGCATCTGTTTATTTCTTAATCTTAGTTCCAGAAGAAGACCAGTGCTTTCTAAGGCAAAACAGCGACCTCACCAAGGTTAAAAACCCGAAAGCAACAATGTAGTTTATTGCCAGTTTTCGTGCTGCCTCTAAAAAAAATCCAAGGAAAGCTTCTGTGAGGCAAACCAAAAGATCCTTTATGAGGCTTAGCCTATAAGGGCTAAAAGAATTATAAAAATGATCCGAAAAGCGATTTTTTACGATTTTCTATACGTTAACTAACGGCTGTTTTGAAAAGGCGAACGGTCTTTGCTCCACGTTGTATGGTGGTTATGTTCAACAGACGTAACCGTCAACATTGACGCCTTTAGCACAAGCAAAAAATCTCGCCGATATATCTCTTTTCGTTTAAATAGTTTCAAAAACAACTTATTCAGATGCTCTGCATATATATACATATCCAAAAAAAAAAAAGGTTCATTGGTCAATCGTTTGTTAGGACAACGTAGTTCATTACACGGTTGCTGGCGGAAATAAGTTAAGTAACGTTTATCTTATAAAAACAACGTTTAACCATTGGCCGATGCTAGCCAGATAGACTGCTGTGAATTATATGATAATTTCTATTCAATGTAGCCTTGTTATCGGGCCGCTTCACTGATTGACGCCAGATGGACACGCTTAACAATTTCAGACATGGAACAATCGTTTTTTAACTATTTTTATATATTTTGTTCATCGCAATAATAGCACCACTTTAAGCGCCATCTATAATCGATGCCGGTATAGTATTCGTCACAAAGTTGTTCAACAACGACCTCCGCTATCAAACAATAAAGGATTGCCAATCCGCAGTGTTAAAAGAAGGAGGATACATTTTTTTTGCTAGTAAAGAAGTGGTTTTCCACTTCAACGACACGATTTTGTGAAATTCATGGGTTCGATCTTTGTTGCTTTGCGAAGTTTTAACATAGTATATAAGTTTACTCTCAACTGGTATAAGTTCGTACAATGGAGAAAATCTGTTTGCCCGAATTGGTGGATAATTACAATAACGTAGGCAGTATCTTCGGTCAAAGTGTACCTGTAAATTTCAACGTGATCACCTACCTTGGATCAGTGCGAGAACGACAAAACCAGCCACAGTGACGTTGAGGTTCATTTTGAGTTTGTTAATTATGCGAGAAAAACTGTCAGTCGTTTTCAACGCCCCAGTACCGACTTTAAGGGAACTACACCAGTTATCTACAAGATTCGCTCTTGTCACTGGTCAAAACTTGAGACTGGCCGCGCGAAACATTGAGGAGGATCAAGGCTTTAGGACAAGTGACTGCGGCAGCGTTCGTTGATTTTAGGCTCCCTCTCACTTGTTCACGGCCGCTACCACTAGCCAGTAGTTGTAAAGTGGTACGGGATCGTTGGATTGAAATATCCCGTATGGCCGAGGCGCCGACTGTAGTTATGGTAGGACGACGACGTATGACTATCTCTCTATGATGATGTCTGCTTGTCCTTTCCTATACTTGACACATCATCAGACGGACGAGTTCCCTTTGTTCTCAGATGGATATGTGAATCAGACAATCACTGGCAGAAACGTTGTCACATACGTGGCCTGCAATAGAAAACGCGAAAGTCGTATGGTATTAGCAACGGGGCAACGGGTGCAGCGGCAGTAGGAGCGCTCCCCTTCGATTTGATGTTGGAAATTACCAGGGAACAATAGTGTGTCTTTCTCCTTCGAATAACATAAATAGCACCATCGGTTCCAGTTGTAGGTTAACTTCTGGGCCACTCAATAGCATGAATAATACCTGTGTCTGTCAAAAAGAGAAATGAAGCAGGAGAAAAAAAGGAGAACAAAGTTGAACGATATTAGGAAGAAATTATCCACTGTCACCTGACGAATTCAGTGCGTGGGATATAAGGAAACGCGCCAGCAAAAGTTGTTGCACTCTGATACACGCAACCGATGTCAGATTGCTCGGCAAGAAAAAATCACAAGGTTCTGTAAATACTTTGCTAACGAGTGTTCTGTTCCTTTTAAATACAGGTTCATCTTAATTACGCCTTGTCGTTATCTTTTGAAATACAATATATTGTACAATTATAATGTGCCATAAATAGCAGGTTAAAAACGGAGTCTCGGGAACTCAGATACCCCGATCTAACTGACCATCTCATCGTCAGCAGGAATCCTCGTTTGTTACCTCACGATGACACCGCTGTGTTGCAAATGTCTACTCGTCGATGTTCTCTTTGGGTGAATACGTAGAGGCTCAAATTTCCAACTTCGACAAGTTATATTTCAGTGGATGAAACTAACTTAATTGAGACCACCACCACCACCACTGTTGGAATCCTCTACTTTAGAGCAATATTTCAGCGGTAATCTAGGCCAAAACAAAAAACGTGTTAACAAAAGAAAAACTTGATTTTAAAGATCGCGTAAGTACGATAAGCTTTTCCGTTGAGTGGCGGGTAGTATGTTTTCCATGTACCATAAAGGTAATAGCATAATAAAAGGTTGTAAGCAAAGGATGTAATCGTAGGACGAGGTTAAGAGTCTACAAAGCGGGATTTCAACTGACGGTATTATATGAATCGTGTTTTTTCTCTGAACCGCGTGATGATCGGCACCATAATCGTAGTGGTATCAAACGGTGACATTTTTAAAAATATTGCGCCACGGACCGTGGCTATTTGTGTGATTTTGTTCAAACGCTAACAATAGTGTGGAGTTAGGCTCTGAGAATTGCGGCTAGAGGCTATTCGCTAAGTGTTAATGAATTGTGTGGGAACTAGATCCATTGCGTTAAACAATACTCGCTTATACGCAACGGATCTAGTATATCCTGCTTTTTTCTCCGAGAACTTTTCTAATGTTGTAATAATAATAATAATTATATAATAATATAATCTAATGTTGAATATATAGATCAGCAAATCTAAAATACAACTGCTCAATTATATGAAACATTAACATTTCAAGGATCAACAATGGCTTTACGAGGAAGAGTCGTAATTAGGAACTTTTGCATGTCGGTTTTAAAAAACCCACATTTTCCGAAGTTCAACATCATATTTCCGAGCTAGTATTTCTTTTACTAGGTTTAATAGTTTTTGCGTTCTGCGTTATTACTAGAACGAGGGAGAACATTATTATTATTCTGATTATAGATTATTTCCGATAATATTAAATAGTTCTGTATGAAACGCGACATAGTGAGGTCTAGTTTTTTGATTTTATTGGTATTATTAACTTTTCTACTCCACTGCTGTAGAAGTATAGCGTACGAGAATCTATGAAGCCTCGAAATGCAATTTCGACGTTAGCTTAGGAAATTTTTTTATTGAAAAAGTGTAGAGGTTTAAACAAAATGGCGTGCTACGAGCGTAGCTTCTAACGAGTATGATGAGTCTCTCTCTAACCATATGTTTTGCAATTTCGTCGGTGTGATTCCTGTAGCGTGAGGTCGGGCGTTGTAACGAGAGTGATTCGCCTACGCTTACTTAATACGTAGTCTTTTCATTATCTTCTCCTCTTGTTGACGATACACTTCAGCCGTCGATAAGGCACGCCTTATCAAGTTATAGTGCGTAGCATTTGCACTAGACCACTAGGCGTACCGTAAGCTATTACTCAGCTAATTTAGGGTGATATCCCTCCTGTTCGAACGTATCGACACTAATAAAACCGTCTGCCATTACCATAGAAGATCTATTTTTCATCACAGTCACAATTTTATGCAAGAATGAACCATTATGTTGACGTTAGAGCAAAAAAAATAACCTTCTGTACGTCGCCGTTTTTAATTTCCGCAAAGGTTGTGCGGCACCCGTTTGTCTAACTTTTTTTTTATCTTCTCAATTTGTCAAAAGAAAACAAGCATATCATGTTTACGTACAGTAAAACTGACAAGGGTCTTTGAGACAGCAACTTTGGGATGGGTCGGCTGTCACCACAGGCTTTGTATCTTCGAAGTTTACATTCATAGGGGGTCTTTTAAAGGACCCATTTTTGAGTTCCAGTTCTTTTGGAACCAACACCTCACGGTGTTTCTAGCAGCAGCCTCAGCTAATGCAAGATTTGTCCACGAGCTATTTCTGCCACTATAGTTTCAATAAGGAATTCAAGTTTCAGAGGGTACAGATGTATCTCGAGCACAAAATGTCGCGAACTGTTGTAATTTTGAAATATTAAATTAATGTTTGCAATTTTTCATACTGATATAGGTCATGTCCATGTCTTACTATTGGTGCTCGCTGCAACTTTACAGTGGAGTTTTATCTTATTAATGACATTTTTAGATAGATATAGGCTAAGTGATGGTTGAGGCGGTAGCAATGCTGGTATCAAAAGCGTATTCGAATCTATATATTTGCGTTTTTGTGAATAAGGAAAAATGTTTATTCTTCTTTTTGAGTAAGTATACGCATGGTAAGGAGAGTTCAAGATGAAGGCGACGAGGCACACGTGAAACTTACTTGCTGTTTAGGCCGAGCGCCTACATTTCATGACTTTGACCGTGATGCCGTTATGCGAAACATCGCTAGTAGGACGAATTGAGAAATTCGATCGATACCGACCCAAATGATTCGTACATCTGGCACCTCTCAATTCTTTATTTTTTTTAATGGAGGGAAAATCGAACCATTTTTCAGGTTTACTTTCTCTCTATTAAAGGGCCTAAACAGGAATAAGGAATTTTGAGCATCTGGTTTCATTAGCTATGAAGGTACCGCAGCTATTGCTAAGCGTTCTGCAGAGCAGAAGGCCTGCAGCTTAGAGTTAAGCTGTGTGTTTATCCAATTATTCCAAGTCTTGCGATTATCCGTCGTAATTTCAATACATACGACTCAGGTCAATTAAAAGGGTTTAATATATAAAAAATAACGTACGCGAGATGTCCTTTCGCGGACCCTTTGCATAGGTGGATCCGTTTCACAGAATTCTGAGTCATGGATAGGCATCAATTTCGCCGATTATTTAGCAAATAGCGTGGATTATTTTTAGCCTTAAGCAATACACTGTTTTTCATATACTCTCCAGGAACAAACTGGAGAAATCAAGTCACAAAACCGGGACGGCCGCTCAGTGTGATCGTCGCACATTTAGATCAGCAAAGAACTTACAGATAGGTTATTCTACGCGCGGTGCAGTAGGTCGTTGAAACAAAGGTTGTTAACATCCGTTCGGTTCACAGCAAGGTTTGCATTACCCTTCGTCCTGCACTTTCATGATCATGTAAAGCTGTTGGCGTAGTCACTTAGTTGAAAATGGGCTTCATCGGAGCAGCCAAGGTGACTTGACGTTGGGTAGACCTGGCCTCACTTTATTTACGAGTAAGCCAGTTATTCGTAATCGTAAAGCACTATATTAACAATGTAACTTTTCACCATTACAAAACTGCTGTGTTTGTCGCTCGACAGTGCGTTAGTCCTGGATTGGGCTTCTGGACCACACTTTACCACCTAAATCTGCCTTATCTTCCTGTCGTTGTTCGCAGGGTAAAGTGCTGCACACCCATCCATTTTCTGGCTATATAGACGTAGTCATGAATTTATTCATAGATTCAGATTATAATTGTTCCATTAGATCTCGGTTATGTTAATCCGGCGGTATGTTTTTATCCCGCAGCCAGTATCCTCTAGCGCCCAGTGAGTTTAATTTTATGTCGCCCTGTCTTGACGTCCGCACGATCGGTATGCGCGCGTGTAGGGTAGGATTCCATTACTCCCAAAACCGACTAACGGCTCTTACAACTCCTGCGCTACAAAGCGATTGGAACTGCTTTGTAAGATCCCTTGACGCCTCGCGTCATTCTGATATAAACTCTACTCTCATCTTTTCCTGGCAGCACATTTACAGATCCGTTCTTAACGATGAATAAAAAGCCATATTTCCGAGATTTACTACTCGCAGACTACTAGAGAAACTAGCACACATCGTACCGTGTACGCATACATGTCTTCTAAACGAAATCCATCTGTCCAGAATAGTATGCCATCACATGCCAGACAGTTTTCTTTGCGCTTGAATGGTCCTTAAGATAGTTAAAAACATCAAAGTCTCAATTATCTGAAAGTGTACAGATCGTAATTTTTTTCGGTTGAAACGGTAGAGATTGTTTTGCATGAGTAAGAAACCATATTGCATTACACTGATCGCGTAAAGTCGGTCCCGTTACAGAAGTTAGTAGTGATCGTGACTGATGCTTACCATTTGTCTTCGCTACACTCCTGTCGTTGAGCTGGGTGGTGCCTTTAGGCAGGATCGATGCACAGTTCCCCGAGAGCGCTTCGACTAATAAGCGCCAGGCGTCTTCCGAATACAGTTTAAACTACCTGAACTAACTCAGAATAAGAACTTACCCTTCTGTAGCGAAAGTAATTAATTTCACCTTTCTTCTAATGCTATGTAAAAACTTCAAACTCTCTATATATATA
>NW_019211460.1:3602229-3646185 GCF_002443255.2 Varroa destructor
ATATAATCACTTCCGAACAACTATGACTATATATAGCCCCCCACCCAGTCGTTTGATTGTTAGTTGTCAGCGATTAATGCAAATTTGATGGCAACTTGATAGGATCGCGAAAGGTGAAACAATGGACGATCTAGCTTGCCACTTCTTGAGGAGTGTGCCGCTAGTGGGAGGAACAGGAGCTTTTGATTTTGACAGTAATCGGCCGGGCAAGTGGCTAAACGGAATGGCGTGACAGCCTTAATCGAACAAGCCGGCGACACCGTGATAGATGTCATCCATTGATTGATGTCCTGCTGCTTTTCGGAGTACGAAGTTTGAGTAAGAATTCAAAGATTTGCAGTTGCGGAACGAAACCGAGCCATAACTGCCATCTGTCTTAAACGTTCGTAGATCCACCCGCACAGCTTTTAACTACGGTAAGCCACTGTGCATCCTGGAACATGCTCCCTTGTCTGTTCTGATGTATATAGACTACTGCAATCGTTTCGGTTTTCCTTTCCCAGCTTGTCACATTACAACTCAGATCGTGCAAGAGGCACTGTCGGGCCTTTAGCATCGTTACGGAACTATAGACGCTGCCATTACGGATAACACAAGCTTTTTCCGGGGGTCAGTATTTAACATGTCACAACGTGTGCTATGCAGAGGACGCTATAGCCAACCCGCGGGCGAACGGGTTGGTAGACGTGACGATTTGCACAATTTCGGAGCGGCTATCTACACAGTTGCTGAAGACGCTCGGCTCCTTTGTTCTTTCGATGCCCCTTGCGATCGCCTTTACAATGAACACTATGCTAAGACAGGTCTTAGGCGCAACACCATTCGCAAAACCTCGTTGCCCGATGGACCTCCGAAGCTGTGCCCAGTCCGACTCTTCGGCAGAAACTGATCCCTAAGGTAACAACATTTCTTTTACGTTGGTCAACAAGATTGAGTGCTGGATCCCGTAGTCGGTGAAAAATATGTGATTTCAGCGAGCTTTTGGTACATATAGTCAGTAGGCGCCAGCAGTCATTACTCGTAACTGCTATAATACGCTCGTATTTATGTATATACATAACTGGACCAAGCCAGAAGAATATAGAAGAAATATATATATATATATATATATATATATATATATATATATACAGGCTTTATCTTTAGAGTAAAGAAGTTTTTTTATACTTTTGATTTAGTTCAGCTGCAAAGGATAAGGCACTCAATTGGGGAAAGGCAGTGTTCGGATAATTATATTTTGTAACGGTCCAAGATCAAGAAACACAGCCAGATCCTAGTTATACAAGGATTAGTCCAGTTTAATGGACATAAATTTTGTTCTGAAAAGAAACGGCGAGAATTTAATCTGCTGAGAAGTTGGGTCAGCCTGTTGTATCTCTTCGTTTACGAAGTCAGCTATATTAATTAAACAGCTAAAGTTTCAAATTTTTGCGTCATACTAGAGTGGGCCAATGTAATTCTTGTTTCTGTTTTCTGCTCTATGAAAAGGACTGTCTGCTTCAGAAATGAGAAAATAGATAGAATACTTCGCAAGCTAAGCGGGTGTACATCTAGGTACCCCAATGGAGCCCAACTAAACTTGCAAACAGTGGCAGTAGATAAATATGAACGCATCGTTAGAAGAAGCACAAAACCTAACTTTGCTCCTTCTTATTCCTACAACAGTAGGCGCCCCGTAAAAACAGCAATGATTCAGACCTCCACTGCCAGCTTTTCGCTGGTTCGAATATCGTGTTATTTTACATAGTATACTAGGATCATCGCTTTTTGTGGTAGTCAAAGTTACTAAAGTGGTAGCGGTCTACAAATAATAAATCGAGTGGATTTTTTGTTTAGTAAAGGTAATTCATTGTCGAGAAGCAGGCTGGGGTTCAATCGTCTGTCTAAAATCAATGCTTTGAATAAACAGACTCTGCTTCTCAGATAGCTGTTTAACTATATAGACCGTTTAACGATATAGCCTATATCGAAAGCAAGTATATCTTTGGCAAGCTGCAAAGTGCATTTTAGAAAATCTCTGTAGCATAAATATAAGGGATTCGCTGCCAAAGGGATAATTATCGAAACATGGCGCACACATTCCCTCAATCCACACTGATATTTGACCAGGCATAGCTATGCTTACCAATCTGAACGTTTTTTTTGTCTGTGTCGACTCAACGCAGACATGAATTTTTGTTTGCGCTAAGTTAGCAGTGGTTAGCACGTTTGATGCATTGTACTGTTTTCTATGAGCAAGAATTGCTACCGCAATATTATTATAGCACTTCTGTCATTGTTGGTAGGGCCGAAATACTTGTAGTAAATGTATACACGGATTGTACTTTGAAAACTCCACACGAAAATTAAGGTCAATACCGATATAAATCTCATTGTCGTATCTGCAAAGGGGAACAAATGCTTTGAAAATTATAAAGCGATACCAGGAAGCACTCAGTTGCAAGCATAGGATGGGAATCTTAAGGTTTATAGCAGTCAATTTTGGACCTTATAAATTTGAAAGGAAAATCTCTTACACGTTAAGTACATAAACTACGATGCATCAAAGAGTTGCTCACACTGATTTTGTTTCTAGACTAGAAGATCGACACACTTCGTTAGTATATTAAGTATTTAGATTCATTTACCAGAACAATGATCGGATCAGTTAATAAAACAAATTTTTTCGTTATATAATCGTTAGTGATAATATGAGAGCTCACCGTTTCGTAGTATAAAATCTTCCTTTTGTTCGATCGGTGCTAATTAGACGAGAATGCGGGCTATTCAAAAGATTTATGGGTAAATACAATTTTGTGTGGGCTTGACACACGCTTAGTTGGCACGCGGATATAGTGTACACTATAGCAAATCGCAATATATAAGATAACCCCGCACGTTATATTGCAGCAATTTCTCAACCATTTCTGAACCCATATGCATATTGCATAGATATTGAAACGCGACACGCTTACATCTCTGTAGATGTTCTACTTACTCATCACCTGAGCCTTTTTCCACGTATTAAACACTCTCCATTTTTAATGAGTTACTACTTGGAGAATATTTTCATACACCTTAAAACGATGCGACATACGCGATTTAGCGATAAACAAATAGTTGCGTTTCGTGATTACGCCATGTCCAAAATTGATGAATTTTTGCGTGTACTGGATAATCGCTTGTAATCGACGTTTGTTTTTGTAAAAAAAGTGGGGCTTTTGCTACATACGGGCGAAATTCTATAATAATCTGATGTGATCTCTATTTCTCCGATGAGATTGAATAAGTTTATGTATCGAATGTTCTACGATTCTTTCCAAATGGAGCAACAGGCTTTCTTTTGCATTTGGCTTTGGGTGAAAAGTAAGATCCTCATTTTGGCAGGCCTGTAACAGAGCTCACAGACGAGTATGGGGATAGGATGAAACGACTCACGCCTGCTAAGTGCCAATTCATGTTCAGAACTAGCAGGTGGGAAATAGAAACGTCAGCTGACCGTTGAGGTGTCAGAAGGAGGATAGGATGAAACGACTCACGTCTGCTATGTGCCAATTCATGTTCAGAACTAGCATGTGAGAAATAGAAACATCAAGTGACCGTTTAAGCGTCAGAAGGCTTTTAACGGTAAGGTTTGTACCGCAACAACTGAATGTCTAGCAGAATAACACCGATGAACAACTGTGTCAGGAAGCCGTTTGATTGTTTATTATGAGTGTATTCTGTCCGGCTCCATGGTCACTAAGGAACACTATTAAGAAGTTTTAAGAAGGCTGCGCGAATCTGCTCAATGCAAAAGACCATAACTATGGCCCAAAGAGTCTTAAGTCCCACTTGACGACAATGCGTCGGTTCACACTTCACAACTACGACAGTAGGTCGTGCAAAAAAACTCGATTTGTGTGTTGCCAAACGTTCATACTCACCGATTCTAGCCCCTGTGACATTTTCTGTTCTTAAAACTGACAAAAAATCTTAAAGACAAGCGTTTCGATAAAAAAAAAAGGAGACTTGCTGACTGAGCTAAGGAATACCCAGACGACGGAATTTGAAAAATACTTTGAGGACTGGGAAGAACAGTAGCAGGAATGTGTTGCATACGGCGGGGATTACTTCGAAAAGTAAAACTCGAATTGGGGCTATTAAATGAAGATATATCAATTTAGAACAAAAGACTCGTCCATTTTTGAACAAAGGATTATATATGTTGATCTATTTGGATAGGATGGAAATGATACCGAATGTAAATTTCCTAACGGTAGAGGTAATATTATTAACCATTAATTCGTGAGAAATCTCATGACCTCTCTTGACCAAAATCAAAACATGGATTTAGAATTACCAACTTAGAGTAGATGTAGCCTTTTTCAGTGTCTTAAGTACTTCTTGGAAGTACAATCTATAAAGATTTGCTTAATCGCTGATATCTTTAAAATACTATAATGCATCTTATTACACTCTCTTAGCCGCTATTTAGTAATTCGCATGTGGCGTAAAAAAACCTTTTTTTTGTCTGTCTTAGTCGTTTGTTTTCTAGTGCCGTTATTAACAATATCATTTATACTGCCACGCATTACCCTATAGTGTGAGTATTGGCTAAGAGGTTTTAGCTCTAAGCGAAAATTTTATCTGTAACACATTTTTTTTAGTAAGACGATTTTTAATCAGACACAAGACTAAGCTATATAAAGTCACACTATCCTTACCTGTAGACTACCGCAAGTACCTTTTTTCTATTTGAATCTTAAAGTAATATTTATACTAAGATTCGAATTGCCGACTGTCGCTTTCCATCTACACATTAATAACAGTTCGTCTAATTATTATAAAAGTGCCCGTCCGTATATAGTCTCGCTTTACCAAGTCTACTAAGCAAACATTAGATTTTTCTATACTGCAAGATTTCTAGGTGTATAAGCGCAATACTAGGATTCACGTGAGTGTTAAAACTCTTTGTGCAACCTTTATACTAGCCTTGTCCATAAAAAAAAGACCATAAATAAGGCCATTATGTTAACTGTAACTTACATCATTGTATTCGATTGGAGGTATTTTTCCCGCCATTAAATTCAAATTTATAAGTTGGCGCCGAAATACTGCGGCTGCATTGAGAAGTCGTTGACGGCGCACATTGCGTATTATGAAAGCCGGTTTTACTAAACTTGACTGAGCGGACCGGTTTCTTGCCTTTAGTAAAAAGTTTCGCTGTCGTGGCCGGCTGTTTGAAAAAAAAAAAAAACTAAGATGTCGGGTCGCGACGGAGGCAAAAAGAAACCATTGAAGGCGCCCAAAAAAGAAGACAAATTTCTAGACGAATCTGATCTTGAATTCAAAAAGAAGTAAGTTATTCGAATTAATCAGGCGACGTATTCTAAAATCAACTCCCTCGTTCATCCGACCAGTATTCTGTGAACTATGAATATCTCTTTGGGTTCCATATTTTAGCCTCATGACAGAAGGCGAAGTTGTACTTTCTGTTTGTAAACTTCATACTGGGAGCTAAATGTAGCTTCAAAGCCCAACGACACTTTACATATAAATCGTTCTAAATGTATGTTTATTAAATTAAAATATGAGCACTTTCTTAGTATATGATTCATAAATTCGCAAATGTTTCATGCCTGTAACCAAACTTCAATAGCCGGCTAAATGTATATAGGGAATTGAAATTGTTGCTGTCATCGGTGTGTGAATAAACTTGGAAAAAACATACGCATGCGATTGATTGCAATCCAGTATATAATGAGATCGGTTTAAGTTCGCAAGATTCAGAGCGATGTTGTCTTCCGTCTATGGTTTGAACAGTAAAACAATAAACAAGTTTGCAGTCTAGTGTTGTTGCATTCAGAGAACAAAGTTCATTATTAGCAAAGTGAGTTTAGCAGATGTTTCTTCCTGTGTTTATACGACTGGTCTGTGAAACTCATCGATTATTGTACAATTTTCCTTCTTCATCATTGCTTATTCTACTTCAAAACCCTGTTCATTTGACTGATTTTTTCGGTCATATTGCAAACGGAAATGCTCAACCTCAAACCGCACAGTACCTTTCTCTACACCATTTCTAGCACACTTAACACATTGTCAGCGTCTTATTTCTGCCGCATACCTCTGGTATTCGTCTCTCACTGCAAACGGAGATTAGAGAACATGACTGGACAACACCACACTGCTTGCCTATTACCCACCTGCACATTCTGATCTATGAGGCGTAATTCTGGGTCGAGCCTCGTATTGTTGTTGGCTTGTGTTGAGTGCTTCTATCGGCTGTCTTCTTAGTGGCTCTACTGAAAATCTTGCTTTCGTTGCTTTCTGTGTTACGATATTGTCTTGTTGACTGGGGCTGATCCATCAAGAACGCCAATCCAACGAAAGCACCTCCCACTGAAGTTTATAGAGGGCCTAGCGGGTGACTGCCACCTTCGATTCTGTGGAACCCATCTAACTGTGGAATCTGTGATAGAATAGACTTGTCTTAGTTCGAACATGCTCATTGCCATAGCTTTGCTTATATGGATGTTGTGTTTTTTGAATAAACCTGCTGGTTTGTTCTGGGATGTCTCTTCGCTTGGTTTGCGATCTAGGTTATTTACTGAGTGAGTAGCTTTACACTAGATTTTGTTGTCCGTCTCCTGTGCCCATGTTTCGCCACTTAAGGTTTCCTACGAAGTGGTCTATTCCAAAAAACTATGGCTGTAACATGTATACGATGTGTATGTACGCTGTTATATGAATTCTTGGTGAAACAACCGTAGGGTTAACTGCAACGCGGTGTAGTCAGATTCAAGATCCTTCGGGTGAGGCTAATGTATATACACCTGTGTATCTCTTAGATGTTTTAATCGATGTCAAAAAGGGCTTAACCAATCATCTGAAAGAGTTGCTTTAATAGCAAAGAATTTATCCATCCGTATCCAACATATAGTTCTCATATTATTAATCGTATGCTGTTACATTCTTCATTAAACATCGCATGCTATGCTACGAAACAGGACGAAACTATTGCATCGTGATCTATGCGTCTCGATCAGTTATGGCTTAACTGTATTGCGAAAACTTTGCTGTCTTTGTTGCCAAATTAAACCTGGGTCCCTCCCCAATTATCGGGCCAAAATACGATAGTAGTAGTTATTCTTAAATAGCAATCTATACTTTAATTTCAATTTAGTCATCGATATTTACTAAGTAAATGCGGGCTCCAGGCAAGGCTGATTTTGATATTGGTTGCTGGTGATGCAATTAATACTGCTGTTGTCGTCCAAGGGACCTAATGATATATTTATTTGAATATGATCAGCTGTAAACTAATGGTTGATTGCATTTTCTAATTTATCAGTCGATAGCGTTACCGTGCAAGTACGTTTGTCTCGCTTAATAGAGGCAATATACTGTGAACCATCGGACGCGGTTGGGGTCAGGTATACCTCTGGAGCATAAATTTAGCTTTTCCACCAAATGGTCCTACAATATATATGCCTTAAAATCAGTTGTGCTGTGGTGGTCCCTTTTCAAACTAGCAACGTCGCTTCATCTTCGTTTATTGGAGAACAGAAGGATATACTACCTGGACCTAAAATTCAAGATCATGATAGGTTTTTCAAATTAGCGTAGCTTTTCGAAAGCAAAACTGATTGAACATTATTTTATCATTATGTAAGGTAGGAATAGAAAATGATGAAAGACAGTTGTCTGCATGATGGTTCTTCTTAGAGTGTATAGAAGTTCGGACCTGAAGCCGACTTTTAATGTTCTGATTATTAATACTCGCTGAGTAATTACACAAATCATCAGGAGTAGAACTAAGTTTGTTAATCATGCGGAGTTGAAATAGGTTTGATATTAATATTTGTAAGCGAAAAACTTTTTGGAAACAAAGAAGCTTGCATTCCGAGGAATAGGCGGCATCCAAACAATTTGTTCAGCCAACAATAAACGTCGGCAAGTGAGCTCTTGAAATCTTAATCACGATAAACTATTACAATCACTATTCCTTTAGTTAACTTAGAATCGACGTTGTCTTTATTTTTCAGGCAGCAGGAAGAGCAAAAAAAAATGAAGGAAATGGCAGCCAAAGCGGCTGGTAAAGGCCCCCTTGCGTCTGGAGGTATTAAGAAATCTGGAAAGAAGTGACCAACTGATCTCATGGAAAAATGCCTACTTTGTACTAAATCCTATTCACTAGGGACGTTATTCGGCAGCGTTATATATTGAATAAATACAGCGTTGATTTATTTCACTTGAAAATAAAGTACGAGTAGTGGATAAGACCAGCGACGCCTACAAATATTCTGAACAATACCAATACAAAAAAAATTAATGCACAACGTTACTAGTTAATCCAAAAAAACACGTACCTCAAATGAACATTAAATAGTCTTTCTAATAATAATGCCATATAACTGATACACTCGTATTTAGTATGTGTATTATCATGCATTAAGTCAGGGTAAATGAGTGGCTTCTCGAATATAAGGGATAGAAGTAGAAGCTCAGTAATATAAAGGCAAAAGAAAAACAGGCAGACAACTCGCGAAAGCAGCAGTATATAATGGGTCGTAAAGTTCAACCTTTGCAGACGATGTTACATGGAAATATACGGCAAAGATAGCGCATCTAAGTACTACGTTTAAAACTGACTGGAATAAAATATGCGATAAAAAAGTAAGGAGGCATATTATTTTCTGTACATTCCTGTTATGAATATATGTATGCCTGCAACTGAAACGAATACATTGTGAATGCTCATAGTTTCTGAGGTTTTCGCAATTCGTGCCGAAGACATTAAATGTGCTTTTTTTTTTATTTTGATTTCTTCTCTTCTGGCGAACAGCACGACCATGTTCTGCCTTCTTGGAAAGGGATTAATCCTGCTGCATAGGTTGCTATCCAAAGGTTAAAGCGCGAGTAGCCGTATTCTATAGAGGAATACACAATGTGTAGATGGCAATGGGGTATCCCCGTTTATATCACAATGGCCTGGTCTCGACGGTGCACAATTACTATACGATGTGTGTTATAGTTGTATAATTTGGTGGCTAAATCAATTAAATGTCATCTCAATAATATAAATGACCTCTATAGAAAGTTGAATGTAATACGATCGATCGAATTTTCAGTATTTAGTTTGTGGGCCACACGAAATGCGGTAGACACAGTGGGCAGAGGGAGCCCACAAAATGAACAGTAGAAAATGAATAACCGCAGGTTCCATCTAAGGTTTATTTGAAGCCTTAAGTACATTGATCTCCTTTGTCTGATTATAATTGAATCGGAGCTACATTTGTCACAATGACACGAAACAATATATCAGAAATAGGACCATATATAAGTACGGATATAAGTAAGGAACATATACATGTTCCTTCTATATATATTTTCCAAGTATAGCATAACGTAATAATAATAATTATATAATGGATAAAGCTCCTGACGAGCTAGCATAATAATCTAGAAAAAATCATCAAGATGCTTTCTTCTTAAACAACAAAAGCACAGACCTGTCAAATTGACTCTTAGTGCAATGTGTGAGCCTTCAATTCTAAATAGATGGTATTCCTGTTGCGGATCCAATAGGATATTATTCTCACAGATTACCAGCGATTGCTTCAATGGTAACATTGCTTTATAGAATAGAACATGAAGCACTATCAACTCTGCGCCGACGGGTAATGCGTTCTAATGACAACAAGAGCTAACGGTTAACGGCGGGGCCTAAAATATAGACGTACCATGGCTACTTCTGAACGAGCTCCTACTACCTACGCACGCTGCTGTCTAAACGCGACGCCACACGACATTTTACGTAAAAACACAAAGTTTATTATGAATATCACAAGAAAAGCTGCAAAAAAGTGGGCGCAGTTCGAGGCCGAGCCAAACGGTTACAATTTAATAATGTAATAAAAAATCAGATCACTGCTGAATTACTTTACTCCCGATTGTCGATAAGGGTCAAAACAGGTAACAAAATGATAGATCTTGCACTGTATAGAAAATTGTTTTTCTGAGCTAGAATAATATGCACAATGCAATATTCTTATTTCGTACATAAACAAAAACAAGAGAAAGGAAAGCGTAGGGGCTTCCGCGAACTAGGCGAAGCGCATGCCACGCAAAAACGTCATTTACAGAGGTTGTAGTCGGTATTTCTTTTGGCTGTGCACTCAATACGCAGATAGTTACTGCAGGAATTGTTACGAAATATTTTTTAACCTGAGTTGTTCCCTAGTCTACTAGGCATGTTCATATAGCTTTTGCCTAGTATTTCGAAAAAATCATTATAAATTATTTCATCGCGATAAATTGTACATCTAAAAACAACATGCCTTACAAGCGTCGTTCGCACATGTGTGAGGGTTTATCCTTAATTAGGCTTGTGTTTCATATTAAGGACACACATGCAGGCAATGGTTGCCTGTAAAAGTAGGGCCAACTGGCTATAAATGATCCAGCTTTTCCTATTAAAGGAACGCATCACAATATTATGATCAACAACACAGTTAATGCAATAGAAACTTGTTAGCAGTGTGATTCCCAGATTACGTGTTTAGGTAGTAGCTGTCGATTTAAGGCTATGGGTGCAATACTTTTACCAGAAAGTTGTTCTTGTCTAAAATATATGCCCGAACATTTGTGAATTGAAAATTTTAGGTAAATTCTTATTATCTCTCTATCTAGTATATTTAGCACTGACTGTATTTTTCAATAACTTTTTTAATTATCAGTGTTTACGTCGTTAGCGTACCTCACGGCTTTGATATCAGGATAAACATACACAGATAAATTCGTATAAAGTATGCAAGCGAAGATTTCTTATACCTGCCTAGACCACATAGTCGACTTTTAATGCGAAAAAGCCTATCGTTAGCTCTGACACAAAGATTCCGATGGTGAAGATCAACTTAATTAGGCGAAGTCCTAGTCGGTACTGTGGCGAGATACCATTGAGCAGTTTCGATCTATACTTATATAAAGAAGAATCTTTACTCGTGGGTGAAGAAGAAATTTGTATGTCAAAAGCTTCTGGTTACCTGTCGTTGGAAAGTGGAAAAGCACTGAATTTGTGTTAATTCGTTCTATCTAGACTTGCTCTTAATGACTCATAATCCCCCTTTTTAATCACCGAAGGGACGTAAATAAAAATTACCGCGTCTATGGTCATGTATCCTGCTGTTACTGAAACTAATTGCCTTATGATCTACATTCATGAAGGTAGAACATAAACGTCTTTGACAAAGTTATGATTGCGTAGAATTATGTCCAGAATATGTTCTGAACCCGTCCTATTGTCATGCATACGCGTGAAACTTGTAATACGATTTGTGCAAAGCCACCTCTTATGCCAAGTAATGAGTTTGAAAAACGGCTAGTAGTAAGCACAGAAGGTGAAAGCCATATATACTCTATTTGTCAGTTGGTTGCCCTATGTTGAGGAACTAGTAGTATCGGCCGACAAAAAATATGCTGAAATTGAAATCATGCATTTACAGAGTATTTAAGTTCATATTCGGCAGTTATGTTATTCCGAGAGAATTGAAACACACGAGAGGCACGATCTATCTGGTACGAACGCTGAAGGCAGCTAACAATTCCATTGCAGAGCTAAATTATAGGCGCAATATTCTAATAATGTTGGAATATTTTTTCATCACCACGAGAAATTTGGCACCAAGCTTTACGTGAGTATTATTTCTCCCTTCTTGCAGCTTTAAGGCGAAACTTAATGGATATGCAACAGGTTATGTACGTTGTGTGTACAACTCATAGAGCCTGTGGGACCACGCTAGGTTTACCCTGTACTTCATGTGATAGCATAGTGACTAACATTTTCGTGCTGATGTTTAGGGCTGTTATAATATCGGTTCGAACCCGGGTATAGTCGGGCAATGTTTTGTTGTGGCAGCTAGCTGTGTGATAGAGGGCTTAACGGCTCCATTGATTCCCTAGGTATTTAAAATTCTGATTTTTTCTTCAAAATTATTTTTTTTGTAAATATATATAGTCGATGGAGGAGAAAAGAACGGAGTTATTTTAAAGATAAAATTCTAAAGTTTTTGAGTGAATTTAATTGCTTAATAAACCACAATTTGACTTTGGCGTGATTAGCTACCATCAAGAAGTCTAACTTGGATCGATTCATTAACTTGGCCCAGTTTGAACTATATGCACAATGTGCGCAGTTCAAAGTGGCTTAGGCCGCACGTGTTGGCGATTTTTCGTGAGAATGTTTGCAGCGCTCGAACCGAAAAATAATATTGTATAAACACAAAAAAAAATTCAACTTTTGCTTTACGTTCCTGATAAAAGTCCGCTTTATGTCTAGTTACTACATACCGTAAATATGTGTAGTTTTTCTATAGAATAGCGCCGAATATACGAGATAGTAGGGTAATGTTGAGGACAATATTAAGAACAAAAACAATATTTGGAGCTATTCTTCCCTGTCCATTAGACCAGAGTTGTTAATATCATAATGCTAGTAAACATTTTCGGGCGCATACTATTTCAACATTGTACCATTTAATATTTGCTAAAAAGAACAAACTATTTAATTCAATAGAAAATTTAGATAAAAAATACAACACTAGAACAAAACTGAACAATAGTAAGTCTAACATTATTCAGGTATTACTTTTTCACTCAAACTTATATCTTTTCGGAAATCTTGCGAAAATTATGTCTATCTTATTCTACATATTTATACGTAAGTAAAAAGCTATCCAGTCAGGTAAGCATGCTTATTTTAGCCACTATGATATTCAGTATTTTATGCTTATTGAAGCCTTGCAGTTTCCTTACAATAGAATACATCGAGTGAACGAACTTATATGTTATAGATACGCGCAGTATTCTTTATTTTTCATCTCTTTCACCAGCTGTATCTTTAGCTTTTTATCACCACTTTCCTACCCAGCGTATAGTCTTGGAAAATTCACTATAATTCTCTTAAGTATTTATTACCGTTTGTAAAGACATGATTTCAACATTTTACTCTGCGAGTTAATTGTTATTAATTAAAGATCCCTCTTATTTAAGATATCTCGTTTTATTTTAGATGTATTTGTTTGACTACTTCAAATTGCCCTCGCTAGGGCAGAATGCAAACTGGCCGTATTCCACTCCACATCAATTTGCTCTTTTTATATTATTTGCTGTCTAAAATTTTTCTCTGTGTCTATAGCATGAAAGTAGCGTAAAAAGCTGCGACCGTCGCTAAAGCACAAACAACCTTGCCAGAGGTGTACACTTCGTTGACCTTGAAGCCGAAGCCTAAATCCCAACAGAGATGTCGAATTCCATTAAGGTAGTGGTAGAATAAGGTGCCTGATGCAGCTAGTTTAGTAGGAATAATCAGGGCCGGTGAGATATGCATCGCCTGTATGGCAGCTACGCATTCAGGGAATTGGCCTGTAATAATAATTATCGTCAACAGATAGATAAACAACACAATTAAAGACGACAATGCACCGGTCATAACTTAGATAATTAAATCGAGGGTAACCCAAGCCGTCATACGCACACGCTATTACAAAAGAAAGGTTTTGAGTCTTCCTTTTTGGGCTTGGTTTGTTTACCTTTTTACAGTCTACAGGATAGGGTCAGTAGCAATTGACTGATGTTTTAGTCTGACTGATGTTTTCTTACATCAAAACGTTTCCTCACCTTCCACATAAGATATGTATACTTTTAAATAAATTACTTGTAATTTATATTTAATTTCATAATTTCTCCAAAATATAGCGGTTATGTTTGTAAAAAAGATGACTCCGGCTAAAAGCTTGACCGGTTGTCTATAACTTTTTTTTCTGTAGTACCTAAAGAAAAATTCTATTCTGGAAAGCCTAATAACTCTTCATAATTATAATAATAATTATAATAATAAATTATAACTTTTCATAATGTAAAACACTCGGTGGACAACTTACATAGCTTTCCACCGCCTGTTAACAGCAACGGTTAAATAAGACGGCTGGTAAATAAGACAAAACGTTCTCTTTAATCGTGTGTTTTAAGATTAAATTCATAGCTACCTTATTATAAAAAAAAAGCTATGTTTATTTTTTTTTTAAATAGCTCGTTATTTGTAATGTAGTATATAATATATTTTATACGACGATGCCAAAGGAACAAAACGCTATTATATATAGCATCTGTAGAACTTTTCAAATATTTCCGACTCTTTTATTATTGAATAAACATAATTAGTACTAAATGGTTTTACCCACGTTAATTTTTAAGGAAGTGTACTAAATGCTTACCCTTCATAGTAAGGGCGCCGAACGCAAAACCGTAAACTCCCATAGCCAAACCTAATCCGGTAATTCGGTGCGTGATTGACATCGCCATCGGGATCTGCCATTTATAAATACTTAGATGTGGACTGAGAGGTCGGTTGAGCGCCTTTTGCCGATTGAAAAATGGTTCCGTAGGACCGAGTGTCGATGTGGTCCTCAAAGCCTGTTGCAACGCCAGAGATTCCGGCATGGCCAAACAACGGCCGTATAGGCCTGCACGCAGGATCGGGTTCATTTTAAAGAAATGATCCTTAAAGAATCCACACAGACACTGACGAAAAGAACCAATTGAATTCAACTAATAACCGAGTCAGTTCACCTTTTTGTCTACCCGGAGGACAAGGTTTGTTTTGGCTTCCAGCAAATGCGCGATGGCATCGCTCTACGTTTAGCGTCGAACACAAACACCTAACTCGGTTTATAGTGCATATAAATATTACTGAAAGCTAGCAGCTGTGCTGGCTGTTAGGCGCATAGTGCAATAAACGATGCTAGTGGTGCCAGGACTTCTTATGAAATTTTAATATACACGAGTGCTATGTGAATTTGCAAGCAAACATATCACAGGTATTCAGTGTGTACTTTTGTGTGTAATTAGTGTGAAAAGGTTTGCATTTATTTACGTCATGTTTTGACTGTGCAAGTAGTACAACAAAACCTCGTATAAATAAATATATTCAATAAGAAACTTGCAGGTTGCCGACTCTGTCTTCTGTCGATAACTTTACAGTAAAGCAATACAAAAAAAACTTCAAATAACTTTACAATAGTAATAATAATAATAATAATAACAATAGTAATAATAATAACAATAGCTTTACAGTAATAATAACTTTGCAATAAAGCAATACAAAACCTTAAATTGTTAATTTTCTGCGAAAGCATTCGTCAAATCCCTACAGGTTTGTGTATGTGAATTAATATCATTGGTCAAATTCAGTTCGGTGTTTGCGGAAATCTATATTTATGTGTGAAATGAAAGAATCGTTAATTCGCTCTGTTGCCGAATTGAGCTGATATTTTTCTTCCCGAACTCAGTCATTTCCTTTATTTCACATTTCTCCAAGACCTTGATGAGCCTTATCAAGAAACCATACTTTGACTAGTAAAAGTTAATAGAGTTGTCTTATTAGGCCTACTAAAGTACAATTACAAAGATAACGGCCGATTACAGAGTAAATGCCTGCGAGTAAGGCACACTATCATATTTAGTAGCGTACTGTTCATTCAACTCTCTATTATCTATTGGAAGTACTTGCTTTAAAGAAAAATAGGAGCATAAAACAAGCTTATTTTTCAATTGAAAAAAAGGCTTGTAGAACTCATGTGGTTGTTTTGTGAACTTGCACGAGTATGTATGTATTATTTTGACAGAAAGCGCAGATAACGTGTTGCACGCAGCAGTAATGTCTGAGTTATTAAGAACGTGCTGTCAATTATTCTAAAATCTTTTGCAGCATCAAAGAGAAATTGTTTATAGTTTCTACACTTGTAATAAATTTTCATATTAGAAACTATCATAAGGTACCGTAGTGTAATAGTAAGGATATAGCTTAATATAAATTACGAGGTTTACAAAATTCATAACGTTCTTGATCGCTGAGATTTTCAATGAAGAATGGGATCATTCTGAATTTAGAGATTAGTCTTTCAATTGCAGCGATTATCTATTATCTATATGAGTATACTTTATGTCATGCATAAAACAGTCTGCCAGTAAAAAAGTTTTTTACGTAGGTTAAAAATCATTCCAAACTATTGTCACATTTACTAATACTATAGACACGAAATGTTTATAAGTAACGGGATTATATGCCCCTGATACTATAGAAAGAATATGTCAAGAAATTATTGAAGTTTAAATTCGTTCTGGTGATCGTCAATGTTCCAAAGGAAATAGGCTTATTATTTACTATTACGACTTTGCTTATCGTATAAACTTAGAGAGTTATTAGGTGTCTGTAGCGGCCATAGTAATTTTCGTTGTTAACACCACCTATACTACTCCTACTTAATATAACTCTAAGATTCTTATGCTTATCTTACGATAGATGTTGACTGCGTTTTTATTACAACCGAAGACATAACAAGGCCTTTGTTATTAAAAATGCTAAAAATGTTCTCATAGCATTTAATTTAAACAGAGAGGAAACTATTTTTTGGTTATTCCTACGATAAACTATATAAATGGATCCTTCGATGGGCTCAATTTTATCTGTTTTAAAATACTTGGCTAAATTAAATGCAAAAAAGAAGAGTTGTAAAAATACTTAATTCTTCGAGTTCGTGTTTTGTAATCAGGTCCAATGAGTTGAGAATTTAAAAAAATACCGATGCTGCTACAAAACTTACTTAATTTCTCAAGCATCATCACATCTACGTTATATTCTGAAAGTTAAAATTAATTTTTATGTAGTAAGGCAACTGCAAGGGCGGAGCGGACCAACGGTAGCACAATGATAGCATAAGAGGAATGACACAAGCTATTTGACTCAGAAGTATGACACATCCGCTTTCGTATATCATTTCTTTACGGTTTTTCGAAGTAAACTGATAGTAGGATATGTTTATCCATCTTAGGGCATGGGAAGCCCCATAATCACACGGACTTAGATCTGCACAATAAGCGGGTTGAACCTGATGCTGGATATTACTTTACTCAATCCAGGAAGTAATTTAGGAATGGCCATGCAGCTTGGCATCACCATAAAGTAATCAGACCGCGTGCCCCAGACTCCTAAGCCAATGGTCCATGAATCTTTTAAGGAACTCCAGCTTGTGGACTACATTCATTGTCTTGTTTTACCTTATAGCAGCAGATATTTGTGCTATACATGTCAAGTACTATCATCACTTACGTCCGGATTTATTCAATATTGGCACCGAACTCGATTTCACCAACCCTTTTACTCTCCAACTGGTTAAAGATTGAACTATGGCTGGTATATGACGACCGTATGCTCCAGGTGAGTTCTTTGTTGATTAGAAGTCTACAAATTGCACGTGCAATATACGTGGAATTGGTCTGAGGATAATGCACGGAGAACCTATTTTTAATTAAATCCCACATTTTCTATATTCAGGTCATAATTCCGTAATACGTTACATGTGAAATGCCAGTTTTGGCTGATGGAACCGCAAAACTCCAAACTGTGCTGTAGTGAAAAGCCTGTTTCATTGCGGCAATACGTTCTTGTCCTTTGGGTCCCAGCATCTAATTTCCTCCGTGCTGATCTACAAAATTCCAATCTCCGTTTTTGAAACGTGTGAGCCATTTACGTATTGTATTTTCACTTTGAGCCGTCCTGTCTTATATTTTTACCCACCTTCGATGCGCGTTGTGGCTTTCGAGGACCAAAATTTTCACCGCTAGATGTTAATTTTGGAGGCTAAAAGATAGTTTCTTTCTAAATTCGTGTCTCCCGAGGCAAACCCAATTAGTTTTGTCTAAGAGGTTTCTAGAGTACTGGAGCATTTACCAGCTAAATTTTATCTGCTGGTGATGCGTAGTTCAAAAGTTATTCAATCGCAAAGTTTTATCGATTTCGCTTGTAACGGTGTTATAAATAATGTATAAGTTTCCTCCAGAAACCTGAAAAGAATAATTGCCTCATACCATTGGAGGATGTTGCGGATGAAGCGCCTACTTATAAGCCCAACGCTTCCAGTCTTATTCGAAACTAAGAAAAAATTAAACCACTCAATGGCAAGCTAGTGCATATCTGGTCGATCAACCGGATACTTTAAATTATCTTCAGAACATTAATATATAGGTTAACATAAAAATGAAATGGAGCTGACCATTGCTCGTGAATCATTCTTAAGTAGCAGCATGATACGCAAAAAAAAAATACGCACGGCGACTACAAGTTGAATAGGCGAGACTTAACGTCGTCCTCAGGTCTTTAAAGGGCAAATAGCTTTGTTACTTCTCTTTCTGCCTTCTGGGAACCACTGAACAATATCGTAAATCGCATCGTCTCCGGAAAGGCATAACAATGCTAATGTGGAATTTCGGTTCGCTGTGCCCGACATTTTCAATCAAAGACACTGGGCAGTCTGGCACCACTGGCTGTTGCGAGATCATGCTGACAGATGGACACTTACATTTGTGGCATATATTTGGCTCAAAGTATGATTTGAATTTCAAACATTTCGGATTTTACATAACAATTTGAGGAAAATATTTGCGTTCAGGCTAAATGAATTATGAGAGAGTTCATGAAAGGGTTTATTCATTATTTATGCGCAAATATAATATAATCGATAACGTTTGTCGTACAATCGCCAAGGTCTAGAAACGTCGAATATATTTCTTATATAAGCAGTTCATCAATCAACTTTCATTGACAACTGAGTCCTTTCGAACGAGAATGTTGTATATTGCTCTTTTACGCTAAGCGAGGCCTTTTCGTAGCTTTTTTGTTTCACAGTTTTCTTGAACAGCGTCATGTGACAAACGTGGTAACCAGTAAAGTTACACGCGAACATAGAAATTTTTGAGAATGAAAGAAACTGCAAAGTTTCGAGTGCAATCTGTTCAGTACGAAAAACATTCATATTGAAGGACGTAAATTCACAAGAGCTAGTTAAATAATAACAGCGAAGTTTTTTTTTAAAAATAAGACAACACGGTTCTCGGGACTAGCGTTCTATTTTTAAACCTTTTTGTGAAGTTAGCCTAAGCAGAAGACGTGAAATCACAGTAGCTGCTGCTTAATAGTTGGCATTTCATCGTAAGTACCAAGTAATGACCGTATCGTTTGGGCGTCCGGTTGTAGTGACTAAGCAGGATTTCATTATATGTATTTGTTCGGAATCAATCTATTTATCTGAATTTCCGACTAGTGACATACGCTTTGGAAGTAGTGTCAGGGGGTGATTAAGGGGAGTTACTGGATACGACTATTCATTGATTGGGGTATTAGCTGGCGAGAATCGCCGACACAAACGTGGACCGCCTGCGTAGAATCACCCACATTTTCAATGATACGAGGAAATAGAAACATTTCTCAAGTAAAATTGGATGAAGAAACTGCAGGACACTTAACTAGGTGCGACTGGTAGTCAGAAACTCATATGGGATGTGTCACCAATATTTGCTGTCCCTGATGCTTCAGTTTGTTCGCACCAGAGGTCTTAGCAATAATTTGATACTTGGGTTAGAATGTAGATTGCTTCTTGTTCTTATAGAGCAAAATGAATATTGAAGCAGCATCACTACTTTCTTCAGCTTACACAATTTGAACTTCGGATTCCTCGACATTTATTGAGCTTATTTCAGGCAAGTAAGTTCTTTGAGTGTGAACGGTCTACGCTTCCAAGATCTATCATTTTCTGGCGGTGTAGAACTATTATTTGTTACACGGACACTCATATGCCCGGATGCCCTTGATTGCTTTTGTTAAAGCTTTGCAGCAGCAACACTCTAAGTAGTTTACTATAGGAGTAACGGGAACCAAATCAAATATTATACAAGTAAAGAGTGTAATGTTACTGCCGACAGAAGTGCAAAGTAGGCCGACTATGCGCAAGCTAAAAACTTTAAATAAAAATGTAAGGTTATGAATTGAAATTAAAAAGTAATTCTGTATAGAACAAAATAAGACGAGACTAGTCTATCAGGCTAAAGTCTATGTGAAGCGATTTCTATTCGATTGAAGAGCGATTACAAATAAAAACTATACAGTCTACATAGCCAACATATTGCGCAACCCCAGTTTGAAGCCGCCAGCATGGTCTGTTATTCCGAGAAGACGGGTGGACGTGCAAGCATTTGGAAGACTGTACACTGCGTACTAAAGTGCTTTCCCATCGGTCCCGGCATATAGCCTCGGACTGGGAGGTCGGTGGCTGGGTTGCTAAAGTTTAAAGCTTAGGGAATACACGCATGTACTCGTGTAATTGCCGCTATTCGGTGCAACCTGCAATTAGAGAAGCGATCGGTTGAACACAGAGAATACGTACAAGCAAGACAACGCGGGAAAGTCTCAGCAGAATCAAGAGATTTGATTTGAGCAAACAAAAGGTACTGCAGTGTTCCAGAGACGGTACGAAGATGTTGTAGATGATTGGATAACTTTGATACAGTAAACCTTGGTTAGTTCTCAATCGAGTGTCCTCGCAGGTCTGGAGGTTTGGCATTCTTTAAGAAGAAATAGCCCAGAGCGCGGACTGTCATGGATCGTGTGTTGGAACACTCATGTGGGCCGCGTGGCCAAGTATTATGGCGCGTAGCAATAATATATCAAGTTATAAGTATTTCCATTGCTATTGCTATAGAGGTACTATGAATGTATCGCATTTGTGCCAGTATCAGTGCATCATTACAATATGCAAACAAATCCGCAATATAATACGATTACCACGCAAATAATCGGTAATACGTCTATATTTAATATATTTCAGGCAAGCTGCTGCTAGCATCATGATTGTTCCGTTATCTGTTATCTCGAGTGGCACTGGCTAGAAAGCGGATAAAGGCTCGGCTATTATAATTCACATTGACTTCGGACGAAGACGACAAAAAGAAGCGTGAAGCATGACAATACCGACAATCCTTTTGACGAATGCACTCAGTGGTTGCACTAGAAAATGAATTGTGTCTAATCTAAGAACGGACAACACGTATTTCAGTGTACCTATGCATATGTATTATCGTGTAACATATAAATAAGCGTTTTCTTGCTTGGTCATAGTTAGGGGTAACCCCAAACGATTAATTTACGTTCTGCTAGAAAATACATAACTCTGTCATGCATTCAAAAGGGTTTGTCCCTTACTACACGATCAGCGTCGAAAAATTCGTCTAGAAAGTTGACATATGCCAACTACTCCACGTATTCCCACTTCGCTACTTCAATAGCAAAGGAATTCAATTCAATGGAGTTCGACACCGCGTTACTGGTCCGCTCGGACGGCGTGAAATCGTATAATTACCTCATTGCGGCTTCGGCTGTATGGCTGAGTTCGTTCTCAATGGGCACCTGCTATGGGTACTCAGCACCTGCGAAAAGTTCGATGCTTGCTATGGACGAATTCCCTATATCAGAGCAGCAATTTCAGTGGTTAGCCAGTATACTCATGTTTGGTGGACTGGTTGGAGCTCTTACTGGAGGTAGGTTCTATCCAACTGGGCATTCGCAATCTATGATTATGGCAGGAAACAGACCAACTTATCAAGGGCTACCGAGGTCAAGTTTCTTGTTTGTTGATACCTTGAAATCAGCTTAGCTCGAAACCTAGTGTACTTCAATTTTCGGCTATAAGCTGGATATTACTAAGTAAGCTTTTTAATGCGCAGCTTCAAATTAGCTTCGCCCAAAAATATGTATTTTTTTAGTTTTACAGGAATTTTTTTATTGACATCTTTTCACATAAAACTGTATTTCAGCTATAGCATGTCTAATTCGGGTACCGATTAATATTTATACAAATAAAAAACTACGCTATCCAATGTTTCTCAGGAGTTTTACCAGTAATAATGTATACGCACGCGTACGCGTGTGTAAACACACAAGTTATATACGTTAAATCATATTAAAATAAGTGCCTGCGTTTTGAGCTTCCTTTACAAATTATTCAAATTTTCATTTTCTCTTATTTCAGAATAGGATATTTTAAGCCATATATAAATTTATTCTTAAGTTATTTGTAGATAGATTGTGTTTCAAGTTGATAATTAAAGACGATCCAGAAGCACATATTAAATTGATAACATATGTTTTATTTTGGCATTTCGAGTGGAAACTCTGCTTATTTTATGAAAGCCTAAGTATAGTATGTATTTCTACAGGTGTGCTCAGTGATTACATGGGTAGACGGTGGACACTAATCGTGGCATCACTAGGAATGATCGCCGGCTGGCAGACGATTATTTGCGCATTTTCAATCACATGGTTGCTCACCGGAAGGGCTATTTGTGGATACTCTACAGGTTAGTCATCTATACCTTATCTGACTTGTCGATAATAACTACAGATCTTTGATTTAAAAGATTAGATTGAACAGAATCCAAGGAATCTATTATGTATAATTGGGACTCTAACATAGGACTTTTAAAATGAAACGGCTAAAGTGTATTTTGCATAGTTGAGAAGGAACATACCACATATAGGTCGCTGTTGATTTCTTAAGGCTAAAATCTGTGGAATCTGAAGTCAGTTCTTGTAGAGTCTGAGGCACATTAACAGTGTACTTTTAACAGGGCATTCCAAAACCAGAATAATTTGCACATGAATTCGCTACTTCAACCAAAGTATGATTTGCACTGATTGGTTCTACGTGTTTAATTCAGAATTTTACTAAAGACATTCACTACAGGTATGTTACCTGTCTGGATGTCTTTATCCATTCTAAATGTATTGATGAATTCCGATGGATCCAACATTTTTCGTCTATCAGCCAAAATAGCTTGAGTGAATGGCTTTTCCTTTAAATCAGGTCGGCTGGTGAGTACCAGATTTTGCTACAAGTAACGAAAATATGTCATACTGACCATAGTTCTTCCCGAAACTCCTATAGGAAAATTTCGGTTTGCTTGCCTTAATATTTAAACCTAATTTATTTAGCGAAAGTAAACATCAGATGAGGTCAATCGTAATACATGAGATAAAGGAGATTTTTTTTTCAACAGTTTAGAACATCCCCGTGCAATTTACAAGTTAGTTCAGCGAAAAGAAGTGGCCTGTTAGTTATTTTATCTAATTTACAGCGCTTTCAAAAATTTTGTTCGTTAGAAATGGGAACTGGTAGTTTAAAAGCGAAATACCTTCGAGATATCACCGTTCCATGCAACCTTGTATGTGGTTCGTTTACATTCATAATGTTTTTTTTTCCATTTATTACATCACGCATTTATTAGTGTGTTTACAGGTTAACTTTCAATAAGTAATTATGTTACTAAACGATGGGTACAGAAAAACAAATTCGAAACTACTTTCAACAAATTGGCAAAAATGCTAATTTTCGAGAGTTGTTGTCACGAAATTTGTCCATGATTTTTCACTTGTAGTTAAATCTAATCTAAATTGTTCCAGTCAAACAATTCCTTTCATATATTCATAAGTACGTCCAGCATATTAGACTGTCTGAAATAACTTGTTATGTTTGTCTGTCTTAAAGCTATTATGGTTTTTACGAATATCATACTTTGACGTTTTTAGTATTGAAATATAGCGGTAATGTGGGTAAGGTTATTGATAATTTGCTTGATTATTACTCACCGCGCTTCCTAATTATCACCATAATTGAACATCTGTCCAGGTGTTCTGTCACTGATTGGTCCTATCTATTTATCGGAGGTGTCGCCTCCAGCAGTCCGGGGTTCTCTCACTTCGGCCGTCCAACTGTTTGTTGCTACCGGACTTCTAACTATGTATATTGTCGCCAACTTCTGTGCCTGGAAATGGCTTGCTCTCTTTGGAATGGTCTTCGCCAGCTTAACCGTCATTTTACTGCTGTTTTCTGTTGAGAGTCCAGCGTGGTACTTCAGTAGAGAGCAGCATTCTAAAGCGACTAAGGTACGTCTATTCATAAGGTAGAATAATATTAAGAAGAGTAAAATAATGAACCTTTTCATTACCAGTTCCTCAACCCCCTTGTTCGTATATCATTGCTTCATTATTTTGAGCCTTTAGTTTTATTCTGTACTGAATGCTTCAGGCTATTTATTATAATCGTTTCTCCTCTTCAGAGTTAAAAAACGGGCCCTATTAATAAAAATTCGAAACGAAAAAAAAACTTAGCTATTGCTATCAGAACCACGATTAGTTCGACAAACTAAACGTTACTAATCTATCTTTTACATCATTTTGTTGAGTCTTCGATGGCTGTGCCCCAGTGAACTCTTTAAAAATAAATTGCGAGGGCGTTGTATTTCAAGAGTGAATAGTGGTAGTCTAGGTTATGCACTTAATGAGCTATAGCTTGAAAATTTCCATTCATATGAGCATACCTAGTCAATCCACTGCTTAAGACAAAAAAGTAAAAATTAATATTACGGTAAAACAAGTAATTTTTACCAATGTGATTTACTTTGCTATGCTGCAATGTAGGAGTGTCCAACTCAATGTAGGACCAATGTTATTACGACTCACAGGCTGTAATGCTTGTAGGGGGTTACATTGTCTCATGACCAATTACGTTCTTGTTATATCATTTGGTTTCAGTCTCTTCTGTTTCTTTGGGGCGACTGTGATCAAGTTACATCTGAAATTATGCGACAAGAAGGACTTAGTGAACGACAGGTATCACTCCACACTTCCTACCATGCAACTATAGACTAAAAGTAGTTATTTTAAAAACGATGTCTTGCGAATTACGATAAAAGCCATCTTTTTGTATTAATGGATTATAATGACACATCTATATTGTAGATAGCCATTAGTTCTATGTTTTACTAAATTTTTTTAATTTTCCAGGGACCAATAATGGCTGACAGTGTTGATCATATATACAAAATCTCAGTCACTAAACCCATTCTTCTATCTGTGCTTTTAATGGTCGCCCAACAAGGATCCGGTAGGTTTGAAAATATTATAATCTTTACTGTTTTCACTCCTAAATGACAACACGAGTGCATTCTACCAAAAAAATCGCATAATTTCTTACAGTAGGGCCCTGCTAGTAGTTTTTATGTATAGTAACAAAGTATGGTAGCTTTGAAATGGAGCAGCAGACCGTGGCCACTTACCAGTCTAAAGATTTGGCTTTTAGGTGGCTGGAGTACTCATATCTAGATGTGTATTTACATTTAATATATTAAACTGTTACAAGCGAAGCCGGCGGGCTTTAGAATTGAATCACTTTTGAAATAGTTGGGTTAGAATAGTGATTTTAATATTTGTTGTTAAGTAATATTGACACACTTTTCTCAGCGCTCTGCCAGCTTATAAATAGCCATACATTTAATTCTTACGTGTAATTTCTCTACGGCTTCTCAAAGTAAATCGAATGTGAAATATAATTGCCCAGCAGTTGCCCTTTTTAGGGCATGGAGAACTCCGTATTCACACGAACCTAGATCAGGAGAATAAGCAGGTTGAATTTAACGTTGGGTATTCTTTTGCTTAATACAGGAAGTAACTGAGGCATAGCGATGAGGTCTGGCGTTGTCATCAAGCAACTAGGTTGCCGTGTCAAAGATCGATGTATCTTTTAAAGAATCCGATATAGCGGGCTACGTTCATTTCTTTTAATTCTTGGACGATATCTCATAGTAGTAGATGCACCTCATGTTCATTGCAAGTACCACTCTCACTGAACTTACCCGAGATTGTTATGGAAGTCGATTTCTCTCCAGAGTGACGCCATTCTCTCGCCTGGTCCTTTTTCGGCTGGCAATAAAGACTGAGCCATGAAAAAGACTCTTTTTTTTGCTTAGTTTCCGTATGCTCAATATTTAGGTCATAATTCTGTAGCATGTGGCATATAAAACGCCAGTTTTGTACGACAGAATCCTTAGGCTTCAAACTTTTGTTTTATGAAAACGCTCCTCGGTTGCGGCAATGCGTTCTTGTCCTTCGGGTCCCTATATTTGGTTGTCTCCTCGCTGGTCTTCAAACTCTGATTTTGGTTATTGAAAGGTTTACATTAACCAAGCACTGGGTTTCTGCTTAAAGCCTCTTTGTCCAATATTTTCACCAATCTTTTATGGATTTCTACAGGGCTATAACCTTCGAAGGACGAAAACTTGATTACTGAGCGCTGATTTTCAAAACTAAAAGATCTTTTCCTTTAGAACTCAGTTATCCTAACGTAAATTCAACAGGTATCACTCATAATCTTCACGTAATGCAAGTATTTATCACCTAATTCCGTCTGCTAAGCGCGCGTGGTTCAGAAGTTACAAATCTCAAAGTCCGTTTAATCCGCTTGTAGTAGCCTAATATTTGGTACCTTGCAAAGTATATCTACGGAATTGTGTATCCTTTGTGTAGCCTGAACCTATTTGTCCAACAATAGTAGCTTCTATATCTTCATTATAGAAAAATCAACATAAATACGCAGCCCTCTTTAAGCCAAATGAACTGATGACATACCGAATACCTATTGCGTATCCCTTTTTTAGCTGTGAACGCAGTTGTCTTCTACGCCGAGGATATCTTCCATCGGGCTGGTAGCTCCCTTTCAGCTTACACCTGCATGGTTGCCTTCGGATTAGAACAGGTCAGTAGTGTAAATCGTTTGTGAATGAATTCAGAGTCGATCGAATAACGCATCAAGTAGGAAGAGGTAAATTTAATTGCTATGGTGACATGCAGTGTTATCTAGTGCACGCTTGCTGACATACTAGTCGAAGCCGAAACATGCAGAACGCATTTGAATTACGTTGCTGTTAATATGGTATAAAACAATCTACAAAACTTGCCGAAATACTCCTCGCATTCACGAGTATGTTTTGTTCCAATGTAATTCTGCATGGTAATGAGTATTTATGTCGTAGCTACTACGTATCAATTTGCGTAACAGATATTTCTTTAATTTAGATATCATTTTTTAATAGAGCTATTTAGGTTGCGGATAGCCTCGAAGATATCATTCGGGAAAGTAAAGCTGCACACGATAAAAGTCGACATCTTTATGATTAACAGCAAGTAGCAAAAGGCAAGGGGAGCATTCCTAAACTCAAATATTCCACAGACACTGGGGAAGTCTTTTAATGATTTTAAAGATGCAAGCACCGTATTTAATAAATAAAGTGAATGAAAGGGTATAACAATAATTCAACAAAAGGGTGGGAGAATCTTGAGGCGGGGCTTAGTAAACCTACTTCGACGCTCACTTTTGAAGTGTTACAACCGGAATTACATCGCTATCATGATTTAAAGTGAGTTGTTACCGGAAACCTTTGAGCCAGAGAATTAGTGCTGCAGAAGTACACGAAATTTAATATCCATAGCTCTTTTCTCTCTGCATATACCAATTAGAGTTCCATATAGTTTCATTTCAAACTGCAATGGATGTTCATCCATAGAAGCACGCGAAGTCCTAACAATAGATTCATAGTCAGAATCGAGTATCGGTCGTAGACGCAGCAAAGGAAGTCTGGATATCATGACATTGACATGTAATTAAAAATTGGAACAGTCACTAGACTTTAAGAAATAAAATCTTTACTTAGTCAAAAAAAAACTTAAAGTGAGCAAAGAGTAACGCAACTATGTATATTTAAAAACTGTTTTTCGTAAATTGTGTTATTTCTTCACGGTTTCCGACCTGACAAGGGTTCTACTTGGCAGTTCCCAACGTACAGACTTGGAGATCTAGACCTTCTCGTTGGATACCCTGTGTTTGATGAACTGAAACTGTTGTTGAAGAAAAATTGTGGAAGCCACTCAGAAATAATTAGTAATAGTCTAGTACCATTTTTTGAATAAGTTAGTCAAGCCAGGATCGTCTGAGCACAGTAGTGTTACATCTCTAAGTACTACAGCTTAGAAAGTGAGGCTTTAACTACATGCACTTTCTAAATAACACAAATTTCATATTTCTACTGAGACCATTGCCACTTCAGTAACGTAGTAGTTTTATTTTTTCATCTATGGAGCTCTGGGGGTGAGGAACTCAATCAGTAATTTTCAATGCCCTCTACAGCTGACACGAGCTAGCCAGTTCAAGCCGAGAAAAAAAACTCGCCGTCCTAATAAACAAAATGGCAGAAAATAAAATGGCATTGTTATATGACGCATTTGGAGGTCTAGTTAAGTTTTTTTTTTGTTTGAAAACGTGTTTTTTCCGTTTTAGGTAATTGGCGCTGTAATAAGCATGAGTCTGATAGACAGCTACGGCCGTCGGTATCTATTATTGGGTTCATCGTTTCTTGTCTCCATTTCCCTTTATACCATGGTAGTCTACTTTATTGAGCTTAAGGTGCGTATTCCTGAGTCCAGTGGGTGAAGCATGTCCATTTTTAGTAGAAATCTTGAAAACTTTCATTTTCACGATTTGTTTCACTGCAATCATTCTCTGTGTCCCCACAGTGATAAAGTAAGAGCTTACCCATGTTAGTTTTGTTGTAAACTTAACCGGAGTTTGTTTTCCTTTTTAGTCGCCGTCGGGTCAATGGGGTTGGATTCCTCTCGTAGCTATGTCGATTTACGCAATAGCATTTGCAGTTGGACTGGGACCTGTCGCCTGGGTTATGATGGGTGAACTTCTTCCCCAACGGTGAGTGTCTTCCTTCGATTTGAGCTCAGTTTAATTATATGAAGATACCATATCTAGTGAACTCAGGAGACAACCTATCTTGTATTCAGCTTCCACCTGACCTTTGCTAACACAACTTGCTTTTTCCAGATGCCGTTCTTACGGAAGCATACTGGCAACTAGTGTAAACTACACTTGCGCCTTCCTGGTGACCAATCAATGGAGCAAAATCCAAACAGTTTTAAGTGCAGCTGGCACATATGCCGTGTTTGCTACCATAACGCTGGTATTAGCGACCATCTTTTTGGTGGAACTTCCCGAAACAAAAGGAAAGAGTCTGGTAGAAATCGAAAGGCATTTTGTCCGATTACAACGAGTTGATGCGACCATTGGCGCGTCGAGTACAGAAAGCTCCATAGTAGCAACGCCGCCACCACCATTGGCTACGGGTGGGAAGAACGAAGCGTAACAACTTTAGAATATAATTTTTCCCATTTAACACAAAAAAAAATAACTATATTTGCATAGAACAAAGTGATTAGCTCTAAAAGTGGCTGCTCATATGGATGCGTTCAACGAAGGAAAATAAAGGATAAGTAAAGAAAGAAAATCAGCATGACGTGAAGCAATCACTTGGTCAAACAATCCTTTGTACACCTGGAAACATTTCTTTCCTATATATATAATAATACAAAAAGTATAATTTTCTTAATAAGTATCGTAATTGTAATTATATACTGTGTTTATGAATTTTTATAATAATACAATTAGGTTTAAAGAAATAGTTGCCAGGTTTATCCGTCTGGCTTCTAGCTTCGAACAATTTTTGCTTTTGGCTTTGTGTGTAGAATGAACGAATTGCCTTTGACGGGCTCTAGTAGTAAAAGATGTTATTCGTCGAAGATACGAGGTTCTGTGAAATTACTAATTTGTGGCAGTGTATTATGGTTGTTACAACCAAGTAGAAGACAATCGATGGGCCCTGATACAAAATTGGAAAATAAAAATAAGAACGACAATTATTGCATAAGACATGCGCAGTTATGATAAGAATAACAGCACTAAAGAGCAAGTAATCAGGGTATAAAAAAATACGTTCAAAAAATTAATAGTCAAAATAAACTTTTTAATTTCGCGCAACATGAGTGATCCGCAGATGAACATGTCCATGTTGCGCTACAATGCATACCAGATCATTTTGACGTAAATACATGACTAATTTTTTTTGATAGGGCTAATTATTACTATTTCTTAGAAAACCGACAACCAAAAGAATCATTTGTTTGGTTTTAAGCCAACTTCTTTCGATGAGAATGATATTTTTGGTCGATGTTAATCTGAATCTTACCAGAATTTAGAAATAGTGTCTGACAATGTTGGGTACGTTCATAAGGTGGTTGATCATTCGAAAATTTATAATTTTTTTTTTAAAAAAAAATTTATAAATTTATAATTAGATAAGGTGCAAGAAGAAATGTAATATAAAACCGTTTACAAGCCTCTGAACCTGCAAACGGTTCCTAAGGTCTAACAAAATACCGCTGCCATTTTCGTTGCCCAGACTATATTTGTGTCGGTATAGTAATATAATAGCTATCCACTACCATATGGGATCAGATTATTTATTTCTTATAGGAGGTTGAACCACCGCGAATCAAGACTGTTGAAGTGTGGCAAAGAATTCTTAAATACTCGGGTGTGTACCAATTAAATACGGACGTAAATACTCGATGGCGCCTAACTTCTGAGCTAATACTAATCTTCTGTAGCTTTTAATATTGTATTCGTTTTAAAAACTTACGTGAGAGGGAAGTCCATATTTTTGTTATTCTGAAGTTCAGCCGCGTCGCGTTTTTTGCCAGGTTTTCAATCAACGCGTTTGTCTTTAGCACACGCTGTCGCACTTTAGTTTCCCAAAGGCTGTCAAAAAATGTTTCTGTTGGAAACTCACGGGTAGCGAAACATCAAGCCCGTTGTTGTGCGTTAATATAGGCTACTGACTAGATAAATAAGCATATTATGTGAGTATTAATTCGGATTGCATACCGTATATGGATGAAGCGCTGTTTTTAAAGCAGAAATGTTAGCGATATTGATGCTTGTTCTTGTACATTAATAAAACATGCCGTTAATAAAAGAAAAACGAAACATTTATCTTTCGTCTATTTTTATCAACTGAACTCACTTAAAATTGGGTTCCGGATAAGTTTCTTAAAGGTAAAGGTTTCTTTTGTGTAATTGTTTAACCTTATTCAATAAATAAAGCAATTTTTCACTTTGAAATATAGTGAACGTATTGTGATACACACATACATATATATATATATATATATATGTATATATATAAAGAGACGCATAGGCGCTCTCATGGATGCACTTATGCTCTGAAATTATTAAACGATAAATCTGATAGCCTTGAATGGCGTCTACTACTCGACGGGACGGCAATTAAAAGACGTTGAGGGAATTCCAACCGCTTCTCACTTCATATAGTTGTATGTCTATATAAAATTTTAGAACTTAATGAACATATAAAACCAATTCGATTCGGAGTTTTTGTTTTGTGTATAATAATTTAGTAATATAAACCTGTATCAAACCTGTAATTGTTACAATTACGGCACGACCCTAACTGTGACGAACGCGATTTCAGAAACAATTATGCACGGCAAAAATTATACTGCACAATTTTTCAGGCGGTATGGGAAACTAAATGTATTAAAACTATATAGAATATTTTCACACATGTTCCGCATTAGTCTATAGTGTAAAATTTTGTTATAAAGTATCCAGATTTTATGATGATTCGGGGATTCTGATGGCCGCCACAATTAGGACCGTAATATATAAAAGTTAATCTAACCGAAATTAGTACGCTGTTAACCTATGTTTTAATGTGATAATCTTTAATGTCTTCCATTACCACGGACGTACTACCGAAGACATCCATTGTTATAAAAACTTTATTTCTCAAGTTGACGGTAGATCTTCGTCAAGAAAAAGGTTAAGCACCTAAAAATAGGTATACTTATCAGGTCTTTATTCTGCAATGGTACGCCTGTTCGCCTCCTCTCAATAGGTCGCCTGAAGAGATGTGCTTGAACTTTGCAACTGAAGGCTTGCATTGCATTTTTCTCGGGCCACCCAGGATAGCGACTACCGGAACCTGCGCAGGAAAGCGGCGACGGCTTCTGTTCATCATTTATATGCACATACTTAATATAAAGTGCTTGCTATACATACAATTCCAGTACCTGACTCTAAAGCTGTATAAAGATTGGTGTCAATAGCTCCACGCATTTCTAACGAAGATTGACGGCTTTCACTTCGTTACAATTCACGATATCCGACCTACCCATTGACCTACCTTAACACCTAATAAATACGGACAACAAGACAGAAAAAGCGAAGAGACAATTTGTCTTTGTTTGGATAGCGTTATATATACAAAATTTGGTGGGAAAGAAGTAACATATGTAATTATTATACGTATACTCCTTATACATTGCGTGAAGTGAATGAAGAGGAACTGAGCTAAGTAAATGTGTTTCTTATATAGCGCTATAATAAATATTCCATATTTTGTCTTCCTGCCGCCATTAACAGGGCGAAACGCACAAAAAACGACGCGTATCTGCATTCCATTTGGATCTTCTTAATCTCGACCTGAGCTACTCTAGCTTTCACAGCCTTGGAGGTTCCATCGACGATCGTCGTCGAATAGGTGTGCTGATGGCCTGATTCTTTTGTCAATAGAAACCACCAAAGCATTCACAGACACACAAGCATAATAAAAATTTAGCAGGTAGCCTATGTCCGGAGATTAAATTTTAACTGACCGTTTCATTGCACCGGAGTAATGGCTACAGTGTATCAGCGCCATGAAAATAAAGTAACTGCCTAATTCGGAGAGCATGCCACATTCGGAATTTATCTCGATAATAGTGTTTAATTTTCTGTTTCTACAGAGACACCTCCCGCATAATCAATACGTTAATCTCGAACTTTCAGACAACCAACTTGAACACTGAACACCGATCCAACGTAGCCTGAGTATGCTAAACCATGTCAAAAACGTCTTGAGAAATAAACAAAGCAGAAGGTCACAGTATGTTTAAGGGCCTGTTCATTACCCGGATATTATAGTTAGGTGTATAAATATATGTAGATTAACGGGCACATGAGATTAACCAAAATATGTTAGCGGAGCGTTTACGATAGGTATTTCTATGAGAATCAACACCATATTAATAAACAAACCTCTTGTGCCATCATTGTGATCAGTGTTTGTTCTGATGTTCAATTTGATGATGAAACCGCATACAGCAGGACGAATTTGGCCTATAAAGAGGTTTTCACACGGAACACATAGCGTTGTCGATAAATATGTCACCTACGAATGAGCTTTTTTTACAAAACTCTCCTTAGAAATTCAACCAAGCGACAGATTATCTTGAACACTATATATATATATATATATATATATATATATATATATGTCATGGTCAGCTTTGTGGAATCGCTTTTCTATTTCTTCAAGTTCTCACTTTGCTTTCGTCTCTTTTCATCATGAACACAAGAAAAGGTTATGTGATATGATAAAATATGTTGATTAGATATCGCCTAGTCAAATTCTGTTGTAGAAAGTTTAGGTAATTTCTTTCGATGAGTGCTGCACCGTAACTCACTCTTTAGGTTAGGTAAAACCTTTTCTCAGTTTCCTATTCTTTGTACTAGCCCTTACTTTGTGACTTTATGAAATGCTGAATCTTAGTCCTGATTCTATAGTCGCTGCGATTACAAATTGTGCACCCACAATGTATTCTTTATACCTGGACCTAATCCAGTCTATTTTGGGTACTGCTTTATCTCATTTGTGCTGATATTGTGCTGATGTGTGATGATTAAATTCATTACTAAACCGGGGAATGCGTTTAAAACAACACTGGAACGTAACGCAATTGCGCTTGGGAAAAATCTCTTGATGATTTTACGATCAGCAGCGTTGACTGGTTGGTCATCGTGTTTAATTGAAGTGCAGGTCTTTTCTGCAAATTCAACATCTAAATCAGCAAAGTCCTGATGACTACTGTAGACGAAATTATTAAATTGGCTTAAATTATCTTACGAAGAGTGATGTGAATTTTTTTTTCACAACGTTTTCATGTACTATTCATTCAAAGATTAAATAAAAAAAAATAGCCTCAAGTATTTGCATTTATCAATTTTCTCGTTAGAGCATACAAATTCGAGATCATTCTTCTTAATGATTTGACCGTTATAAGATTGTATATGTATAACGATCGATCTTATGGTGTGCCGTTTTGACAAAGGTGATTAAGTGCTATTACTGAATATGAATCATTATCAGTAGGTACATTTGATTGGCGATGCGTCGATATTTAATAATTAATGAGAGTACAAAGTCACGAGCACATACAAGAATTGATACGAAAGCACCGTCATCATTAGCTTGCCGCTATCAAACATTACACTACAAACTCCCTAAGCATGTACGACTACATAGCGAAGTGAATTTCATAATAGAATAGAACACCATATTGTATCCATGTGCGTGGGTGTGCGTATATTCATGTACCAGTTGGCATCTCTTCCATTCCAATAGCAAGCAAACACTCGATGTCGTCACATTCATCTTCATCTCATGGTTTTTGTATTAGTAAGATAACCATAACAGTCTTCACATCAGTACTCGCCCTCAGAGCAGTCTTTAGTGATATCTTTAATACATTAATGAGGTCTATCCTCGAAACGGGCCGTCTCCGGTAATTAACATCACCCGCTGTCTATCTCTCCAATGGCGTAATTAAAGGATGCCTTTTCGGTTTTCGCGTACTTTTTCACGCTTCCGGATAGAATTCGGGTATGTATGTCGCAAAAACGACAATTACGGTAGTACAGCACACTGTCTTATCTCAAGTCAGGCATTTTTAAACACGAAGTTATACAATTATAGTGACGCTCACACGCAAAAAGGCAACTTGAGCCTCCTTTTTGTCTGTCGCGATGGCATGAGCTTTTATGGTTACTACATTTTGTATAAATATACAGTTTTTACCGTTCCCTTTCACTTTTTAATTTGATACACATGATTTCTTTTAAGAGACTTTATCTGCAGGCAACTCAAGGGCTCGACAGTGGAGTTCGATCACCCTTTAAAAGATTTATTCTGTTTTTCTAAACACCTTTTTGAGAACTATTTATTAATTATAAATAAAGATAGGTTTCTGCTGAAAAAAAATACAAACTTTAGCAAAAAATTGGTACCGTCAACTTAATACTGATTATTCGTGAATTTATGAAGGCCTTTTACTTTCTAGGGTAGTTTTTCAACTCCCCATGATAGTTTATTGGGTAACGTATTTCCCAGCTAATCGTAAGGGTACATTGTGGTCTGAGTTCGAACCCGAGCATAGACTGACTGTTTCGTGGTAAAAGCCAACCACCTGATGGAATGCCTAACGATGATAGCAAACGTAAAACTCAAAACGTAGAGGGTGGTGTTGCAATAGGTGCAAAAGGTTATTCGGTGTTCCAGATATAGAAGCGGGCAATACGCCTGGAGCCTAATGGAGTGCACCTGTTATTAACACCTTCACTACTTCCATCAACGTACGGGGACTTCATTAACTTTTTCTGTACGTACATTTGTGCGTTTTGATACCATCGTATAAACATACACAACGTATTCGCATACAATTCACCACTTTGGAAATAATTATGGAAAACTATACTATGGGCCTTTTCGCTAGGCTTTACGATGCAAGGATATCTGTAATGCCAATCCCGTTACCCTGACTGTATCACGGACTTGAGCTCTCCGTCTAAAATATCCGGGAAAATCGCACTGTTTGTATCAGCAGATTTTTCCGGGGCAATCTGAACAGCAGCTTCATTAGTCATTGATGCTACACGGCATTTATCAGACTCCTTCCATATATATATACATACGTAATTCAATTTCGGTTTTAGAGCGTGCCAGTATGGTGTGACATACTATTGTTGAGCTTTGCAAAATTGTCACTGCCATTAACTACTGATTTACCAAACCCATGTTAAACAAAAGTAGCAAACTATTTCTAGAACTGTTATATTATCTAAAAAAGAAAAAGAAATGAAACCTCGCTCCAATCAAAACAGATAGATGTATATAATTCGCATTACGAGCTGGTCTATTATTTCTCTGAGGGTTATGAAATAATACAGGGTGTGCGGTGAGGCTATATAAACAAAGGGCAACTTTCAACATTTATGGAAAGGCGCATTGTGTACTATAGTTTCGATCATGTTTACCAACATTTCCATAATGTCAGCTCGAAATTTCGATATACGAGAGAGCCCACGTTTCAATTTCCACTATTTATGGAGACCATTGGTTCTCTACTGAATTATTTCAGCAGGAAGGGATCCAATAGGTTCGTTACGCAGGACCAGGTAAAACAGGTTTAACAGTACTTGACCAAACTACCACAATTATCTTACGATGAGACTTAATACTTGTAGGTGCCTGGATAAAACAGCACACAATGTTTCTATGAAGGGTTCGCTATACAACCACACATAGGACCAAGCGTCCTTCGTTACTTTTTAGAAATGAAACAGAAGAAGCCAGTATAGACAAAAGAAGGACGCTGCTATTTTGTAAAGTAAAGGTACTTAGAACCATGAAGCAGCCTCAGACTTACAGAACGTTCTTTAACACGGAGGTAGATGCAGAATGATTAACACCGATAATGCTTCCGATATCTTCAAACGTATGATGTTGGTACATTTCCAATGGCAGGTTCCATTATTACTTTTGTCTCGATTGTCACAGCTTGTCCGTGCAATTGCTAACCGTTGAGCTTAGTTTGCTTTATTAAAAAAATGAAATACTCTTAAGCTGTGCGTTTTGAGATCTACTATATGAGAGTGTCTCATTGGTAGCCTATGTGAGCCTCCTTTGTTTCCAACTTAAAAATTACGGAACAGAATTCCAAGCCCTTCTGAAGTAAGATCTGACTGGAGCGAACCCTATGCATAATTTTGCCTCACCTTTTACGGCGATCGCCATATTACATTCATATTACATTCAACAGGTAAATAAATGTTTCACCGATGGTTTAACCTTAATTGTTCTTCCATTATATAAGACTTGGATTTCCATTTTTACGTGATCAGGGAAGTCGTTTTGGTCATTTACATTTATCAATAATAAAAATAAGTGAAGCTATGAATGAATCGAAAAATGATTCCGGCTTCGAATGACTACTACCTGGCCTAGTGTATTAGTGGTATTTAATATCGAATACGTACCTAGAGCTCTACAGACTGAAAGGTATACACAATAAGCCGTAATTGCCTTTTAAATTTCTACGGCAATTTGAGAAAATGCCTACAGGAGCGTTTACGCCTTTAAAGCGCATAGTCGTAGTTTAAGAAAGTTGACGATATTTAACAACCTTCAACGATGTGGAAATTCAGTGCCTGAAATAATCTTTGGTGAAGTGTGCTGCTGGTGAATTTGTATGTCTTCACTCTGCCCCTTATTAGCAATTGCCAGATATTTAACGTTTGCAGGTGTTTGGAGGTAAATACAACGATGAGTTTCACGGTTTCAGGCTTTAAATAAACATTTAAAGTACGACTTTTTTTTTAAAGTGTTAAAGCATTTAAAGTGATTATGGCTGGTTACCATACAGTTGGCAATAGAGACACCGGCTTCGATTAAGCGGCGGACCCCGGAATGACCAATCGGCATGTGTAACCACAAGGATATAGTTAGGCAGTGAATGTATGCTTACGCACTCTAACGCCTCCAAGCTTCACTACGTTATTGCATAAACGAATTTCGTGTTAAGTATAAATATAAATGTATCGAAAATAAATTGTGTAGTCATGGCCTTCACGAATCAACTTCCACGTCAACTGTAAGAGACTTGGACAAGAATACGTGACTAGAACTGATAGTAACTCGCAAAAGTGGCTTAGGAGTAACTCATGGAACTGCCGCAGTTGAAGCCTATGCTTAGCAATTAACAAAAGAACTTCCACTTTGAAAAGCATAGCTACGAGCTGTGCTTTTTAGGGTGGATATCAGTATCGGAAAACTGAGGAAAGATTGGTACGCACACTTACGAAAAGCGTGATGAAGATCCATAATCTCCTTACGTGCAGACGACGTTTGCATAAAAAATGAGTCCTTTTACCATTACTTGAAGCAAATGGGCGCAGGTATCTTTCTCCCAACTGTACTAATGGTGCTTGATAATTTTTTCTGTATTGTATAGAAACTTGAATGAATCTGTAAGGAACGGGCACGATGCTGGCCATTTATTATATACATCTTATTTGCAATCAGATCTGTCTGTTTTTAAAGCCAGCCAATAATGGTGTCGAGACATCATCGACATATCCTCCTTCCCGTATTTGGGTTTTAACGGAAAATCAAGTACATATGTTTTTTGTATTTTTATTTACCGGAGGTTAGATATGTATCCTTTCACACCGTACCTTATTTCCTGTATTGCACTAGCGGTCTAAACGAAGACTTATCTAAATTTTTTTCGTCGTGTTTTCTTTAGAACCCTGTATCATTTATTGACGGATTGCCCTGCTTGTTTTTCATTTTCACCGCGGAACAGGTTGGCAATTCCGTACAGCAGCTGTTGCGTTACCAACGAACGCTGCGAATCTTCCAGTCAAAACCGCTACCGGCCAACAGAAATGAGGTTTTTAGGACAACCTGCTGTGAGTAGACATCCACGAACAGTTCTTGTGGGCTGGCCCCACCGATTTTCACTGTACTACTTGGACTCTAGAGACTATTTATGCAGACATGGCTGGCAAGAAAACGGTCTTCATCGCCTTCTCTAGAATGAACGCTGGCTATAGCCAGAGACGTTGCCAAAAAATGTAAAAACTTGAATAAAGGTCACTGGAATCGATTTTTTTTAAATATCTGTTGTATATATCTTTAGGCCTCATGTCATAAATATCTGATTTTTAAAGATTTATATCAAAAATTATATGAAGCGCGTTTCTGTAGGACATGCGATGCACATCAGATGGGCTAAGTAAAAACTCGATTAGTTACAGCTGACTTTTTGAATTTTTTTTTTGAATTTTTGGAACAATCCTATACTTATACGAAATCTAATACACGGTAAGTCGGGCTGAATGAAGGCACCTTTTATTTGTTCATCTCTATCTATATAGCAGGCTTTCGATGCATTGTATTTATGAAGCACAGAAAAATTCCTAATATGTTTATTAAACATCAAAACGTATTTGTTAAAAACACTTTATACTATTTATTATTTCACACGTAAGATATCTAAGGCTGCGTGTTGTCAATGTTGATCTTTGACATATCACAGGCTATTTGTCTATATTGGCTATTTTATCAGAGAGTAGAAAGTGTATGAAGAAACTATCAAAACTTATATGTCGATGATGTCGACATTATCGACATATATTTTTTCATATATAGGCTTTGTTTAGCATAGAACTCTATTCTATACTCGATATGTTCAAAAAAGTCAGGTTTATGATCGAGCATGTGCAAACCCGCGCCTATAGTGTGACGACAGGCATTCGGCCCCGTCGACACTTTCCACTTAGTCATTTAAAAGGGGATGAGGCGGAACTTACGAATTGATTTTGTTATTATTGTTGGATTAAAGTGATACCTTTTTTTTGTCAAAACTGTACCCGTACACTGGAGGCTGTGCGACAGTACAAACCGTACCATATCAGGAAACCCCTGACGTATGGAGTGTATTTGTTTGTTCTTGATGTACCTAACGCGGCCACCTGTAAAATTAATTTTATTTTTAATTTCTATTTAATTTCTGCATCGTAGTATATTCGTTAATATTACGATTCTCTCACGAAAACAAAAACAATTCCCTCACGAAATTCAAACTGAAACAAGTACGATTATTTGTAGTTGTAAAAAAGTTCACACTTTCTTACTCTGTAGTAGCGATTTATCTGTTAATCAATCAAACAGGGCAAGGTGAAGTACTGTATGTACTGTTAAGCATACGTGCCACTTGCTCAATGGTGTCTCTTTGAAGCCGGTTCAATAGGCTATTCAGCCAACTCACATTCTTGAACAATTCTTTTTTACCGAAACAACGTATCTCTAGTTATGAGATCTGCAAGTTGAACCTAATCACATATATTATTCTTGAAAATTCCAGTTGACTTCAGAAGAATGTCCTTCTCATTCTCTACGCGCGGGCTTTCTCCGATCAGCACCAGTCAGCGCCATCGGTTTTGATCTTCTCCCACCAATGGCGCGGACGCCCTCTGGTGGCATCCGGTCGAAGTTGGCCGGCTACAGGACGGATCTGCTGTTGCTGCCGCTGCCGCCTCCTATGTGTTGTGGTCGGTGAATGATGGTCGGCTGCCTGGTTGCTTGATAGCAGCGGTCGACGAAGCGGACGAGACGCGAAGCGAAGATCGGGGGCTTCGTCGGATAGTTGGCTGAATCCGATTCGCGTCGCTCTATCTCAGCTACTACTACTGCTGCTGCTGCTGCTCAAGCTGTTTGAGAGTAAGCGAACTGATAGTTGTCTGATCGGGCGTCCCCCTAGGAGACAACACCACGACGCCTCGTGATTCGTTAGAAAGGCTCCTCTTAATCATTTACTTTACCGTTACAATAATGTTCAATATAGTTTCGTCCATTACGCTGGCTGTGTTAAATTCGTACTAGCGGGTCTATGAGAATTAACTTTGGACATTCGTATAGTTCAAATGCTTCAAGTTTACAATCAGCCCGTGTCATGTAACTGTTGCCGTGTGGAAAGCCGTGGACCTGTCTCAGTGAGTGTGATCTTCAGAGAGTAAAACTTTTCTTGAAGAAATTACAATAATTGGTCGGAGTTCAGGGACGTAATTTTCTACCTGGTACACATATAGGTGGAATGTTGCTATCGGTTATATCATTACCATCGTCATCATCGCCGTCGTTGCTCTCGCTGTTGTTGTAGGGAAAGGACGCAGTGATGTACGTGCAGCAACGGTGGACTAAGTCATTTCGATTTTATAAGATTGGGATAACGATGCTGTAGCGAACCAGATTAAAGGATAGTCAAGCTTAAGGACAGGTTAGTGTGTAAACGGAAGATAGTTGGTTTTTAAAGTTCATACGAATTAAAAAAGACAAAACTTATGACTAATTGATTGCTTATATCTCAAAAAGGTATGCCCGTTTCCGCATGCCTATGTGTGGCTGCTATGTATTATGATTATTATGTCCGTCTTGCGTGAGTTGTATATAATTTGGTGTGACGGCGATAATAATAACAAGCAGTTCAGTAAGATTCTTCGACAACTCTATGTATGCATCGAAATGTCAGAGACAATGGCAACTACTTCCTGTGCTACAGCTCTGGATAGAACGAGCCATGATGCATGCTTGAATGAATGAAAATAAGGTGACGATGATGGTGATAATTAAGAAGCTCGCTAGCTAATCACTTTCACTTTCGCTCTTTAGCAACATGGTGCGTCCCTATATGCATACGACTAATTTTACACATGAATGTTTATTTGTAATCCTGTACGAAAATAACGGGGTAAACTTATTTATGTTAGTAGTCTTTCATAGACAAGTTATCCCTCCGAAAATAGGCACTTACTATAGCACACAGAAACGGCTAGACGTTGATTTTTTTTGCAAATAATAACCGTCGATTACATGTTATATATGCGTTTAAGTTCAATAGTGATAGGCCATTGCGGCTATGGCGCTATTCTTTTACGCATGGACCCTTTTAGCAAAGTCGTATTTCATCTAAGGCTAACCTTGAGCCTATACGTCATCGACCCTCGTCGACGCGAACGGGCGTCATTGATTCGTTCTTGTTTCGTCACAGAGTGATCGCAATATTAGTGTATACATTGCAATACAAAATATTAGCAGCTATGACCTTCCTCTAATGTGACACTGCTTAGAGAATTTTGTTTCTAAAAACGCTTCCTATGCAAGGTGCATTCGGGCTCGCCAGATTTTCTTCATTTAAGACGATACACCATGAAATTAACTCTATATCATTGAAAAAGTTCACGTCGTTATGAGCATTGGGTTCACTGTAATTGGTTACCCGGTTTATGAATATGCGCTCTTTCAGACTATATTCATCAGATTGTTTGAAACATGGAATTTGGATAAGTAAAATGTAGTCGCTTACATTGGTAACTGATTTACTTTGAAAAAGTCTTATGGTTTGCGTTCTCTATATAACAACGTGCCAAGTTACACATAAATAGCAAAACCCTCTCAGGACCAAGGCCAACATAATGTATTAGATCTGTTGATAAAATATAGAATTTGATTTTTCGTTCGCTATTCCAAAATTGAATTTTGTTCACGTAAATGTCGAATATTCCATTTTTCCACAAGTTTCTTCTTTGCTTGTGTACTTATATGCTTTTGCTACATTTTCTAAAATTTTCCACCACAGGTGGATCGTTATTGGCTAGGGTCGCACTAAACTTCACACAACCGATTGCTTAAATATAACCCTTCAAACCAAATCGGATCCTCCGGAGAGAATTTTCTTCATGTAGGCTTAACTTAGTCGACAACATTCATTTACACACAACTTTAACCACAAACCTATACACGCCACTAGAAAACGACCGCTAGGGAACAACCACTCTCGAATTAGAACTACTTAATATTGTATGCTGCTTTTACAATATGAGCTACCGCAATGAAAATATGGCAGCATAGAAAGCATATGTTAAGTTTTTCACCAATAGCACAGACTAAGCATTGGGTATCGTAGCACGTTAAGCCATTATGACTTAACATTGACTTAGGGTTATAAGAGGTTCAATAAAACATTTTTCCAAAGTAGTAGTCGATAATTGCAGCAATCTATTCCACAAGAATATAAATGATTAGCTAAAAAATTGGTTTTCGAAGTATTGATATTTACTTAACAAAGGTGACAGACTTTATAAATTTAGAAAGCTTGATGCCGAAGCCTCAAAACAGTGCACCTATCGCATCTCTACTATTCGTTAACAGGGACCACGTTCTTAGCTCATGTGGCTTTCCATAAGATCTTATTAAATATTTGGAGCTTTGCGTCAAGCATTAAGCATTGCTTCAGAGTCTGTCGAAGCTTCATTTCGAACTAGACTGCCTCATCTACGTGTCTATATACACGTAGTAAGCAAATACGATATTATTACACCATTATCAACGATTAAAGTGGATGAGCCAAACGTTGTTTCTTTATATTTTTCTGCTGTATATGCAAGGCGAATTGGTGCTACAATACTCAAGCTTCATATTGACGGGGGACGCGAGAACGGCATTTCAAAGATGATGCCGCTATCGAGAAGCGCCAGGGTAAATATGTGTATGGCTATACACAGGGTTTGGACCACGACTGTACACTATGATACAAGGTTAGAACATAATCTTTAATTAAGTGGACCAAAACGATTAGTTTTTAGTTATGCAAACTTTTGGAAAGTTCTATTTCATATACTACGACAAAAGACCTTTAATGCCTACCTCGTAACTTTATTTTAGTAGTACATTTTAAAATTTAATAACGCCATGTATCTGTGCAATCTGCACAGGTTACCTGAAGTAATTTTCAATTTAATTAAGGCATAGGTGCCTTGAAATCTAAGATTTCGAAAAACCTGCATTCTAGTTTACAGGTAGTTCAGGCCTTCTTACATCATTTGCCCAGCTTGTATGTGTTGAAGTTGTATCCAGTATCCACACAATAGAAATAATAGTTCCGTCCTAATTTTTTAATTCAATTTCTTTAAAGAGATATGTATAACTATTCGGTTTAGGGCTTTGCTTTCAGTAAGGCGTGCAATTCCCTAGTACAAGACCTCCATTTGCATCTTATTTGCCCAGATAGTAGTGGAAACGCTTGAAACTGTAGTTAGAATATATGAGAAGCATAATTTCAGCTTTATATTTTAGGGATACATATGTTTTTGAAGTTAAAACTTTCTTTAATTTCAACTTTGGTTTCAGATGTTTGAAGTACTATGTGTATGGAGTTTTTGCGATCACCTTAATAATTTGATGACACAATGGTTTAGTTTTTTTGGATCTAGTTTTTGCCATAATTGAGGCTCCAGAATGTCAAATGAAAATTGGGTTATCAAATCAGAGCATATGGTTCTCGTGTTTAACGATATAACAACTCATTTGGAGGACTTGTGCCACATGTATGTGATACGACTATTTATAATATGCACCCACTATGACAGTTTTGAGTAGCCGCAGTCTGTTATGTTTCTGAAGTTAATCAAGCGGCGATAGCCACTTGGCCCCCGACATACTGACAATATAAAAAAAAATTTATGTTCGTTAGTGGCCAAGAGCTGCTTTGGTTACCAAGTCTTGTGTCCTATAACGATTTTGTAATACCGTTACATTTGAAATCATAGCTGTACGCGTATTGAGCCAAAAATGTCATGTTATGTTTAATCGTATCGAGACGTAATATATGACCGTTGCTAATGGAGCTTATATATA
>NW_019211460.1:3646285-3728795 GCF_002443255.2 Varroa destructor
ATATACATACATACATACATACATATATATATATATATATGAGCGATGGAGATGCTAAGAAGCGCATAACAACAGTGCATTCTCCCAGTATTTCTGTTCGTCAAAATGTCGTTGCCATTCCGTAGCTAATAGAATGTGGTCATTCGCTAAGGGCGAAGAACACGGGTAAACTACTTGAGTTATGCCATATTGCAAATTATCGTTTTTGTAACAGTAACAGGTTTGACAAGAGACTGTCTGGCGGCCTAGAGTAAGGAAGCTGACATTTCTTTGAATCGCCGTTGTTGCAGTCCAGGTCTTCAAACCTCCAATTACTATTTGACTATATGATAAGATGGTTGATACCAGTTGAGGTGCAAATTTTCGAAACTGAGTTCTGCAGTGAATAAGTTCACCATTGAAGGCTGATCACAACGCGGCAAAGGAACCTTTTCAAATGTGCTTTTTCGATGCGAGCCTTGGGAACAACGCAAATATATCTGGCTAATAATCAATTGGCCTTGATATGTTAGGATTAATCGAAAAGTAAATAAGAAAGATCTTTGTTTATCTATAAAATGGAAGGCGTGTCTTTGGTTAAGGTTCGGAACGAAGAAATGTGGTTTACGTTTCATGGCGCACATTTACTAAGAGATCGCGCTGTCTGAATGGACAAATATTTACATACCTCTGTTTTTGTGGAAGCTTGACGACTGCCAGACTGAGAGACCCTAGCAGGCACTGTCGGCGTAAATGTATTTTTGGACAAAAATACCACACCATAAAATATGATGTCTAATCTCGATTCTGCCGAATGAAAAAATTACAGGCAGTCATACTATTAGAACTAGGAATCTCTAAACAAAATTATCCTGTGGCAGTCATCGCAACGCGCGATTTCCAGGGATTTCACTATAAACTGGATTTTCGCAGTGGGTGGTGCCATGAATTTGATGCTGTGTTGACTGAACATCGCTCTGCTAATCCACAACAGCTAGTTCGTTAAGTATTTGAGACGTGGTACCTTTAAGCGGTTTGCTTATACTTGTATACTTATACTTAGTTTTCATATTACTAATTATATGTATTATAAAAACTAGGTACTAGCGGATGAGAGATAGAGATTCGGCGAAGTTACCTTAGTGACATTAATTATTGTTTTAAAATTTTAATAGATAGCGTTTTTCATGCACTTACGTCGAGACAGAACATAGAAAAAATCTTCTCGGATACCTTTTTGTGCTTCCCGAGGAGTCTTTAAATAGATTCGATGTAGTCTAGCACAAGTCAAAGAATTTTGGGTGTTTTCGCCTAACTCGCACTCATACTTTACGAGAACGCCTCTTTGTTTATCAACGTTAATTCGCAATACTATTATATACTACTACGCAAATCTGGTAAACGAGTCAGGATTATATTTAGTATCTTTTATCATTCAGGGTTCTTATCGTACATCGCGTTTATGCATAATTTACAGCCTTTTTTTTGGGTCCTTACTTATGAAGAATACTTAGTCAGCTTTCCTTTTGTTTTACTTCCAATGTTTATGATCCCAATAACACTTAATAATAGCCTTGATATTAGCGAATAAAGGGGATATTTCATTTACCTTGACGATAAACATCGGCTGTGCGTATTTAATGAATTCTTAAAATTGATGCTGCTGACATTATGAAATCATTGATTGGCCTCCATGAAACGAGTAAGCAAAAAAAAAAACGAATAAAGTCGCGATGCGAGAGAACGAGCAAACTAGCAAAGAAGTGAATAAAAATCACGTTATAACTATCTACTAAACCAACACAAATCAAGGATAAAGCGTCCATGTAGTGGGTACGAATATCTTGTACCGTTGATTGCTTCATCTCTGGCACCGAAAATGCTCTAGGCTGCTATAGATAAAACGAAAATGATAATGGCGCTATCAAGAGCACTCTATACTGCTCGTGTAAATGTCTGCTTGAACAAATATGCAGGAGGTGCTAGTCGGGGGGTGACGAAAGTGCTACGAACAGCTAATATATGTATTGGTCGTCTTATATCGTCCTGACGTTGGGCAGCTTTGCAGTATTATAAGACCTGCACTCTCTGTAAGAGTTGATACTATACCAGTCGACTGCTTTCCGTGTGCGGAAGATTAACTCTATTGGTCCGGTCAGCCTAAACTGAAAGTCTTCACAGTCTATTACTATCCAGTTTCGTTTTTGCTACAATTATGATTCCATGCGTAAAAGGTTTAGCGACGAAACTTCGAAGGCAGTCTCGTCAACCTGCGCCGAATAAAAACGTGGTGCATTTATGTTTTAAATGATATTAATATATTACAAAGATGAATATATTGCTACAAGATTAATAGTACAAAACCCTATGCAGCAGTACAGGGCCGTGTTTTTTTTTGCTGACCTGCACATTAGAGAAGTTTGGATACGTATGCAGATGAATGGAGTAAAAACACCTTTACAATATATATTACAAATTTGCGGACTAATTACATATGCCCGAAGATAAATAATTAAATACCAAATAAAGTAGTGGTGATATTCTACTATATATATACTATAGATACTATATATATATAGAATAAATTATTCACAATATTCAGGTTTATACCTTGATCACGACTGGCTTTACTACGGTCATTGTGCATTATTATGTCGCCCTTGTGTACAGAGAGAACAGCGCCATAGCTCCAGAAACGGCTCAAGCTTGGCGCTTTCCAATAACAGTAGCAACCCGGTGTGGCGTATACTGGCATAACGTCTGCAGAAAATGCTAGAAGCATTTTTGTAATGAATATCTGAACACAATTTTCTAATTTGTTATTAGGTCAGTCTTGCTCAGACGATACGCCAGAAGTTAGATTGTCACCCTAGAGTCAACAAGTTGTTTTGAGGCTGGCCTATTATGCGCGCAAATTGTACGAGCTGCTTTCAGCCTCAGTGCCGGATTCTCTTTCTAGTTTCCATTCATTGCGGTCGTTTCTACTATTAATTTTCAAGACAAAAGTCATGGCACCGAAATAGGCACACAAACGTGAGAGTGGAAGAAAAATCGATATATAAAGATAATGTTTTCGGACGACAATGGATGGATGGATGGACGAATGAACGACCAAGCACTAGGTATGCTGCGCTTATGCGGATGAAGTTTGTTGTTACGAAACTTAATATACAACCAAAGCAATGGATGCAAACGATATTACCAGCGACTGTTTCTGACTGGCCAATTCGTCTGGCCGCGCCAACTGAAAACACTCCTGTTACTGCCGGGGGCCGAGGAAGTGATGTTGATACTGGTTGAAATCACAAAAGAAGACCGCTAGTGAAAACAACGCTACCTAGTTAACAAGAAATTGACATCGCCTGTAATGTGTCGTCTATAAGCGTAAAAAACAGACGACGGGGGAAAAAAGGAAATTACTTTGCTTGGCGAAAAAAACGGTACGATAACAGCTATGACGATTACCCACGCAATTCCCGTATCCCAACTCCCCATAAATCGCCATGCGTCGAACTTTTTAAGGTGTTTTACCGATTATTGATGCATGCTACTGCTGCTGCTGCTGTCAGTAACACGATGCTGAACGTCGTTGTTGACGAATGTGTGCTTCATAGCATGTCGAGCATTTCGTACAAAACCGTTTGCACTAATTAAGAACACATTCTCTTCGACGGTAGATACTAAGCTAACTATATCGTATGAATAGGGTTTTTTTTGAAAAAATGTTACTCGCGGGTACCGCTTGCAAAAAATTCAGTTCCTTAATCACCTATAAGGAAGACAAGCCAGATCAGGGATGTAGTTGGAATTGTCAGTATTATTAATTTTCAGTCATTCGTAATAATATTGGGGTAAATAGAGAACACCATTTCATCCAATACCCGGCAACACGATATACGTACTGCTTTCGAATTTAGGCTGACTTATCTAAGAAATTAAACTGGAATATTGAACAAGTGCGCAGGAAATATGGTTGGCAAGTTCTCAATAATCTTTTTTGACCTCACAAAAAATTGTCACTAGATGAAGTCCAATAAATACACACATCAAATCTTTAAATATGTACGATTATTGACTGATTGAGTGTTACAAGAGAACAATTAATTTAGAGGAAAAGATACCGCTAAGTGATGAAAATTGACGCTTAATCATAGTCATCAAGTTTTAGTTTCTCGAAGCTGATAGTATCTGTCGAAAATTGGTAAGGAGGCCTTTAGTGAAACTATAGATCATTTTAGGAATATAAATTACAGGGTTGGACATTACGCAGGAGATACGCACATTTTAGTACAGCAAACAGAGGAAGGAGTAGCTATAATTATAAAAGTTTTTGAGGAAAAATAATTTTGAGCAACGCGTTGCGTGCAGGTAACATGTTAAGCGCTGGTTATGAAATTCTAATAAAAACTGAATATGAAGAAGAAAAGCAAAAAATTCGTTTCTCTAAAATGGAAGGCGTATAGAATTATCTGTAATGCAATTATTTCTAGCGAAGGGATTTGGCTGAGGCACACAGCCACAATAAATGAGATACGGGTCAATCTATAACGCCAATAAGAGAACGATCAGGCGATAAAATATCGTCTAACACAGTGAGACGGTAGCAAACATAAATAGATTTGAGCATAAAGTAATGCTTATCTTCGCAACACAGAATGGTTACGCGATGGTATTACACGATATTGTCTGACAGTTGTTGAGCAGCTTCAAGAGCACCGATTTCAATGTGTAAATAACAAAAAGTAACGCATCATATATATATTAGCTCGAATTAGCGAATCCTGGCCTCTCAAATAGAGGCGCAAATACTATAGCTGCCGTATCGGTCCAACTTCTTAAGTATTCTTAATACAATATGTATTACAGAATACATATTGGGTTGCGTTTTGCGTTTTGTTTATTTGTTCAACATATTCGCCCACATACCAGCAATTTTGGTCGATATCTAACATTTACTTTAATAATAATTATTAACATGCTTTAGAACTTTAGAAATAAATATACAGGTTACTCTCAGAAATAAAAATATGTTCTTAAAAAACTTAATGTTTTGCAACTAATGGAATCCTTTTATACCTAATAATAAGAACAGGAATAATTACATTTTGTTAATTAACTACGAATCGCCTTCTGGAGCATCGCAAACATAAAATTAATCTCAAAATTTGAACTTCGTTATCTTTTTACGCAATGTATGTATGGTATCCTTATTTTAAAGTTAGTTCAAACATTATTAAAAAATTATGAAACTTTCTAATTTAATATAACTAAAAAACTATATACGTATGCTAAAAAATAAGGTAGCGAGATTTACGCACGTTCGATACCCGCTACACCACTAATTGGCTTTCAAAAGCCGTTAGCTTCGTTCGTAGATCGTGATATATTTTGCTAGCACAAAGCAATAACAAAGACATTATAGTTCACCACGCCATCGGCACACTAACTCATAATGCACAAATGATGGCTACCTGCAGGTTAAATGCACATTCAAATAGATATAATAAGAATAGGAAGGAGGTTTATAGTAGCGTAGCTACTATCGTGTTATGTCTCTAGTGTTCTCTATTAAAAAAGTGATAATACAACAACAAGTTATCACTTAAGGATTCACTTTCATAATTTAATACCAATAGAAATACGAATCGTTTTTCCGTGTTATGGGCCATTTGTATTTGTTAATGAGCGAGCCATCACGTGATACTTACATCTGAGCCACATACAACAGGCAAATGGCGTCGATAACATAGCTACCGTCGACAAACTTAAATGGAGTCGAAACGCGCGACTGAAGGTAATAAGACACAATCCGATCTGCGTAGTACATGGTTCCACTATAGTAGTTATACGATAACTCTGCGCACCCGAAAAGTGAAAATCGCATCAAATGCCGTAAACGCCCCCAATTAGTAGCGACTACTGATTAATTAAAGAGTATCTCGTTTTCCAATAAAGGAGATTTATATTGTATAAGCTGCAACATGTCCGTTATAGTGCCTTTCTTCTATAAACAAGCGTTGAAGTTTACCGCATCTTTCTTGCACAGAAGCTTTATGCGGTATATAGCAGAGATCGTGAAAGACGCGTAGAAAAATCACCCTTCAAAAATAAGCTGATGCTCACTATACAAAGTCAAGCAGCCAGTTATTAACGCACGTCATTTTTATAACGCTCAACCACGTGCTGCTTGCCTCTGGACCTCTACCTTTATCAAAATCATCATAAACAACATTACTGATTTAGTCATCGCCGTCAGCGTTTCCACCAAAGATGCCCTTACAAGAAGGGTTGGCTTTCATTTGGAGGTTTAGCTATATGCAACTATGTGCTGGTGTTATTCGTGGCGACGCTGCAAGGGAGTTTTGAATTAAGATGTGTGCAGGTTTACATTTAGATAGTGACGCCCGCCATTGAACCTACGTGCCCGCCCGTCCGTTGGCCCGCAATATGGTATCTGCCGCAACGGCGCCGTTGCCGCTGCCGTTAGCTACACTTCAGCTTGTGTTCCGTTCGTTACCACGGATTGACGAAGTGGCCGGTTCGTCATAGAGACACACATTGACGACAATAACGGTGACGCCGAAAAAATCATAGAAGAAAATTACTTTTTTAAAGGACTTCGGCAAAATGTGCTCATCCAGACGATAAGATGAACAGCTACTTTAGATTTCTCGTGCTATAACTTAGCATGGATAGACGTATTTCTTTCGAGACATTCAAGAAACTCGCTGGTCAACATCAATCGTTACACTTGTTATTACAGAAAGGAGTACAACGACCAAGTTGACTCTCTTGAAAGCTTCTGGCAAAAGCGAAGAAGCTATATTGTTCGTTGTAGCGTGTGCTTCTTGCATGCTGTCGAAATCTAAATAAAATAAAACAAAAACCTGGATATTATACAAGTCTAGCTTAAATGTTATTATGCATCATTTACTATTCTGGTTAATAGAATAATTATTCTGGTTACTTGGCAGTTCCCGTTTTCAGGCTTCTACTCAAGTTCTACGTGTTTACGCACTTTAGCAGTATCTTATGGGGTCTAAACGGAAACGCTCTTAATAGATCGTAGTGACTGCCTCGGGCCAGTTTTAAAAATATCGAATGAATTTGTCAAGCCAAATAGTGTATTGGGACCTGTAACGGAAACAAATAAGTCGAAAAAAACATATTTGAATAGGTTGAAGAAACAGTGTTTTGATTCGAATTTTTTGCAGATATAGCTAAAAAAAAAAAACTTCCAGCAGCCCTATCTTCGAGTAACAGTATATACATGCCGTACACACATATGCATGAATGCAACACGTTATTGTATCGTTCGATAAACAGTACATATGATATAAACAGAAATTTAGCAGGTTTTTTACGAGCCATCAAAGCGCGGCCACATCGGCATTTGGTCATATTTTCTTAAATCTTCTGCAGTGAAAAAAACTTGTCGAAATTTGCATTGGAACTCATGCATTTTTTAACTCGACAATAAAGCCGTAAATTATTACTTTTAATAAAATTCGTCAAGTTTGTTAAAATGAGCTTAGCAAAAAATAGCACAGAATTAAATAGTTAAAAGAAAAACACACAATATTCACTTTTAATCTGTTTCTGATTTCCGCAATGTCTATTTTAGGAGACGTGGGACAATGTACAGTGTTGGTCGTGCCTAGAACTATGTCTCTGGAGTAGAAAGGCTTTTATCCGACTGTAACGGATGTCTAAAGGAAGTTCACATTAATTCGGAAAAACAGAGGGACAGGGTTGAGAAGTTCAGTGAGAACAACTACTTCCCGAAATGTCGTGCTGTGACTTCGGCGTCTGGTGTAATCCTCTTATGTGGCCTTCAAGGTAAGTACTTTAGCATCTCATCTGTACTTTAGCTTGACCATAGCTTGACAAATATCGGCTCTTTCAATATAACATGCATTGCGCGATCATTAAGCATGTATCAAGCGCTACCTGTACCAAAAATTCACTTACAATGCTAACGAATTTCATGGGTTTTCACATAATTTTAAAATATTGTTTCTTAAGGGATTATAAGAAGTAAATGCGATTGTAATTTGCACACTATTCCTGCTCAGCTAAGCTATTAGGAGGCAAATATGGTATCTTCACATAATCAGTATCGGTGGGCCTTAAGAAAGCATAACCTTAGCGCTTTTAAACACCAGTTCTTGAAACAATTGTCAATACAAATTAGCTGCATTTATGATTCGAGCTCAAAATACTTCATTTACATGTTTTGAACACAATCTTTAAATGTTCGTTTAAATGTGTTGACGCACTAAATATCTTCAAACACTTTTTACTGAATATTGACCGAAACTATATATTGTACTCGTATATGCAAAATTCACTATAGTCCTTGTAAATTTTTGTTTTCATAATGGCATAATATCAGCTTTTTGCCAATTAATCTTAGGAACACAGAGAGTTAGATATAATTTGTTCTGTGCTAAAGACTAGCCGTCTGTTTAACGGATGTAAAATTTAAATATTACTTATTAGCCTCGGTAGATTGATATCATTTAATTTAGATTTAATAAAATTACACTTCAGTGAATGTTTTGACAAAAATTAACTTCTAAGCACTGACTTGAAAAGATTAAAAGGCGAGTATTTAGCACTAAAATGCGATAGTGGCAAAACAAATTGAGGCTTAACGAATAAGACCAATCAGTTCGGACATTTATTTGGAACCCTTTATTGACATTTGACCAGTTTGGTACGGAAGAATACCTTACACTTAGAGGCATGCGTAATCTCAAGAGCAGGTGTTTTTTATCCTGGCCACTGGCATTTAAACAATTGAAAATGGCGCCATAGCGCTTTTTCGTTATTATTATTCGTCCTTCTATGTTGCAATATTATACAACTACTACTTGAAGAGTATCGACCATCCGTTGAACTTCATTAAACTTTTTCAGTTGAGAACGCTGTCAGGTTGATGGTAATAAGTTTTTTGTCTTTATCGCGTGGTTTTCTAAAATGCAATAGGAGTACAGATGAGGCTTTTGACTCTGTTGCTTTTGCTATCTATTTATATCGATTTAAAGCCATGACTCTAACCGAATAACGTTTGAATGCAAATCGTGCGCAATGTTGGCAATATAATCATCACTATACGATGTTGATGTACTGACTACATTACCTGCAAAAAGAAGTAAGTGTCTACTACTACCACCTCTACCTCGCAGTATCCGCCTGCCTCCCCACCGGTTGCTAAACAAGAGTTCAAGTTAAAGCAGCCAGCAATGAGGGAAAAGACGCCCGCTTCGTGCGGCCGTTTAGCTGGCTCATCTTTGGCGTCCTTCAAGAGGTCATATATCTCTGAAAAATAATTTCTGTTTCCTTCTTGCTGTATCCCATATAAAAAGGTGATTCGTTCACTAAATATTTTTCTGTATTTGCAGGCAAAGTACACTCTAATTTTAGAATTACGTTCAGATGTACTTAAGAACACATAGAATGGACATTTATAATTACTGTTATCTTATTGCAAAAACTGCCACCCTGTTAGACCTGTTCACGTGAGATGCGACCGCACTCAGTCTGATCGTTCGAGGGACTTAGACAACTGTTGCAGAGTGATCTGTACACCCTCAAATGAGGAGTAATCAACGAAACAGCCCAGGTGACAGAAGTCCACGCGTAGAAATTGAACTCTTAACGCATTATATATATGTGGGAAAATTTTGCACACTCAGTTAATCATATATTAACCAATACACGAAAAATGGTTTGAGCTTCAAAATAGTTTCGGAAATTACCATTGCCTGAATAACAGATCTGTATAATGTAACCAACCATTACTATATTAAGTTGTTAGCGGTCACGACCCGGCTGCTAAAAAAACAGAGGTTCCCGCCTAAATTTAAACACATTGAATCAAACAGATAACCAAACACCTACTGCTAAGCGGGCCCTCTATTGAAACTGTCGTCTGTTCACTTCTTGGGCGCAACTTAAAATCAATGTGACGCTATCAAAACGAAGTTTGGAACTGCCTTAGTAACGCCTCTACAATTCTAATGGCTAAAGCAATCGTTGTTGGCGTCGAAAAGGAAGTCTGGTGAAAACTACCAGATGAACTTGGGTTTTGCGGAACGGCTTTTAGTCACCCCATTTGGGGTGCGACAGAGCGAATCTACATCCGTCATGTGAATTTTGCATAACGACTAAACATATTCGTAATTTTTCAGGGTTGAGCATATTCAACACATAATCAAAAACGAAAAATCGTCCCTCTATTGGTCTTTTTTTTGTCGATCAGGTAGCGGGTAAGACCTTAGTGGCTGTCCTTATCGTTTCAGCTTCCGACGATATCTGTTTTCCACCTTACTATTGTTGTTATTAGTTTTGTTATTGAAGTTAAAAAGGGTTTGTTGTTGAGCAGGAGTTTACAGCAGTCGTTATTTATTAATATCAATAGCTGTGGTAAAGGGTAAAACCATCTGGACGCGACACTGCAGAGACGCTCATATTACAGTTATTTCGATAACTATTTGCTGCTGATACCGATGGTCACGCTGGCAATATTATACCACATTTTGCTCTGTGGATCGGATCGCGATCGTCGCAGGTGACGCGGTCATCCTTGTTTCCTAACGTAGCTACACACGATGGTGTTGATGTACAGCTTTGTGGACGGTACATGTATACATATGTATGTACATATGTGTACATTCATATATGCTACTAAAACTGCTGTTAATGGTGATGATGCTGGTATGATGTTTCACAATGATGCTGTTGTACTTCTTTGGCTGCTATAGCTAGAGCTGTTGATGTGCCATTGTTTCTAAACATTACGGCGATGATGATTATGATGCTGTTGTGCGATTTGGGGCATCTTTTAAAGAGAACAGCCCCTAGACGAGCACTTGTAGCAGAAGCTGTGGACGTAGAAGTCGGGGACCCTCCCATCCATTCTCATAATTTCGCTCAACGTTGTTCAAGGCCGAAGAAAGACAGCGTTGTAGCTTCTTCACACGGAATGGTTTGCAAAACGTCGCAGAGCTCCGATCGGCGATGTATCAGAGCGGCTCACTTCGTCGGACGATCAATCAGTCGGAACCTTTGAACGCCGGGACTTCAGCGCTACAAGATGGCTAGTTTAGACAAGTAAGAGCACTTACTATTGTATGGGTCATCGTTCTTCGAGTACTTTAACTAGTCCTGTGCTTCTTCAAAAGACTCAATGTCCGACAACTAGAATATAGTAAATGAATTAAACCGATTCTATTGACTGGTTGTAATGAAAGCGAATACCCGAAGCGTCTCGTTATAATTGTTAATATAATGTACAAATTTAGAAAAGTTATCTGAAAACTGGTAGACCAGACAGAGACCTAAAATGTTCGATTTCATACGTAATGTCCAATTCTGCATGTGAGTTACTAGCAGCAGTCCTTAGCCTAAACTTCGCCGATTAACTGACGACTAAGCTACAAGTGTGTGGGAGTGCAGTATTTTAGGAGTCACGTTGCCAATCATAGCCGACCGACTGGCTTATTAATCAAACAACCAGGTATGAGTTATATCGATATAATTTGTAAAAAATTAATTATCATTATATCTATTAATATGTGCTGCTAGATGCTAAAATTGCTCCAGCCATGAAAAGTATGTCAAATAGTCAGGGCCACTATGTCCCATTCGAATAAATCTGCTGTTGATGCCAAAACCAGCGAACCTAGTTTCCTGGTCCTATTTTTACTGTCAACTTGTTATTATTTCAAGGTTTGTTTATCTAGTTAGCTATCTATATAGTTATATACTTATAACTGTAAAAAAACTTAATAGAACTTTGCATTTATGAGGTGTAAACTTATTAATTAATACAGAACCAGATATAACGACATTTCAACCGTAATTTGGTTCATGATATTTTTACTAAAAGTAACCTATACTCTTGTGAGTTACGCAAGGCAGTAAATGTCACTACTCACTCATAACGTAGAAGATTCTGAAGAATCTAGTCCTCAATAAAATGTTGTAAAAAGCTAGTGAACTACAATAATTTTTTGTTTACGAGCACAATATCTGCCATCACTTTCTTGCGTTGTAATATATGCAAATTGAATATTATTATTACAGCTGAGTTCGGCTTTGTTTATACAATCGGACACTACTTGAACAAAGATGAAGCTAGGCTTCTCATTAACTCTGTTGCTTCGTCAAGACGCAGACTACACCAGGTCCCTATAATTTGAGACTCGTACCTTAAATGCCTTGCGTAAACTTCATCTTTTCAATCTGATGTTTATGTCAAAGGTCTTGGACGTCTTAATTTGACCTCCAATCGAAATAAATCTCTCTTTTTTGCTCTTAAACTGGGTCAACTACATTACTCTACATTATAGGCGTTTTTCAAGCCTTAGCTTTGTCACAATAAAACCGTACCTATATAAATGTGTTTAGGTATGAAAACTAACAAAATAAGTTTTGAATTGAGTTTCTTATACATTTCATTGTTGAAATTAATATCTATGTACCTTATAAGCACTATCGGATCGGATGCTGACCGCGACCTCTATAACAAATTAACGTCCATAAGTATTTCTACCATGAAAGAGTCAGGCAGCTCCGGCTGTAATGAAATCTTTGATTACGTACGTCCTACAGCCTAGTTTGTGGCACAAGCAATGTTTAACTTAGGTCTTTCAAATAGTTTGGGTAATAAGGAGATAGATAATCGTATAAATCATATAACCTGCTTACTAAATCTGATCATAATCGTCGTTTGGACGACGAAGCCTTTGGTTGAAAAGAAGCCACTAGTCCAAGTCCCTACAACAACACATAATACATAACTCATGTGAATAAAAAAAAACGTTAAAATCATTTTATAATTATATGCTCTATGTGGCAGAAACTTAGCTCTTTATTAAAAAATAGAGATAAAGAGTTTCTTAGGCATTTATATACAGTGCACTGCACTTGAGTTGGGACAAACTTCCGCATACTGTTTGTCGCAACGGGCATGCATGTGATTTTTTAAAATAAAAGAAAACATGTTAGTCATGCTTTAAAACGGGCCATCGTTCGGGATATTTTAAAAAGAACCAATGACTTGTTTTAGGCCTTGAATTGAAGCTGCAATTGCGTTGAATGATGGTTATATTAAATAAGTGACCGATATCATCAGAAATGCCACTTCTAGCAAATGCTGAAATGCCTCCCTTTATTCTAATGCAGTCATAAAAAAAAAGGGTATAAGAATGTTTCGATCTAGGTGCCGTACTTTAACTAATTAAAATGGCGAAAGAAACTTTATCTCATATGTGAGAATATCATCGCTCACAGTTCACTTTCTATCGCTCGGTCAGTCGAATCATTTAAAGCGAAGCCCTGTATCTCTGTGAGTATGTTCGGACCACTGGCTTGAGTCTGACCTTTTCCAAAGTGAGGAATACGCATGACAGAGGGACAGGTGACTGATGGCGAGAAAATCGATCCTGATAGGTGTCTTAAAAAGATTCTGTAAAACATATTTAATTAGTATTTCTTTAACCGAATATTTCGTAATTTTTATCTAGGTGGATTTATAAGCGAATAACGGACAACATTGTTGAACTAATATATTCATGTTAGTCTGCCATGTGACTTTTATCTTAAGAGATTTTAGCAAATACAGGAGTCACTCAATGTCAATTTAAGTTATTTTTAGACGTTCTGTACTTGCCTGGTATTCCAACGTATGTTACGTCTTTTGTACATTTATGTGCATCTATGTTCCGAACGCTTCTATACATTACCAAGGGCACCCATGGCTGTGTGATTTGTCTTTATTTTTATGCGTTGAGTTTTTTTTTCTAGAATTCTAATATTCGAGGTTCGCAAGCTTAAAATGCTGTCTTTGTTTTGCCCTAGTCGCCGATGCCATAACTGGCTACTGGTGGGGTTTGAGAAGGCCGAGGCGAACACCAGTTTTTTCTTTGTTTGACAAACCCCACTTTCATTATGTTTAAACTATTTTTGGCTTCCCGCATTTGACACGTATGCATCTCAAGTGTTTTGAATCTATCTTTGTGAAAAATAGTGTGTAATTGCTGCACGCTCTTCCCATAGGTATATGGAAAAATGCACACATAAATTGAGAATACGAGAATACTAAGCGTAGTTTTGCTTTGAGTTGGATTAGTATCCTGGGAACGTCTTAAGTTCTATTAAAGGAAACATACGACCTGAGCTGTTATCGACATTATAAGAGAGAACGTTACATTCGTTAAGCAATATTATTGAACAATAATTGACATGAAATCGCCAGATCGTGGAGGCATACTTAGAGGAAGCACTAGAGTAGTGCTCAAAAATGACGACGAATGATGTCTCTATCATAGAAGGAGAACAGTTAAGAAAGCTTAAGGCATGAACAATATGTTTCCACCACCATTTAATTAAGCAGAATAAGGTTCACTGAGGTTCTATGAAATGTCACAATGGTGATGTGACCACTGTTGGAATTTTAACAGACCGTTTCAATGCCATTTTTATACATTACTCGGAATTGCTAGCTGAGTTTTTACAAGCTTCTTCAGAATTCAAAAACGAAGTTTTCCTACATTTTGGGTCAGTTTTTTCAGTACATTTCTAAACATTATATTATGTAAACTTCTGACAAATTAAAAGCAGAGTTTTTACAATATCCCTTGATGTCGTTTGAAGTGAGCTGAAGGAATGCTTGTGCGATAGGGCTTGCTTTAAGCGCGGTGCCTCTCTACTATCGGGATCCTGTCTCTCCCCCCTGAATCATTTCTATTTGCACTTAATAGAGCAGTAAAAAAGTAGAAGACGGTAATATTGTAACTTGCTCTTATATACATAGATATATGCTGGTTAGTTAATTGGTTGGCTGCCTGTGACGAAATTTCAGTGCGTTCAAGACAACTCCAACGCAACAATGGGCAGTTTTATTTCATGCAACGATCTTCAGCAATTAGAACGTGATAGTAAACGAATCAAGCATAATTTTCCGCAGTAGCAGAAGTTACGCATCAGTAGTTAAAACGAAGTCAGAAAAGCAGCATTATATATACATGTCGTAATGGGTGCCTGTTTACTTGAGCTTATTTCACCGCCGTATTGAACTGACACGTTTCATACAGTCGGTGCTGTATAAGCTTAGGCAAAGTAAGTTTGTTTGGTCCATAGCGCATGATAACAACTAGATATTGAAATAACGGTCCTTGCAAGTGATCGTGATGCTGACCAGCACTTTTTACCAATTTTTTAATATTTGAAACGTGAACAATGTGAAAATATCCAACAGGTACCAAGATTGTTCGCTAAATTTGTAAGAACCTTCCAGTGAATACCTGCTTACTGCTGTGGAAATACATACTAAGTCGTATTTCACCCGACGTTGTCTTGTCGCGTGCCATCTCTCTGCATTGAAATATCGTTAGTTTATGTTTGTGTTTACCCTTCGTGCGAATAAACCGTCCTTGAGAAGGAACTGCAAATAAGGAATAACGTCAATATTATTGTTATTAATGTTTGTTATTACTAATACCTGTCGCTATTTGGTCGAGGACAAAGCAGTCATCATTTTTTTTCTACAGTAACAGCCACAGCTCGACGTAAAACTGAGTAAACTTTCTTGGAATACTAAATAATCTATCGATATCTTTTAAACGGCATTTAAATGGCATGTCGAAAACAACATATTGATAACAAAAACGTGTAGCCGCTGCTGCTGCACGGACATTGAGCGGACTGGCTGATTCAATTAATCGCTACGCTTAAGCATAGGAAACACAAATAGCGCTAGTAGATTTGGTGGGTCCGTGCTATGCAATGGAGCGCTTATACAAACCATCAATATCGTTGTCACAGCATTGTCACCACTGGCAGTAGTAGCAGCAAAAGCTGTTGCTGCTGCTGCTGCTATGGTAGCTCGTGGCGATGTTTGCGCCGTCGCCGTTTACCGTGATGATCATGCTACTACTAGCAGTAGCAGCATTATTATTCGTGCTGATGGCGAGTTCAAGCCGCTTGTCTCTGCCCCTGCCATTGAGCGATACAAAACGGAATGCAACAAACAGCATCGCCACCATCGTTACCACCACCGCCTCCATCTATTACACGACTGACGAATATTTATCTTCCCTCCCCCGTGCCCCTACGTCTTCACCGGGCCCCACTACTCTCTCTTGTTCAAGAAGAAAATAGCAACAAAAGATTATTGTGTATCAGCTAGATTACGTACTTGACATGAGTTGTGCTGTTGGTTCGACGACCGTTAGTTGCTGGGTGGTGATAATTCTCTGGCATGAAACTTTTATTAAATGCTTTGCCAGACCAGCACCAGGTGGCAGAGACTTTGCGAGCGATGCGGAGACGGAATTTGATTAGCTTTCATGGATTCATTCATATAGGGGTGGAATAAAATAAATGCATGCCCACGAACGCGCGCAAATTTGAGATGTAATTTCTAAACAGTCCCCCGCGTGCGTCGTCGTCCCCAATTGAGTGAACAAAAACAACGTGCGAGAAGGAGAAGAAGGATGCTACACGCACTTAGGCTCTTCGTAAATGCATGCGAAAGCTATAGCATATTGTACATTATGCACTATTTGTTATACGAGTGTGCATATAGCTAGATTATTATATTGGTACTTTTGGCGAATTAAGAAAAACGGAGACGATAAATAACACCGTATAGGCAGGGGCTAGGACGACAACAATCAGATCATAATGTATGCTCACGAAATTTGTCGTCTTGCGAGTGCGAGCGCCGTATATTAGTCATTAAAGATCAAATGACGTATATTGAAAGAAATATACATCAATAGGGTTAGGAATGCATATTGCACGTACCCGTGAAACTCTACGGAAGTTAGTACCTATCAGTTGCCCAGAAATGGATCTACTGGGTCAAGCTATGTAATACTATTGTCCTTCAAGGGGCATGTTGTAACACCATTCCTTCTATGACGCAATCTGATAGCGATAACAAAAAAATTGCTCCATTGGTATACACTGCCGTTTGCTCAGACGAATAATAATTACCCACTTCACATTCGGTGCCAAGACAAATGCTGGATGCTTATTTTTTGTCGACGACTTTTCTTTTCATGGAAAGCAGATGAATATATTCTGTGAAAAACCCGCAGAAATGACTTTCACTAATGCTATCTTCAGAAATGAATGTTGTCTAAGCTATGTTGACTCGCGATGGTGATCGTATAACGACGAATAGATCTTATGCTGTGCCCTTTAAATGGTAAATATTATTTTCAAGAAGCCCACAGTTGATAGAAGCTTTATAAGCGACTTTAAAATGATCTGAGAGCTGTTAGTTCTTGACAAAGAAAGACAACTGGTAAACTCCCTAACAAACATGTACATGATAAAAGAAAGGTCGGACACAACAAGTATTCATGAGACTTTAATAACAAGTGGCATTATTTCGTTTTCAAATTTTTCCTTTGATCTAGTTAATTTGTTGTTGATGTCTGAATTTCTTGCCGCAGAGGTGTTCCGTAGAAGAATTATAGATTTGTTAATTTTCTCGATAATCGTAGTGGATCAGTCTGCATCAGTTCGATTGGTAAGCAAGCGCTTAGTTTGTTATATTTTAAAGTAAAAGACGACAAGTTCATCTTACACAATTAATTTACAAGAGACAATTGACGGCAAAACCTAGCGATGTAAAAGACAGCTAATGAACGCCAGCATCCTTTGCGTATTATCCACTGACTTTTTTCATATCTTTAAAAGTTGTTCGTGATAAAGTCAAGACATCCAGCGGCATCTGTATGCTCAAGACTCGTCTAATTGTTGGGCCTATTGATCTGTCGCAGACAATACAAAACGGGGTGTCATTGTGGTACATCGAAGCGAGTGGAATTTCCTAGGTCTAAGGGGGTTTGATCATTTATTGGTAAAAATAAAGGAAAAACGAGAACATAACATAGATTTCTCATATTGCCATTGGTAAACAAATATACTATTGTATAAAAGTACTATTGTCTAGTTGCTTGTGGTCGCATATCACTCGTAGCACTAGGGAACGATTCAACAGCGAAAACTTCGTAATCAAAATCAAACAGTTTGATGACGGAACACCAGTTCAACTGAAGAATTCTTCGGAGTCCCTCGCCTCCATTCCTCCTTCAGCTTTAGTCTCTACCCTCTCCAGCAGCGATAACGAAAAAGTCAGTATTATCGCTATTATCCGAATTATCATCAACAAGTAAATTTGAATGGCTGATAAAAAAAATAGTGAAAAACACAATGTACTAATAAAAGCAGTGAGTTTCTATTTTTATTAGTACATATAAAAAAAAATGCCAGTACTGCCGTCTCTCTAGATTATTGTGATAAAGATTAGCTCACATTGGATGAAAACGGAATGGACACGAAACATCGAATCGATAATCAAATTTCGAATAAACCTTATTCCTAAAACACAATGCTTTGCACTCAGTGCCAGACGCCGCCCCAACACTTCTAAAAACTCCACCGGTGGATTCGAACAAAGGACAATTAAAACCTCAACGAAAGAGGACCATTTGGACGCCTGCTGCAAGATAGAATGACTACAAGTGTACAATGTTCGCTACAGTCCTAGAAGGGAGAGAGGAGACATTTATTTGTGTCCAAGGCCACTTCGCCTTTGGCTTTTAATAATTTCGAAAAGGGTCCAGAACTACTACGTCTCTATATCATCCAGGTATGCTTCTGGTAACTTACTTATTCGATCAGATCGATACTTAAAGCCGCTTGACATTTAAAAAGACTTCACCACGATTATGTAAGCTAATCGCAACATAGCAAATGTCTTTGTTATTTAAAATGACAAATTATTATTATAAATTAGATGGCTCAAATCACTGAGTTTTTACTTCCATACAAATCATCCAATTAATGGCTCAAAGGGCTTTTCAAACTTCCTTCTTTTGGCTCGTATCCGTGTCTAGAGTCAATAGACGACGTTTCGGTATTCGGTAATCCAAGTGTCAAAACGATCAAGCATCACCAAGCAATATGTGCTTGTAACTACTATCAGCAATACGACGTTCATATAAATACTGTTGCCTGAATAAGGAACCGTTGTGTAGGTATGGCTTGATATGTATTAAACTCTTTTTTATGTTTCTTCGTGTTTGAATGATACAACTTCTTCATCTTACTAGAAATGTTCTATTCCTACTGGTCATTACTATTAGTTTACCCATGATGACCACCCTATTATGAAATTGTCGAAAATAAATTACTATTGATTTCAAAATATTATAATATATTTGAAAATATATGCTGGACAAAAAGGTGACTGCTTATAAGCGATTATATGAATTCTGCTAGTATCTAAGCGATTTAAATATGCTAGTACCCAGCGTCCTATATGGGTGTCTTAAGTCTTTTTCTGCATATTAAAATGAGCATATGAATTTTATAACTGCACTAAATATATTTCTGGATCTGACTGGTTGTGCATATATGTTACCCTCCCGTCCGCTGGTCAGTTGCCGATCTTTCACGTGCGATTCTCGCCATGGCTGCTATATACCCGTAATATATATATATATATATATATATATCAAACGAAAACAAGTTATTTGTACGTCATGGTTATACCAGATTTTTTAATTGTTTTTTTCTATCGGTTATATTCTACAAGATTGTGTATCTCTAAATAGTTGTTTCTTTTTGGCCATAAACGAATGCCTTTTTAATCCTCGTGAACTTCGAAATTTTGGCAATGTTTTGATGCGCGCGTAAGAAGTGCAATATTTTGCAAGCGTTCATTAGAGTTCGATACGATTCCTAATTTTTCAGTATATACACACCGCTCACTTTTAATTTTGTTATTATGAGAAATAATATGAAAAATAAATATGAAATGTGATCATTCTGTAGAAAACAGTTTTCTGGACACTCTTGTGTACGTGATTTCGAAGTCTGGTTACGAGTGTTTGTCGGGTAATATTGCCGATTCCTTTCAACTCTGCTACAAATGGCGTTCGTGTTAAAACGTTATATCAACAGCTATGTCAGCCGAATCGCATTTATATACAATGAGTCATTGAAAAAAAAAGACTCGAACACTGGTTAACATTCAGATCAAACAAAGTATAATAACGATCTCACGACATTAAGTATCTCAGAGCAGTAACGAACGTCATGTTGACGGATTTACTGTCAGTCTGGCTGTTTATACGCGGTCGATTTTAAATAGCTATGCTGATCAACTCCGAGAAATTATGTTGCGTAACACACAATTCCATTTTTAGGAGTCCTTAGTTGAGACAATTCAATAGCACGAATAAACATTATGCCAAAAAGTGGCTTCCAACATAGTACGCAGCCTTTGATAGATAGAATGTCAGGACAAAATACTGCCCTTACTATTAGCAAATCCGTTTGCGGGCCTGATTTGTATTGGGAAAGCTTTGTCTGATAACAATAATTACAATAAAATTCAACAAAGTTTATACCTATTAATCCATTTAAAAGGCGATATCAATTTGGTCACTCCTGGCAACCTACTTTTGTCGGGTTTCCGTCAATCGAACATACAAGCCGCACTTTGTGCACTCAAGAAAAGAATAGAGACTAACTTTCCACAGGTGTTGCCGGCATTTAGGTGACCAGTAGGACATCGGACCCGTACCAGTTTTCAATGAATGCAGTTGAGTAGTGAACGAATTAAAAAATCATAAATGCCAGCGCCATACTTTTTGAATGCAACATTTTTATCATTATTGAAATCGATTGGACGCATCTATGGAAAGCAAGAAACCAGAATTGCTACTGAACTTTTTACCACCCTAATATACTGGCCAGTATTTGTCACTAATACAGAGTTGCTGGCAGACACCTTTGTTAACATTTTGTCCAAATCAAATTGATCTCAGAAGTTTTGCTATCGATCAAAAAGAAATAAGGAGAAAAACGATAAACCGATAACAAAGACGAAGCTAGATACAGATACCGTAAATTTAGCAAATATCTCTTAAGGCGGTATATTTTAAATTCTAAATAACTGTATAAACCGCAATTCAGTAAATCTAGTTTTATGCGTCTTTTACAAAGTGTCAGTTTGTAGTAAACTTAATGACTATGTATTCGGAAGCTGTTAAATGAAAATGTTGGTTCTGCTGTTATTGTTATTTACTTATCGATGCATTACGATAATTATTCACATTTTCTTTCTCGCCATAAACTGTTGAGTTGCGTAATCAGTCGGCTTTATTGCATAATATACCGTGAGCTCAAGAAACAATATTCTAATTAACATTAAATAAAGTGTGTTACAGAACAGTCGACAACCCTCGCTGTCTGCATTCAAAACCCAACTGCAGTTGTAACAAACAGCAGAAATCTAAATAATACAGGATCCACCCCACTTGCGAATACAATTATAATTGTTTAAATAAATATAACTGCCCAAAAAATCTAAGACATTTGGTTGCTTTTATGGGTTTGACCGATCGAAAAAGATAATGTAATGCTAGTATTACTCTGTTTATTTCTATTGGTTTCGTGCGCAAGTGCCTGCATGTAAAGACTATGCATTACTAAACAACGCGTAGAATTATCTTGGCTAATCATGATAGATCCCTATTGTTATTTAAATAATTACTTCCACTTACAAACTTTTACCGTTGAAACTGGAATTGGATTGGATGTTTCTGGCTCACACGTTACCTGTGATATATATGTATATAACCCATTTGTGTAAAGCTAATTTTACATATAACCTTTTGCCTGACAGTTTTGCTAAATCTGTCAGATTTTTTTTAACTACATCTAAGCATTGATCTTCGTACTAATAAACGTACTTTTATTATGCTGTTGTTATAGCTTATATTGCTATCCCATTTCCTAGGACACGACTGACCATTTTTGGTATGTTGTAAACTAAATAAGAAAAGGTGATTTCAAAAAAGTCATTTTTTCCAATGAACCTCCTTAAATACCTCTAATTCAACAGCATATTACATGTTATGTTACGTAGCTGAAAACTATCGTATTCGTTTTAGCAAGTAAATATATTTTAGCGCCTTAAGCCACACAAATACGCTTACGACACCCGTTTTCGTTATTTGTAGGATTTCAGTTACACTTTCGTATATTAAACTAGTCACGCGTTTTTTATAACGTAAGAAGGCCACTTGGGTGTGGTGTAACCTCTATTATCAGTATCAGCTTAGTATCAGTATTATCGCTCAGTATCAGCTATTATTTTGGTTCTAAATGAGAAAAAGGCTTCACAGCTCTTCATCAGGCCAAGTAGCTGTCAGAGCTATTTTGTTTCAAAGTTATGTTTGTACACTTCTCAAATGGTAACGAGGTGTTATTTGAGAGGAAAGCTAATTTCTCAACGTTGATCATACGGGATCTCTAAAAAATATATATGGTCATTAACATTTCAGCATTCATACCAACAATCTGCGAACAAAATTCTTAATAAACGCTGAGGTCCCGAAAAGCCTCAGGGAAACCACTACAAATTAAACCACCATCACTGTTGACATTGCTGCTGTGAAAAGGGATAAAACCGTCACAGCGACCAATGGATTGAGGTAAACATACATACATCCACATACACACAATGTAAATACAGAAGTAACATGGTAAAGACTAAAAACGTTATAACAAAAGACTATGTTATGGTGTTGCTAAGACATGCCAGGGTGCTTCCAGCTTCTTGGTCAACTACAACAATTATTGACGTTGGGAAATTCAACTAATGGAAGAAAGACAGCGATAAACACCTTCTTGTCCATTCCCTGGGTCGTTTATATTTCGTTCGGCAGCGCCTGTGAATACCCGTTTTACCAGACGAGGAGTCCGCTGCCAAATGAACCCTGCTCAGCTATCGTCCGCTTGATCGATTGCTCATCTCGTAGCATGACAACACAAGTCGCACAGCAGACATTCGGCTAACGAAATAGATATACATGTATATAAACAGAGGGTTTTAGTGGCTTCTTGAAAACAAGAGCCACACAAAAGTGCATCGGATCCATCCTAGTAGCTTTGCCTGGCCAACATCACTGGCTAAAGAGATACTATCTCATACAGTAAAACTTAAGACACTGTATTTGTTAGATGTATTATACAAAAGTCAAACTGACATTAAGCAGACAAGGTGCTTGCACGTCATATTTTATAATTACGTAATAAAAGGTTATCGTCAACGTAGTCTATAAACGATGCGATTGAAAGGTGTCGAAGTTTTATGAGTAAAAAACCGTCCCCTGATAATTAACTCATAAAAGGCAATGCAATGTATTTAGTTTTAAATTGAGAGTTTCTGAAGGTGGAACGAATAATTCTCGTATCAATGTACATCGACTGCAGAATTAATTGTTTAGACGATTGTAATCAAAAGAGAAATTAGGAAATAAATTAGTTTTCAATAGCTTATGAAGATCTAGTGATCTTGGTTGATCCTGCTGGGATCTAAAAAAGCATGTTTGTTAATTAGCAATCAGCGACATAATCTTACACAGCGTCATCTATATATGAATTGAGCCATCATCCACCAGTCCTGCAGCCGCACATTTGGTTATCGCAGCCACCGCGGGCGCATAGCAGACAGTTTGGGCGGGCAGGTCGCAAGCAGAAACGGCGAACATAACGAGCCCAACTTTGACAAATCACCATATTAAAACAAATTGTTCTTCAAACCCAAATTTTCTACTGCCGAAAAAGGTAATGTACGGTTAGCCTTAAAGTTTGAAATTTTTCTTAGCTCGTCAGCACAGTATTGTCTAAGTCAACAACTTGTCTTTGGTTAGCGTTATTTTTTGGCGGCAAGCGTTTGAAATGTGAATGGAGCTGTAATACCCGGAAGTGACGACAGCTGAATAAGAATGAGGAGGGGCTACAAATGCCAGTGCATTGAAACTGAGCAAGCAACTAAACTATACTGGGATCTTCCAACTCTTTCGAATCTTGAATAGATGTCATAACACTGAAGTCGATTATCCTTTCCTCTTGGTGATTGCACATAGCTTGTACTTTACCTGGAACACGAACCCCCTAAAAAGGGATATACAAACGATATAGTCGCATATTCTTCCATCTTCACTCATTGTGAAGCTATCGTTGCGCTGTGATCGTAACGAACTGCAACGGAACGAATCATCGCAAAAGATCTTTATTAGTTATTATTACACACCGCAGCAAAATCGCCTCCGAGGAAAGTTTCACGTTGTCAGCATGGTTGTCTTTGTAGTTGACGCTGAAGCACTGGCTAGATATATGCATCAGGATAGGAAACAGGAGTTCTTGGACCCTGAGGATCGTTTCGTTAGCTTGTCTCTAAACGAGTCGAGCTGATCGCTTTCCATTGAACTCATCGCATTTTTGCATAGACTGACCGAATAAGTAGTGCTGCTGTCCTCCTGTCTGTAATCATTATTCCAATGATTACTACAAGATACAGGCGCAATGATTTTAGCCATTAACGTTTCGGTAGTGCCGTTTAGCATCGATGTTGCTAGCGGTATTCGCCTAGGTAATTTGTTCGTCAGTTCATTTCCGGGCAAATTGATCAGGTGTGGTAATGACAGCTGTGTTCCTCGTCAGATCCAAGCATATGGATAACATCGTCTGTCTCTCGATCGTCGCCGTCATCAGTTGTTACGATAGACCCACTATTGCTTTCAGCCAGTGTTTCCTGGTCCAATAAAAAGCTGGTGTAATGACAAATTAAACCGCAACTAACGCCGGTGTATTTCCTAGCAAAACGTACGCATGCAACACTCTAGTGATACAGATAGTTCTATACAAGCAATATAATTCAATCGGGTTAATTAAATGCGCCTACATCAATGGTAGCGGGTAATTACAAGTAACAGAAACTGGGAGAAAATGACGGTGACCTCTATTGATGGCGTAAATATTGGGTTATAGTGAAGTCTCGAGCCGGTAACCTAAAAAAGAAGAGCATTAGAAGTCTTCACTCATTAAGTTAAGTTTCATCTCGAATGATTGTGGGATTTTTCTTTTTGGCTCATTTTTAACAATTTCCTGATTTGATGCGATGGAAGAATCTTTGTGGCATTAATTATCAATTGTTCCCCCTCTAGCGTTTATGCATGTAATTTCTATGAACGGATTTAAACGAAGTACAGCAAGACAGTCATGGCATCTTACCTGCATACTGAAATTCGAAATAGTTTCGTCCAGTGTCTTGAGTGAAACCCCTGTATGAATCACAAATGCTCAGCTTAAACATCATTAAATAGATAGTGCTTGATCGTGCCATGTGGTATATTCATTAGAAATCTGTAGTGATTATCTAAATGAAATGTATACCACATACATGTATGTTGAAAGAACGACTAACATCGAAACGAAATAGTTTTCTACAATGTGCATTTAAATTTCCCAGATCTTAAGACGTCTTACACTCAGTTTGTTCACTACAAGTAGAGGTTGAGCTTAATATTCAGCGTTATCTTGAAAAACCATGGAAGTAATTAATATATAAGAAAATATGAGCATTCTATTTACATCGTTAATCGTTTCCTGCAATCCATTCAGCTCATTACAAAAAAAAATAAAAGGTTGTTCCGAAGATTTAGATATTATAGGAATTTTGAGCCATTCCGGCCGAGAACGTAATTTCTGTTTAAATTTTAACCTATGGGCAAGTTAAATAATATAAATATGTATATATATATATATATATATATATATGATATAATCGTAATAAATAATATATATTTTTAAGTTATATGATTAGTCCATGGTTGTTACTCGTAAAGCGCAGGTGCAAAACTTGTCTTGAAGTTAGATTTAAAATATACAACAACTGCTATTGATCTTATATGCTATAGGAGTTGTGAATTTTATGATGCTTATAGTAAATTAAAGAAAAAACTAATACCTTATCAGGGAGACCGGAATAAGGAACTGCCACTAAGTAAAGAAAAAAAAAAAAGAAAAATATATGAGATTTGTTAAGATAAAATACTGCCCAAAATTTCAAAGCCTTCATGATTTATTATTATTATTTTTATTATTATTGATATTATTATTATTAAACTATATTAATAAATTTAATTAATCTAAAGGAAAACAAGGATATTATGTTTTTTTAGAACATTCATCCGTACCAAACTATTTACTCGTCTTCCTTTTGTGAAGCCTCAATAAAATATTAAAGCGGAAAACCTATTATGTGATAATTAATAAGCTACTATGAATGAAAGAATACCAGTAAATGAATAGGAAGATGACGCTCCATCCTTGGGCGCAGTTTATAGTTTATTTACATCATTTATAAATAATTCAAGTATTGTATTGATAGAGATGACACATTGAGCCCCAAATAATATTGTGAAAGTGGCGACATAGTAAATATAATACCATTAGCGATCACACATTTACCCATTGAACACATGCTGATGATAATGCGTCTGGAGAGGAGAAGAAGCAGCAGTTAGCAAAGGTTCGTGATAATAACCCTCAGCTATTGTTGTTACAAACTTTGTTAATACTTTATAGTTGTAAAAAAAGTCTGGCAAGTATGTTGGGAATAAGGAATAATAAAATAATAAATATTTGGAAATAATAAAATTAATGATTTCGAAAAAAAAACAATTATTCATAGGGGCAAGTTACACGAAAATATATAGTCGTAATAAGAATGAAAAATACAGGTCAGAAAAAAAAGAATATAACCTGCGCACAATCAGACGGCCACTAATGAAATAACCGAATAGAATCTCGGCAGAACGACTGTTAACAAGACTCAACGAACAAATCCTTTGATAGTGCCTTTAGATATCCAAGATAAAAATAATTAAAGCAATGGAAAAGTTGTAGTACATAAAAATAAACTCCGTGAGACGATAAATATTAGTGTAATTGTAATGCTGGATTAATAAATAAAAGTATTATTGACTCTGCTCAATATGCATGTAATACAGGGCTCTTAATGTATCTCAAGCGAGTCTTTTTTTAAGTGCTAAGCATGCTTCACAACGTTGCTATATATATATATATATATATGCATTATACCCATACGAATAACGTGTCTGGTAGTAAACATCAGCGCTTTAAAGACCCTTTGTATAACTTTTTTAGGAAATTGGAGGCCAATATATTATGCAAACTCGATTTCATGGCAAATAATTTAAATTATAATAAGAAATTAAAATATACTAAACAGTTAGTTATTCTTTTATTACGTTTGGAATATTATGTGTCTCATAGAAGTATTTCAACTATTAGGCTGGATAATTTGTCCAGCAGGGCAGCTTTGACGATGTTTGCCGTGTGTGACCTCACGTTGTCGTGCTACAGAATGACCTGGTCTTGTCTGCAGGGCTTTTTTCTTGCATTGCCTAGTTTACTCGATGCAACGTGTCGATCAGCTGTCTGACACGTAGGAAGCACTTCTCAGTGAATCTGGGCCTTACACTTCCACCAAACGCAAAGCAGAGTCTTTCTGTGATGACGATGAAGCTGGATTCTGGCCGCTGGTTTTTTCTTAGAGGCAACTATTCCGGTATCTGGTTCATATATACCGCTTCTCATTACCGGTGATAGTTCTGCGTAAAGATCGGTCATTGTAACCGCGTAACACTCAATACGGGGTCAGATGTTGAGATGCAGCATTAAGCTGCGATTCCTTGTTGAATTCAGAGGGTTAATAAGGTACTCAAGCTTCTTGTGCTAACCCTAAAGACTTAGGGTGATTCATGACGGTCTTGTGACTGTAGCCCATCGTTCTAGCAGATTACCGAATTGTTTGTCGGCTATTTTCCTTTAGAAGTGCCTTTAAATAACCATCATTGAACTTAGACGACTACGTAGAACGGGGGCATCCTTTTTGTCCTGGATACCGTTTTAAAATCTAATAGACTATTCTTTAGGAGTCCTTTTTGCGACAGTACTGTTACCGCGCATATGGCAAATGTTTTCAGCTGTTTCGGTAACGTTTAACAAAATGCTTAGTACAGAACATATCTAAAAATGCATTTTGTTCGACGTGGAACAGTATTGGAATCTCTGTTGATTCTGATCGCATAACACAATATGGTTACGGTACGCTGAAGAGCAGGAAGAACGCCTTTGAACGGTATATCAGAAGCAGGGTACAAGTGAGGAAAAAGCTTTTCACCTAATACTGCTTCCTTAAATGAAGTAGCATTTTGATTGTAACCATTTTCATTTGAGGTGCAATAGCGTTCGAAAGTCCTATTATTAACGTAGGTCGATGCAGTGATACACATATCGCCTATGTCTTAGTTTTGGAGCGTAGAATCATAGTGTTGAGTAATAATAATGAAGAACAGGAGGTGATTATCATCTCCTATAGCAAGGTTTATTTACTATGGTGTTTAAGAGGAGGACTAGAATGACTTTATAGGTGACTGTAATAAATATAATCATCATTTAATCCTAGGTTATCTAGCCGGTGGTATAAGAATCTTGACGAGACATTTTCCGTTGCTGTCTAAGCCAGTCAGTGAAATGTAGCAGCCCATTAGCTGTTATGCGTTTTTCTTTTCCTAGCATGTGCATTGATTCCATGCTTTGTGGCAAATTCTGAACTTTTATCTTGATGTTGGGGTTTTTATATAGATATGTCGACGACAAGATGCCCATTTGACGACATTAACCGAGCCGAATCGAAAGAGGGCTTCGATATTTCTTCGAGCTCTGTGTTTCCAAGCTCTGACTGTGGAAATCCCTAAACCAGAATTAGATTTATGTATAGCAGATTATAAAGAAAAAGAGTAAAAGAAAAAGAACTCGTAGGCCGTAGTGCAGAAGACGAAGAAACGAAAGAAAACAACCTGCAAAATTGCGCACTTCTTTTACCTCCACCTGACGATAAGAGAAACTCTAACATGGATAAGCGACGTAGTGCCTTTAGTTTACTACTGGATAGTGTATATATGTCAAGCTTTCATTTTTGTGAGACAGGTAAATATGCGTACTGTTCAAGGCGATCGAGACTGACTCATCTACTGAGGTCGTCATTAAAAAATATCATTACTTGACATATTATAGGCTGACATAATAGTATTCCGAAACGTAATGAATTTTTAGTACAATGTATTATATATCTAATCGATATAGCTATATTCAGCATTTATATATTGCTGTGGTGGATAGATTTGACTAGACGATTTTCTTTATTAGGAAATAGAGGAAAGGTTACGAAAGTTCCTTTGGTTCAAATATAGATCTGGGAAAAATTACGGCCGTAGCCATTTCTTTGGACGATGATGGGGAATGTGTAAAGCATCATAATGCAAAAGTTTAGAGTATAAACTCTACACAATAAGTACAAGACTGAATTTTCTAAAGTAATCGTCGTTTGCCACCGTAGAATCGACTACGGCTTTGACCAATGATCACCGTAATTCTCCTGCATAACGATATCTATGCTCTATTTTTGTTTAGTATATCGAGGGTTTTGAAGGATTAATTTCGACATAGCGCAACAACCACAAAAGCAAACTGGGCTAGCCAGCGCAATGTTTTCCTAATTGCAATGAAAATAAAAATCGAGGATGACTGACGTAAGCAGAATGGTGCATCTGCTACGATGTTAAAGGAGGGCAACAGTGGAATATCTAAATCAGGGTCACTGAACAATTGAAGCAGTGTTAACGAATACCTAACAATATGTGGGGCTAACTGGGCATTATGATGAAGTAAGGGAGAACCTCAACGATCTGTGGGTTTTACTAAATAAAGTGATGGGAGACCTGTAGAGACTGTAATAGGAAAACACATAACTGTAAAAAAAAATATCATTTTCTTTTAATTTTACGAAAATAATATCTACTACATTTGCGAATTGGCCTATTGATGTTTGCCAGGCTATATATATATATAGCATTAATTATCCATAAGTGCACGGTAGTCATGGCCTCACCGTCATGAAAGATGAACTAGCTTTTCGTTGGTTATATGCGAATACATAGATAATGGCAAATGAGCCGAACGTTAAATCATCAGAAAAGTAACCTAAAGAAGAACGATGGAGAGGAACTAAGCCCTTATTTTTCGCTTGAGTAATTCATTTATGCAATAATGCTATTAGAAACCTAACGTAGCAATATTGACATCGGTACCCTTGATGATAAAATATTTCTAGCCTTACAAAATATAGAGAAAAAATGTGAGGTGATAATGATACAAATATTGATTCGTGAATTTACGGCAAAACTTCTCTATCATCTTTGTGAGGTGTTATCTGGAATATGCGTTTCATGTCCTATCGTCGCTTCTAGTGAATTTATTAATACTCATAGAGTTATGTATAAAGAGCAAAAGGAAGTACTGAGTCAGGATAGGATTAGATTTTTTTTAGGCGAGAATTATACACGCTCTAGCACTTACCTTGCCTTATTTCTACACACTTATATTGCATCAACATAATGCGATCGATATTGCAGAACTATAAAACTACATTGATAGCTGCTTTTTTATAGTTGCTGACTCTCAGGCCCTGTTGGTAAACTTCAGCGTCGTCAGTCCAGTAAACCCTTCTGCTGCTCAGTGTCTCTACGCTGCTTATATTGAATCCTCTACTCTGACAAACCCTTGCAGTGATATATCACTGACAGGATAGCTAGAAGTCGACGACAGATAGATTCTAGAATCAACCTCATCGATGAATTCGGGAATCAATTAAAATTTTAAATCGAATAAATTCATTGCCAGAGCTGTACCTTAAATACGATTATAATCCCCATGAGTATATGTGAGTCACCTAAGCCATCAGAATACTACATTGCAATCGAATCAATACTTTATGAGGAGTCAAAGCTGATGGTCTTATTGCACGCAAAAATTCGTATATGAGATAGTCGTATACGAACATAAAGATAAATAGCGAGGCCTAAACAAAATTTACCAATTGTCTCTTGCTGGCGTTCCGTTCTGGTAATTACAACGTAAAAGCAGTGTTTTTTTCAATTGAAATTTGTGAAAATTTTCTGTGCGCTATATATAGGAACTCGCATAGCGTTTGTATGGCTTACGGGATCTGTGGCAAACATGTATAGCACTTGATAATAATTATCTATATTAATGAATACAATTACACCGTTTACATTCTCCTACCCATGGCTGACCATTTTGATGATATTTTTTTCTATTTTCGGTACCAAATTTTTTTCATAGTATGACAGACGAACGATGAATTCGAGGTGCACGTGAATGAAGTTTGTTACTTCGTTTGTTCCGCTTGGGAGATTTAAATACATATTGTTAGCCTTTAATCTGGCATTTTAAGGTTAAAATGTCTTGCTTGTTTTATTGCATTAAATAAATATTCGGTTGTCATCCTTCGCAAAACAGCACACAGTGGGTACACAGCGATCGCGACTTCTAGAAGAAGGCATTTCCTAATGCAATGTCTTAATCTTGACACAACAATAATTTTGTTATTTTTGAAAACCACTGTGGCATTGTAAACTGTGTACATATGTATTACCCTAGATTGTTTATAAAATTTCTCACCAAACAGCAAGGATTTAGTACTTGTAAGGACTACATATACTGGAATACATATACTATAAGACTGGTCGGGTCGATGAAAGGTGTTTGCATGATGACTGAAGGTTCCTTACTCTTTTTTGTCACATGTGTTCATACGAAAAAGAGTTTTCCAAAGCATTAGGTTTTCATTACAGAATTTCGTCGTGTGGCCAAGATTTCTCGACGGAAATTATGATAATTTATTTTACTGTTATCGAGGTTGCCCGAACGGCGCACATCATTAGTATATTCAGTCCTAGATGTCTCTGTCGCTATTGCTATATGGGAATATACCGTGTTTGTACTGTACGTATGTGCCGTTGTTTAAGTTGGCAACAGCAAGAGAGTTGAGTTGCCCAGAGTTTAGTTAATACAAAGGGAAGTGAAGCGTTCGATAAACCTGCAAGGCTAAGATCTGTGCAGCAATGAGCATTTGACAGAGTACGTGGAAAAAGTAGCGCTGCGGATTAGGGCTTTAGAGACAACGGCGCAGTCCACTGTTCTCATAAGCATCTATTAGGGATTGCCTATGGCCTTCTGCCAATTGGTTATAGGCTGCATGGGAACCTGGGAAGCAATTTCTATTAAAGCGCATGAGAATGCATTTCGATTTCAAGGTACTCATAATAGAAGAAATAAGGTCATGGCAGCTTTTGCGGAAAAAGAAACAAGCAACCCTAGAGCAGTCGTCTCCGAAATCAATGGCTTTTAGAAAGCTTACACGCGATTTCTGTAGACAGAATTCGCAGTAAATCAAGGCCTCGTGTCCGTTGTAGCTGTGGAGTCATGTCCAAGCTAGGCATTTCAGCTCCAAAAGTAGTTAAAACATAGCAAAGGATTTGTTCCGGATGAAAAAACTTTTAATTGAAAATTGTTTGTACATTAATGCTAGACTTAGCACAAGAGCAGGAGCTTCTGTTTCGAATCAAATGGAACACGTTGCTGCTGCAGGTTGCGCGAGCCCAAGCCGCCATGGCATTGTGTTAGTCAGTGGAGAATGGTACACGCGCAGGCGTTCTAAGAAATCTAGTGGGTATTTCGAATGTTGGCTACGAGGTAGATCCACTGATGGTGGTTTGGCGCAAAGATTATCGATGTCTGAGGTTTAAGTGGGACGACGTTTGTATTCGCGTCCATCATCGGGCTGTTATTCGAGAGGTGCGCGGTAGCAAAAAATGCCGAGGTGCATACAGACGAGTATCAACGGGCGTGGTTCCATCAGCCGATGAAACGTCTGAACAGATACAAGCGCCCCAGGGGCGATACGATAATGTTAAGAAGTCTTTGACAACACCGTTACAGCAAACTCTGATAGGCTGCCAATCGGCTATTATCACACATCTGAATAATTAATGCTTCTAAGAAAGAAGGATTTTAAATCGTATGCTGGGCCATATATTAGTGACATAGTGTTATGGCTTAAACGAATAATATTTTAAGTGAATCTTGTATATATATATATATATATATATATATATATATATATATATATGTATATATATATATATAGTTTTTTAAAAAACATGCATTTCTTGTCTAAAGCTATAATAGCTCTACTCGGTGCTTTTATTTCGTTTGATGCTAGCTCTTTTGTTTAGCACCGATTGCCTAACCAGCTTGGTCGAACGTAAGTCAACGAAGCGGATAGGTTTTGAATGCAGACCATGGCCGATGCGTTTTCTGTCGCGTCGACAATTTGAATTTTTCAAGTTTTTGCGGGGAGATCTAGGCGCACAGCCGTTAGCTGGTGGCCTTACACAATACTAGCCTCGCATTGGAAATTCTGTTGTGACTGAATATTGTCCGGCTGATCCGTTGTTTATTATTTATTTCGAACATGACACAGCTTGCGAGAGATACTGAATATTTTTGCTGCAGATACGGAGAGCCGCTGGCGTCTGCTGAAAAATTCTGAATGGCTGGAAGCAAAACCCGCAATTTGTCTCCACGATTATTAATCATGTGAGCAGTTTTCGAAGTTAGCATAATTGTCAAATGGAACACCATGTAATAGCGCAAATAAAAGATACATATTGATGCCATGAAAACGCTTGCCTTTAACGAGTAGTGGATGATAGCTTTTGTCGAAAGCGACATATCTGGTGCGTAAATTAACTTTTTGGGATTCCCTTGGCCTTCACTGGTAAAGCTAAACTTTGTAAAAGGAGGCACAGATGACGGTCATCTTGTATAATTGGCATATAATCCTATAGGGCGTCTTTTCTGCCGAAATGTAAGAGTGTTTGATATGTGGAGTTTGATTGTGCAGATCAGTATAAATGCAGCAAGATTGCACCGGATTATCGTGTCGGAGAGTGTTGCCGATATACAAAACGTGAAATAAAAGAAAACCTGTCAGGGCCGTCTGCGCTGTTGGATAACAAATTTTTCTACAGATGAATCGATAGAAGCGACAGAGCGATATTATGTAAAAAGGCCGCGACTCTAAATAAGCGTCTGCGTCGACACAATTATCAATCGGGCTACATCACGCCCAAATATGATAGCGGATGATGCGCCAGCCAATGAAGACGAAAAGAAGTTTCGGAAGCGCATGATAACATCGATTCTTTCGCGAATCGTTTCTGCCGAGACCTATGCAATTGCGCAAGTCACTCTATGCTTTATTCTTTCGAGCTTACTTTTGCCAGATTTAAGTACGATTCATTCGTATTATTTTACTACCGGCGACTACACCTAATTAGACAAAATCAGACACGGTAAGCGGAACAAAACTCTGTTGGCGGAAAACTTGTTTCTGGATGTGAGGCTCTCTTCCTATGCTTGTATGTGTCTAGTTGAAAAATATCTCTTAAATCCATTACCACCGATAGTAATAATCGCATAGCGTTATCCAAGCTTCAAGGCCGAATCAAGAAGGCTGCCACGCGAACTTCTATGATGTGTAGGTGGTTGCAGCTGGACGATTTGGACGGGGTGAGCATAACCTTTTTTGAATTTGATTTTATCCTGCTCTTGTGTTATTGTAGTATTGATAAACTTTTGGTAAATGAAATCATTTTCAGCGGATTTTAATGAATCAGTCCATCAATCATGCGAATTGTAATGTTGATAAAATGAAGGTTCTGACAAATGGTCTTCATCATTCTTTTGTATTTTCCCTCCAATTAATTCATTGTGGATGCTGTTACGCGTCGTTAGAGCGACAGCCATGCCTACTGCTCCTACAACTATCACCGCAAATCGTTGTATTGTGCCATCGTTTGTGTAAGCGCACTTTGTTGCTATTGTTGGCTCGCTATAATGTGTGAAACACTAGCAGTACTATAAAGTACGTAGGGGTTGTTGTTATTTCATAATGCTATCAGTAAGATCAATAACATTTTCAACATACTGCAATAAGTGTCTACGATGCAAGTCTCAGGAATTACATTTTGTTTAACTTGTGTTCGACAACTTCGCTCAAGGGTTATTCCTTCAACCACAGATTACTGAGTGCAACGGAAGTAACAAATACAAATAGCCGAGAAAGAAAGTTGCGAACAAAGCTTGTTTCCAATAGCAGAATCCAGTGGCTTTTACTTGCATGACCCAATGAATTCTTTTCATCAGTCGCATAACCATGACGCTGGCTACAAAAAGTCCAGTTGAGAGTTCTTGTAATGACAAAATCACTACGTGTGGGCTACTACGTATCATAGTTATATCATCTGGAGTGTTCTAGTACTCATCAGATCATACATTTCAATTTTTCTTTAAGAATAGTTACTGCCGCTTTCGGTTAGGGTTGTTTTAGGCAAAGTTTTTACACTCTATATCTGAGATAGGACGCAATGCTTATAAGACAATAGACAACTTAAACACAAACGTGACAAATAAAATAACGCTTTTAATATATCAAAGGCAAACGCTAAGCACTGTATCGTCCTTTTGCTCGTGTGAGAAGCTCTTCATAGTTCGGGTCAGTCACTTGAAATAGCGTTTCCATAGCCCATAAAGAGGTTTGAGGGCAGGAAGGAGGGCCCCTGAGTCTAAGATTTTCGGTACTGAGCAAAACAAAGAAGCTAAACAAATTATATCGGGATGAATATACACACAACAGAACTGTTTAACACCTACTTGAATAACACGGCGTTCTTGTTGTTTCTGCTGATGGTACACTAAGAGTATACATGACAAAAATAGCGTCCTTTTCCCTAAGATATTTACTTAACGATACAAGCACTTTCTTAACAACCAAAGTAAACGTATTCAATCAAACATAGACAAAAAAGCAAAGTTTTTCGTAGCATAACAAAGTTGACCATTCGTTATCATCGCAAGCACTTTAGGTGCTCATTTTATATCGAATTTACTGAGCATAAATTGAAAAACAGGTAATTATCACAGGTAACTATAACAATAAGTTTTGCGTTGTGTTCTCTTATCAGGGTAGAGGCGCCGTTAATATTAGTAATTTAACGAAACCAGTATGTAAAATTGCAATAGAAAAAGACATTTCTCGGTATTTGTATCCCTTACAATGACCAACTGATACTATCCTCTTTTATTTATCTTCATCTATTCGCGTCCTGGCCATTGAAGCTTATTTAGTTCATGATGATTCTATTTGCTGAATGGGGTAGTATGAAGATTTAAACCTTTTCCTTACGACAGAAGGACGCCCCCTTATACCATATTTATTCACCGAAGTCTTGGTCCTCGGCTTCCGGTTTCGTTTTTCAAGGCTTTCATGTAATCAATGTAATCCCGCGATTCAGTATAGTTCTTTCATCGAAAGAAGATTCGATTGCCGGTGATATTGCTCCTCTCCACTCGTCAATGAGCCGTCGGTTACTTCTACAATGAGTAACAGCAGAATGAAAAAAAGTTACCTGTTGTTTCTCTTGTATAGTATGGTTGTGTCAACACTGGTAATACCTAAGTGACGACAAGAAATGCTAGCGTCATTTTGTAGTTCCACACTTACTGTATATGCAGGACGAAGTCAATGCAGTTGCACATTACTACATACGTGATCATAGTTGAATCTTTCTTGGATCGTAGCGGCTTGAACGCATTTGAGGCATGCGCGAGGCTATTATCACGTATCTATATACCTATGTATTTTTCAAAACACGACAATATTTAAATGTGTTGTGTACAATATTTAGGGACTTAGGTCTGCAAAAAGGTATCCCGAACCTTGCCTCAGTGTTGATATCTTAGGCAACTCCTTTGCAATTGGTGCAAAACTAACTGAATGAACAGTCAGTTTCTGCTCAAGAGACCCTCTCGTGCCGCCACGGTATGAGAATTCATTTAGAAAATAAACTAGACATCTATCTCTAGTAAGCAGAAAAACTAATCGTCTTGCATTTATCCTGAAAAACGTTTAACTGTGTACATGACTACTTTGAGCATTTTTTAAAGTATTCAGGTGAATTTTCTGAATTTTTCGTCCGGTACCTCCGCTAATCGTTTGTCCTGCCGAATGGATCTCAGCACAAAGCAAAAAAAAACAAAATGAAAAACTATTTAGAAAGCCGAAAGTGTCGCTGCTTGGCGATAGATTTTATCAGCATAGCTGCACCACGGACGTGACTGTATGAGATTGGCCTCATGTTTTTCTTTTGTTTGGAGTTGTTAATGATCTAAAAGAAAACTAGATCAAGGGTTGCTAAGGGTCAGATATACCTTTATACAACTTTGTATAATATTCGTATACTGTTTTGTTCTTTTTCATATGAATGAGTGACAACTATTTGGAGGCTATGTGAGTTCGCAGTGAGCGTTGGTGATGCGCCGATATTAGAAAACGTTTTCTTAGGGGAATTGTTGACCATGTGTTAATTTATACAAAGGTTAAGTGGGTGATACAAAAGGAATAGACAATTTAGTAGGAGTACAAACAAATTCAGATAACCTTAATGAGTGTGATTTTGGCTTTGAGATGAAAGTTACATGTATTTAATACTAAAGCCATCGTTCTCATCGTAGTAAGTTTATTGCCCAACAAATTAATTGACCGAAAACAAAAAATAAGGGGGAAGCTAATTATTAATCGTTAACCTAGCTAGCTAGCTAGCTAACATTCTAGTGGGTTCTTTGTAAAGTCAGACTACACCGAAATAGTAATATATTATCGAATTTCACTGACAAGGTGAAATCCACTAAACTAGCGGCGAAAAAAAGAAAGAAAATTACAGCTGAGCTAGTCAAAGAAGTATAATCACGTAGTCGTTAGGAACTGTTTGGTTAAAGGGTCTATTTTTGCAAATAAAAACATAATAATACTCATGTAATGCGTAAAATGAGTGCTCAAATGCGTGCTGACGTATTTTTCGTTTCGTCTAAATTTTAGCTGCTTAGCGCTATCCGATGATGGCGGACGTTCGGTGGATTCTGACGAACAAGAAATCATTAAGCAAGCGCTTATGATTAAGCGCTCAGTCAACCGGAAACGTCTCGGCCCCGTGAATTACAAGGCTCGATGGTTCGTCTTGACCAAAAGTTGCCTCACCTACTATGAGGGCACCCTCGAGGTATGTTGTTAAAGTCAGAAAGCTAAAACTTCACACAGGCTTTTATAGAATAGAATGCAATCACTCATATTAGGCATGCTTTCACATTACATGCGGTTATGTCTTTCCGACAACATAAACGCAGACGAGTCAGAAAGTTTAGCTAAAAGATTCGTTTCGAGCACAGTTTCGTAATTGTGCATGGCATATGTGACCTTTGTCTTATACCGAATATAGCAGCCATTAAGCTAACAAATAGGTTCGTTGAAAAATATTTAAAGAGCTCGGATAGGTACCCAATCGCTCGAGCTACTTCAACTGCATCTTCAATTGCTCGAACAATCAAAACATGAACATATCGTGGCATTCCCTTTTTACAGAACTACTCGTATCCATAACCGCTCTGCAGGTATAGTAACACTGCCAGATATATATGTAATGCGACGTTGCCCATCGCAATGTGTTTTTGCGTTCTTTTAAAGTAACGCGATTTGAAAGTCAAAGTTTCTGGATAGGAATCCTTCAAAAGGAACGGCTCATCTTTCCCGAAATCAGTGGTCGAAGTGATTCTATATGTAGCCAATAATGACCTGTATAATACTGTGAATAAACAGCCATAATTGTGAACATGTTCTTATATGCTTAAATCTGCATTCCAACTTACAAATGAAGTTAGTCGTCTAACTTGTTAGGTAGTCCACCGAAAAACACAGTGCATGCTTTCGCGCGTACCTCCGAGCCGCTTTACGTTGTTAACCAAAACGGGTAAACGTTAACCCGTTTGTCCCATTGTCATATTTCAATTATTGTTGTACTTCAATTGGATTGGTGCTTATTTAGAAGGCGTTATACCTTTTTGTTTATTGCTCCCTTCCGCTGATTTTTTTACGCGTTCTTTGCTTTATAAGGTCGTTATAACCATTTTTTCGGATACAAGAGCTTACCTTACTTTTAAAGCTGTAGTGATAAATGGAAAAGTAAATTCCTCCATACTCTTTGTTCGACACTCAGCCAATTAAAAAAATTCCGAGATAAATGTGATGTGCATGATGAGGACTTCCGACTGACAGTACGATTCAAAAGAGGTTTGTTATGTTCAGAAATGGCGTTTGCACTCTAAAAAAAGGTACTCCACTAAACCTTTTGAGTTTGATAGGGATTATCTGGAGGCACTTTGGAAGATAAGCCTTGACATTAGCAACGATTGGAGTCGTAAGTCCTTCTCCTTTTCACCTGACCGTTGCGCGTCTTAATCTTTAAATGTTTGGTAAATCGTCGAAGTCCAAATAAAAAACAAGTTTTTCAAACGCACAAATACGCCATTCTACCACGTGCAAATGAAACATAGGTAAAAAAACGATATAAACAGAAACGGCTTTCGTTGTTCAACAGATATACAAATTTTCGGTATTATGAAGGTGTTAGCTGTGCTGCGGTGACCACCACTTTATTTAAGGACGAATTGCACAAGTGAAGGGTTCACTAAGGTCTGTCTTATATTTCGAAATTTAATAAATTCAACTGAGAGTCGGAGCTTCTATAACCAGAATTATATCTTTCCTACTAATGATAAATATGTTTATGTTGAATATAGCGTAAATCACTGTTATATTTTGCTCAACTGTATGTTTTCATGTATATAATAATTATATGATCGGTCTCTTCACTCATTGCCGGAAACTATAGGGTTTAGGAAAAGTGGGTTTGGTCATAAATTGCCAGTAAGCTGATGGTGCGAGGTTCAGCTGTCACTGTTTTTGAGAATTCGAGACTAACTTTTATTTTCTCAATGTTATGGCATTACGCGACCCATCTCAAGGTTTAAGGAAAAGTATCTATCATATGATAGATACTTTTCCTTGTCTTTCAAGTTGGTACAGACGGCGTAACCTAAACTATTACTGCTATTTATAGGGATATTGACAGTACAACATTTAGTACGTGTTGTGGAAGCAGTTAAAACAACATTTTGTAAAACGTCTGAATAGATCAATCTCAAAGCACACTGCGACAGGCAAGCAAATATACAGATCTAAATATGCAAATGTATAGGCAGATAGATGATAAGGTTTTTGTAGGTGGCACGTAAAAACCGGTTTCTTGCAACTGAGTTATGAATCAAATCATGTGCATATCCGGGATATTTTGAACCAATTCGCAAAAGCCTAACGCGTGGGAGAGGCGATCTCAGTAGCAGAAAGTCTGAGGAGTCAGAAATTCGGAATGATTATCAGCAATGACAAATTACTTATATTATTCTTTTTACCTTATTGAATCTACGCAATGTTTGGCATCTAAAAGCCATGGGTCAGAGGTGCGGTGCCAAGGTTTACAAACATTATTATAATTTACTAAACAATCTTCTTGCAAAATATAATTCGAAGTGATGAGGATGGTAAGTTAGCGAAGTGGACATCGTGATTTCGAAAGTCTATTGTACACGTCTAGTACGTAACATCCATTTCAACAGATGACGATCAATGAAAAGATCGACCACTTAACCTTAACGCTAACAAACTGATGCATACTTACCAGTCTTCTTCGTGGCTGATAATTCAGTGAAATATTTGCTAATAAACTGCAGTTAATTGGCAGTACTTTAAAATGTAGCAGTAGTTAAAAATGGAGTCATTTGCCGTAGCTGCATATTCTTACTTCAACATCTTCAATACCAAATCTGTGAAGGTCTTTTTCCATATATGAATATGCTTACATGTTTATATGCAATGGATATATACATGCGTTTTTTTACGTATATTTTCAATAAGGATAAGAAGAAAGTCTGTTTTTGTTCGGCATAGAGAGGATTCTGAGGCGACAATTCGATATCTGGATTGAAAGTTCAATAGCTAAATATAAGTCTTATTACAGTACATGGTATTTTGCTTGCTTGTTTGCTTTAATAAAAGCTAAGACTATTTCGAAAATTTCGCATTCGTAAATAGAGCCTCTTGTTAATAAATGAAAAGCACAATAATTAATTATACTGAATCACTAATTATGAGGCTCTAACCTAACAACATGCATTACCAGCGTCCAGCAACGAACTATTAACCGGTCTGCTAGAAAGCATCATATCCGAAAGCCGATTATCGCTGAAAATGCATTTATTGTAGCGATATATATTTTCGGCATCTGTTTCACTCTACCACGTTACCGCGCGAATGCCGTTATCTTTTATCCTACCTGAAAGTAGCTTACGTTGTCTCTGCTGAGAACGTCAATGGCCCTGTGTCGATCCTAAAGGATGGACTCAGTCTTTTGAGGGACCTGGGCTGTCATGTGACGAGTTGGAGAAAGCACAAGTGCGGTAGTTTATGCTCACCAAAACGCACAAAAAGGGAACACCGCTGGCTGGATTTATTGTGTGTGAACCAGTTGAAGACCTCGCGACTCAACAAATATTGTCGCTGACGAATGCCACTTCATGTCTTGGATTGAGATAGGTCAACTCCTATACGTTCCACGCGTTCGATGGTTTCGTTTAAATAAAAAAAAAACCGGCCCCAGGCCGGCAGTACTTACCTCGATTCGTACCTCTATGGACAAGTCTTTCCAGGAATGCTCTAGAATGAGGGTCTACTTGTTAGAGCTCTTCGTGAAGTCAGAAAAGCCCTTTGATGAGAAATAGTTCATACCAAAGTAACGTTTGCCTTTAAAAGATCATACATGGATTTAGGTTTGGCGAAATCCCGTTCAGACCGGTGATAATAAGATGTCAGCCCTAGAAAACTGTCGTAGCTGTGGAACAGTAGTAGAAGACGTTAGGACACCTATCGCCGTAACCTTCGTTGGGTAAAAAAAAAGAGATTTCATGACCGAAATGGGTGGCCTCCCCCATGTGAAGTGACGAGTGCTACAGGTGTTATACAAAAGCACTAAAGACAGAGAAGCTTCTCGGAGGTAGTTTTTCGAAACCCTATGATAATACAATGATGTCGTTAAATAACTCAGGACTCGATTCATCAACCGCTGGTACGCCGCTAGGACGTAGGCCAATTTGCATCGCATCCACTATTATTAATGCAGACGACCTGATATTTTTCCTTGTCAGCGAATGCAATGATGATTTGCCAATAGCCATTCGTCAGGTCCAAAATAAGAAACGTTTTCTCTATCTTGTCCGAGGCAAGGGAAAGGTTCTCCTTAATTGCATTCAGCTTCTGGTAATCTATGATAAGATCAAATCGAACCTTGGTTTTTCCTCACCAAAGCGATCGGAAAATCTTTCCCGTACGTATCTAAATAAAAACAAATATGTTAGCTAATTTTTTTACAAGTGTTTGAAGTGTTATTCCTGATGATCATGTTTTTTCGACACGGTCACCATTCACCGCAATTACTCACTAATGTTTTTAAAGTTTTCGTTCTTTATTCCGCAAATAGCTTTTTGTTAGTAACTTTGCATCAAGTGATTTTAACAGGTGACTGGAGTGCGCTACATACAACGGATTCCTAATTTAAAAATTAAATTCAGGGCGCTAGCAAGCAGAAACTCTAAAAGCTCAAAACCGCCAAGAGGTCCACAACACATAAAGAGACCAATCATTAATGATTATCTGAGCGACCAGTTAACAGTTCGGATTTTTCTCTCCAAAACGCCCATGTAGAAAATCCAGGTGCATCAAAAGTCGCTGGTTGAGCCATTTTAATGTGCTCCAATGTGCTATTAAGCCCCTAAGTTTTAAAGCTACTGAAAACACTCCAGTTTGCCTCATTGAACCCTTACTCGAATTTTTAAGAAGTTATATGAACTTTGGCAATAATTGACGCTATCGACATCGGGCAAACAAAACGTTTTGATTTTGATGCAGACTCTTCTAACGCGAAACGAGTAAATAATAGCTCATTTTTGTTAAAACTGCAAAAACGACGCATTGTCTTCTACCATAACGAGTTCGCTGCTTTGTTCTAAAGAGAACAGACTTTCATCAAGTATCAAGAATGGCGAACGTATGCAAAGTCTATTCGAAGTTTTTACTACTATGTGGAGTTCTACAACTTTTAAAATAGAACAGGTAATACTGCCTCTATGATACACTCCACTTGATTATTAATTTTTACGTTTTTTTTTCACCTTTTTTAAATTTAAGAAACGAGGTCGTGAGAAAGGAAGAATTCCTTTGTCTTCGATTCGTCTTATCGAATACGTCAATGATGAGGCCATCGACAAGAAATACGTCTTTCAGGTAATACATACAATGATCTTCTACAAAAAGTTCATTCAAGATGAACTGTTAGGTTTTTGGCGTCGAAATACTAGGTTTAAGTATGATTTATAACGTTAAACAGATGTTCGTAGACATTGGAAAAACGGATAAAATAATGAATTGGGTCCAACCAAACTTCCGGCACACAGACCTTAAACAGATAGTTTTAGAATATTCAGGATAAAGTCGAGTTCAGTCCTATGGTTCAGATAAATAGTCGAGCTTCCTTTGCAGATCGGATTTGAAGCAGAGCATATATTATACGTGGTTGCATCTTCTGCCGAGCAAAGAGACGAGTGGATCTGCGCTCTACGAAAGTGTAAGTTAATAATTATTCATTCTTTGGCCTCTTGTCTTGGACCCTGTAAGCTATACAGAAGGGTGGTGGCCATTTCAAACGATCCTATAATATAAAAAATTGACACAGAGATGCACTTATATATTATTATTATATATTATGTATTTTCATTTAACCATTGTTATATTTTAATAAGTATAGAAGCTGTACAATCTAAAGCAATATCTAAATAACAATACCAGACGTGAATTTCAAAACATTTGCTTATTAGGCTAGTTAAATTCATTGATGTGCTTATATTGCTGGTTGACACTTAATAAAGGTGCTCAATGGCATATGTAGAGTTTGCTACTCACTTTACTTTACTTTTTTTATAAAATTAAACATATGAAACATGTATTGAATGACAAGGAAAAAAAAGATTGTTTTATGGTACCTTTGTATAGTTTGCACCGATAATCAGTGCCTAGTAGACAAATATCACGCCAAATTGTGGTCCGGTTCGAAATGGGCTTGCTGCGGAGATCCTTCGAGAAGTTCGTGTGGTTGTCAACCCACCTGGGTCACTAAGCCGCTCACATCGTTCTTCAAAAACAAACTCAACAGGTTTGTCGCCGTAGTATTAGTAGTACGACGCATCATTCGTTATTCAATAACTTTCTTCTCAAATAGTGTTTCGGCTTTCCTTATTACAATTTATGATTTACCATAATACGGAAACTTCAACGGAAAAGCAAACGTGAGGTATAATATTTACACACATGCGCGTATAGCATATAGCTGTTTTTGGTAGCCCGCAGAAGCACCAGCCCAATGGGCTGATCTACGGACACATTAGTATTTTGCTATAGATAGCATCTTGCCAAAAAGATGTAATGCCGATAAGTAACTCAATAGCTGAGGTTAACTCAACAAGTATGAAGGGATACATTAATTCAAAATTTTTTTTTTAATATTAAGTACCGCAGCTTGAATTTTTACATTTTTAATTTAATTTAAATAAAAAGCAAACACGTTTGGTTTCCGTTCCTGCTTGAACGGGTCAAGGTATTCATTTCATATTCAAGTATGTGTAACAGATTAATTAAGGTATTAGGTATGCAATACAGAAAATTATGATTTTGATTATCTAATTGAGTTCGAATAAGCACACGTGACCCGCTATAGTGTTAATAAGTGCTAGTCATCTTTGTGCACTCCCTACAGTTCGTCTCGCTCATCGGCAAGTTGTTCTAGTCCGTCGAAAAAAAATGTACATACCGTCGAATCGATGGGCCTGATTCAGAGGAGTGGTAGTAACTCATCGCTTGACGTCACCCTTCCTCGCGCACATCATCTCTCTCGCAAAAAGGTTCGAAAGTAAAAACGTAGTCATTAAAACCCTTATAACTTAAGCATTAGCAGCTGCTTTTATGAGACTAGAAAGTTATATACACTATAAGAAAGATATTTTTTTCTAGCTCTCTTATGAGCATGGTTCGCATATGGGTATAGCCGAAAAATTATCCTGAGGATTAAATAAGCAATCAGTCGACTAATGAGTAGTTTGAATTCTGAATTAAACATGTAATTGCCGTAGATAAAGGCCGCAGACCGTCAGTAGTGACGTTTCTAACGAATTTCAATACGATTTGATGGCCAACCTATAGGAGCAACATATAGTTCGGGTTTAGATGCCCCCGTCTATATAGGCGATGCCTACTGGCCGGTTGTGTGATCATGACATTGCTCGTAGTACCTCATAGTGAATGATTCATCAAACACTAAGATGAAACCTGAGCGATTTTGGCTGATTCTAAACACGTTTTCATTCTAGCGTACAGTTATATGAAGCTAATTTTTTTCTTAAATCCTGCTCATCTGATCCGACCTCTTAATTTCTGGAAATCTAAATTTTGCAGCGACCACGACAGATAGATGTTTAAGCATACATTGGTTTGGACGAGACTTTTTCGTTGCCCGTATGATTTTAGGTGAGCGAGTCGCTACGGGACGGAATTGGTGAAGGCAACAGCAATATGTCTTCTCTTGAAAACGCTACAAAGCTTGCACTCATCATGGCTTACAACCAGGAGAATAAAAACGGAAGCAGCAGCAACAATAACAACTGGTCATCAGTTAGCAGCAATCACCATAACGTACATCACCAAAACGGTCATAACAACAACAGTAATAATAACAACAGCAGCAGCAGCAGCAGCAGCAACAACAACAACAACAATGTTAACAACGCCAACAACAATAATCACCACTACAGCAGCTCGTCTTCTGCTAGCTCAACATCAGCGCGAAATACGGCTGCTACCATCGGCAACAATGTAGGATCGACTACCAACGGAAGCTCAAGCGCGACTCGTAAAACGGTTATCGCATTATTCGATTTTGAAGCACAAGAAGATGGCGATCTCTCGCTGAAGCGGGGCGAAGAGTATGAGGTTATGGATGATTCCGGAGAACATTGGTGGCAGGTACATTCGACCAAACGAGTCAAATACCTTTAAATGTATGAAAAAAGTTTAAAAAAGGACCGTTTCGATTTTCTTACGGATTTCTTTTCAGTTCACAAGAACGCATCGACTGCGTAAAATTACAAATGGAACAAATGCATTTTATAAAAAAGCAAAAAAAATCATGAAATTCACTTTCAATGAAATAAAATGTAACCTCTCGAACAATAATAAATTCATAACTATTGCAACGTACACAAATACATTTTCTATTCCATATACACTTATTTATATTGGTTATACAACACTAGCGTTCAAATGTTGTCTAAACCAATCGTAGGTGCGGAGCGCGTCTGGAGAAAGCGGTTATATTCCATCGAATTATGTTCAAGAGCAGACGGTGAAAGGCCTGTGGCGTCACGAGTGGTACGCGGGTGACATGTCACGGCAAAAGGCCGAAGTCCTATTAAGGCAGGAAGGTCGTGAAGGATGCTTCGTGATCAGAAATTCGTCAACTAATGGAATGTACACCCTCTCGCTGTTTACAAAAATGTAAGTAATGTCACGCAGTCGTTAAGCACAAAACCGAAATCGTATTGGGTTAGGGTAAATTACATTCTATTTGCGCTGAATTTGAAACCCAGCTTCACTCAAAAGGCAATGAGCAGTTAAGATGTCACCTCGAGTTTGGCAGCTAATACCTAACGGACTAAATCGTTATCAAGTCATATGGAAAACAAGCGTCTAAATTCATTTATCTCACCAGTAATCAAACAATGTGTAGAAAGTGTGTTAGATACTGCCAACCTGCTTTTTCACAACTGCGGAGAACCTGTCAGATATACTCTGTTATGTAAGCTTAAAAATTAATTCGATTGGGCGGATGTTTGAGTACGTGTACAGCAGCTAAAACCAGTTGCTTTTAACAAACAGTTTAATAAATGGAAATCTTTTTGCCTATTTAGAAGCATAAAGAAGAACAATTTCATAACAAATACTTCTAACATTATGAATGCATAGCCCCGGCCCCCAGGTGAAGCACTATCACGTTAAAAGCAATGCGTCTGGCGAACTTTACCTTAGCGAAAGACATCGCTTCAAATCCCTTGAGGAACTAGTCTTTTATCACAAGCACGATTCTGGTGGGCTCGCTACACGGCTTAAATTCGCGCCGGCCTCCCTACAAAAAATGCAACAGAGGCAACAGGCAGGCTCATCGAACGGAATTAGCTCAGGTAAATTTATATGTGACAGACTGTTTTATATATCAATTTATTGATAATTTTTAGTACATTCATTGCAGCGGTGCTTGTAACGCGGTGTAACAAAAATAACATCGTGTCTGTGGATCATTTGTAAATGAAACAGACGAACAAATCATGTTTAATAACGTTAAATTTATTTTCAGATGAATCGTATCCATCCTGTGTGTAATTTTTTTGCTTACATTCTAATACTATTCGTATTTCTAGAACAATTTTGTAGACGAAAGACCAGATGCTCTAAGCATTTTGCTTTCTGGACCATGATTTTAATGTCATCAGGGCAATAAAGAGTGAGACAACTAGCTCATTTCTTCTGCCGTCGTTTCGCGTGCCCTAATACTGCATATTTTCAAAACAAGTTAAGAATCGATAAATTATCTAGAAGTCTCGTTGTCGGATATCTCGATATGAGAGTATATAATGTCGGATACGGTACTGAGTATAGAGGATGTCGCCTTGATAATTTAAATGATTATGTTGACATTTTAACACGCAGCCTTAGAAGTCACTGTTTGTATATGCATATATTTGGTCTATTCAATTTCGGCTTTTAAGAGCGCAACGGTAGTTCCCTATATTACATATAGTAGACAATTTGCTACTTTCAATTTAGCTATCTTAGAAAAGGCAGTTAGCAAACCTTAATTATTTTAGGCCATATGACAGTTTTTGCAGAGGACAAGCATTTTTGTAATACCACTTTCTACTAAGCACAAACTGCTAATGTTGTATACATAATAATGCCTGCGACAAATGTGTATTGCTTTAATGTTTTATGCGCTTTAAAGCCCTGATCTAATTCATTTTTCTAATGATTCCTTTCTTCGAACAATTTGTTCCATTCTTGTATGTTCGTACACACTGACGTTATAGATAAATGGGAAATTGACCCGTCAGAACTAAGCTTATTGGAAGAGCTGGGCTCTGGCCAGTTTGGAGTGGTTCGTCGAGGACGATGGCGGCAGAGTAAAGACGTTGCTGTGAAAATGATGAAAGAAGGAACTATGAGCGAAGACGATTTTATCGAAGAGGCCAAAGTCATGACGTATGTAGTACACAAGCTAATACCACTGACTGTCTAGCTTTAAAACCGTAGGTGCCTCGTTTGTATTTGGTCGTACGATGCATGCTCCGATCGAGTTTACTTAGACACTTGATGTTAATAAATTCAATTATAACAAAAAAAAATATTTACTATCGAACACAGATTTATTAAAAAATCGCACCCAACGAGTGTTTTTTAAAATTAATATCAGTGTTGTATCGGGTATATGTAAAATTTGACAGCAACGTCGATAACCATTTACTATAAAAAATTATACTTGGGTGACAGTATCACTCGATTCATCAGGCAGTGGAGTACCACATGCAGATAGAACAAAAAAAAAAACTACTTATTTATAATAATATATGCAAGTGGCAACTTCATCACTTGTAATAGATCGAGTCGCTTTTTTCGAAAATCTTTGCATTTTTTTTCTTTTATCTCTTGACCAACAGAAAACTACAACATCCCAATTTGGTGCAATTGTTTGGGGTGTGCTCCAAGCAACGTCCAATACTGATTGTAGCCGAATATATGAGATTTGGTTCTTTACTAAATTACCTGAGACGGCATGAAACTCGGCTTCAAGCACAAAAACCACACGTTCTGCTCGATATGTGCATTCAGGTACGGTTTTTCTTAGAAATTGATCTGCATTTTTATATACGTATGTCTCTATATTAAAAGAAAACTTTTATGCTACAACGATTTTCGCGTTGTTGAAAAAAAACTTTATGTTAAAACAGGAAAATATCCATCGAATTATTGACGGTCACGACTCGATTCATCTTTATGTTCAACCGCAAAATATGATTAATTTCATTCGTTTTATTCTTATGATCTGATTTTTGATGAGAGTTGAGAGATATATATTCTGATTTTAAGCATTTGCGATTGCAGCGGCGAAAAAGGTGCTGGAATAGAATTCAACCGCGAAACTGGTTTTGCAACTTAACGTTTTAAAATAACTTCCTGCAGTAAACAATGGAAACCTTATACACGAAATCTTTGTTACTCGTAGGTGTCTTATATATGTTACTCTTATATACTGTCTTATATATGTGTCGTATATGTTACTGATATGGACAGGTGTGCTCTGGAATGGCCTATCTGGAAATGCATAATTATATACATCGGGATCTCGCCGCAAGGAATTGCCTCGTCGGCGAAGGTAATGTCGTAAAGGTCGCCGATTTCGGACTGGCCAGGTGAGTGCACCCGCACAGGCACAGAAATATGTCAATTGTTGTAATTTTTGCTGATGTTACCTATGCACTAGAACGCCATAGATGCGTACCTGGTACGCACCTTACTGTGACCTATGTATTTTTTTGTCTCTTTCATCAAATGACAAACTAAAGCGTTATTACAACGATCGAATTTTTCAACTATATATGTATATATGTTCTATGGTAATCATAAAAAGAAATCATAATTTTTTTTATTAATACAGATACGTGATTGATGACGAGTACACATCGTCAGGCGGTACTAAATTTCCTATAAAATGGGCGCCTCCGGAGGTCCTTGGATATACGCGCTTTTCCAGCAAATCTGATGTCTGGGCTTATGGTGTCCTTATGTGGGAGGTTAGTCAGTACACGTAGATTTTAAGAAAAATCACTGCATTGTTTAATGAATTTTGTAGTGTCGTATTGTTCCATAGATATATGCAGTAATTGGCGAAACAAATAAAGCCACCTAGAAGTTTCACATATTGATGGGCCTGAAACTAAACATCTGCATGCGATTTTTTCAACTGCTGTGGAAAAAAAGCATTTTCTGATGCTTTATGTGGTGCAACGGCTGTATACTATAATATGTATGAACATTCGGGCTGTTACGCACAATTCGAGTATTCGGTCGCGTCTTCCTCTGTTATGTAGAGACACGAATGGTTTGCAATTATTTATTATCCATCATAAAAGTTTTCATCTACTTGATAACAACGATGATGTTGTATTATATACTGTTTTCATGCGAATTGCAGTGATTTTCGCCTTTTTTCTTTTTCTGATTATTCATTAACTCTCGTAATAGAATTACGAAAAGACTTCACAGAGGTGCAGCGGACTCTAATAGTCATATTCATACAAAAAAACGCGATCGCGGAGAGAAATGGCTGAGTGGATCAGAATGTCGAAGCTTGCCGTTGACGTTGCAGCCGTGGAGGTTAAAGATAACGTGCTGCTGCCATTAAAAAAAATATCGAAAATGACTCACAACGCAACAAGGAGATAGGATCATTCGAATTAAGCTACAAAAGTTCGATTTCTTACGGTCTATTAACTGCATCGTAAGGTTGCAGAGCGGAGTCACTGTGTCCGTAAGGACCCTGCATCGATATGAGAGGTTCTAGCTGTTGGGAATTACTCAGAAACATCGGCTTAACTGTGCACAAACGTATACGCGTTTCAAATTGGTTTCTCAAAAAAAACTTTCTACCATAAAAAACAATAATTAAGTTGAACCGTAGAGAACTGGGAAGAAATCTGTTTTCCAGATGAATCGCAGGTTTTTTATCTTGGAAATGACGCTTAACACGTCTACAGGCGTTCTGCAGAAAATTCTGTCAAAAAATGCAGGTCAAGCATTTTTTTACAGTGTTTACAGTGCAAGAGTACTATATTCCGTCAGTGGATTTACGCAGAAAAGGTAATACAGTGAGGCGATTCAAAAGAAAAATGCTGCCCCAGATACCAAAATGGTATTCGGATAGGAACTATGTACTCATGTATGACGAAGTGAGTCTCTGGGGTATTTATCGCTAATGGTGTTGAAATTCTACCTTGGCTTGGAATTTCACCTGACCTGAATTTAGTCGAAAACGTGTGGCAATATGTCAAAGGCTATGTCAAAACAAGACAGAAGGTCACGAGCAAGAACGGCGGTAGGAGCCGGATGTAACGAAGATTGTGCGAAAATGCTTTCAGAGCTTATCAAATCGAGTCGCGGCAATAACATCAACTACGGATGGGGCAAGCACTAGTCTCAGTAGGTGTACCGCAATTTAAAAATGCTATTCTAGCGATAGTGTCATAATTCGAAAGTCGAGAAAACAATATCGCCGTGGTACGATAATTGCTGTTTAAACGTAATCGAATGCGTGAATTATGTGTAATGGCTCAAATGTTTACACATGTTGTGATGAACAGTCATTATATTACATGTCTCAGCAATGACTTCCCTTCCACAGTGGTTCAAAAATGCATTTCTGGAGGCCGTATCGTTGATGACTTATCCGTACCAAACAGCCTTTGCATAAGATGGATTCAGCTCGGGTACGGAGCAGTCTTCGATGAAATTTGACAGCGTGTGAAATTTCTAAATGACCATATTTGATTGACCAGTATTTATGTAACATGTGAGTGCGTATATACATACAATGTTTACAATAATGTGATATCGTACACATTTTTCTCCTTATAAAATACGTCTTGCTATTCTCGTCATTTCTTATCTGATGCGTGTATTCTTTCTGTGTTTTCTTTCGTTACCAGGTATTCACATGCGGAAAGATCCCGTACGGACGGGCAAGTAACGCCGAAGTGGTAGAGTTTGTTCAGAGAGGCCAGAGGCTGGATAGGCCTAGAACGTGCCCCCGAGATGTCTACAACGTCATGAAGCTCTGCTGGGAAAAGTATGCTTTCCATTCATATCTCACGAGCTATTTATTTATTTATTAGCTACATTTTTTTCTATCTAACCATATTTGCAATCATACCTCTCTTTTTCTGTCCAGAGACGGGTCAGATTAAATTAGTAAGACATCTTAATCTATACTTTGTTAACACTCTGTGCATGTGAATATTAAAAAGCTCGTATATATTATAATGGTGAAAATGCATTAACGAATAAATGTCTACGACTATATAAACGCAGAACAAATAGCTCGTTCCCGCCAGCCGACGACAAAACTTAGCCAATTCGCTTTACTTGGGTGGTAGCACTTTGATTTCATCTTGAACTTTGTTTCGTGCTGGGAGCCAGCCGTCCGATGGAATGTTTAGTAATGATGCTGGGCGAAAAACTTGAAACATAAAGGCTGCAGTAGGATCATTGACGATATGGACACGCTGATAGGCTTAATCGTCGAATACCGAAGCGATTAGACGACATGGGCGTACTATTTGACGATACCCGGTCGAGGAAATAATACCAGAAGCGCGACTGTACTTACGAGAAGCTCCAAGAGTGATTCGGCTCTCGCGCGTATGACTATGTGTAATAGTTTCAAAGAGTATCTCTACGACCGTTTTCCTCTGAAAGAAGTGGAGCCGCCTCGGCCGTTTTTATCGCCACAGGAGTAACGTTTGAACCTTCCCGTATGCTAAAGCACTTCTGGGGGCACTAACTCGAAATGAGGGTGCTCCTGGCTGATGTCGAAATCGCTTACTTTAATTATAGAAGCTTAAGGTAATTTTTACAGCAAGTTAGCATCAGCGTCCGTGAATATCTGCCGAAAAATCCTGACACTCACGCTCACCTAAAAGGGCACAGGTTGCTGTGGCTGTTCTGAGAGGGCATATTGGTTTACCACCGGACGTGCAGTTTATCAAAGGACGGCAAATCAGAGTGGCAAACCTCCAGATATGGTGGCACCGTTAAGCTCGAAGATCACACTGCATGTTTTCTAATTATGTCAGGTAACCCTCAATGTATCGATCCTAGCGCATCCTCAGTGGGCGACGGGGGGCTATTACGGGAAGAACTTAAGATCCATGGGTTCGTCCCCAGTCAGAGTAGTCCTAGGGCATCAAAACCGGTTCTGCAGAAATCAGCCGAGAACTTCGTGTTTTCAATTTCGTAATCGAACATACGTAGACATAATGGAGCCTAAGCGCCATGCAGATATAAATAAAATCGTACGTCGACCAATGGCATGGTGTTTATCGGACAAAGCAGTATAAACTGGAGTAAGTGGGCACGTCCTTAAGTGAGCGTGATGTGAGCTAGTCTGCACGAAAAAAAACTATGTACGCGCGTTTCTAATCAGTCGTTAAAGGATTCGCGAATTTACCGCTTGCAGGGTAAGTATTCACCCTGTTGGGCAGCGCTACGTATTTCAGGATCACGAGAAGCCAGATTGTATGAACCCATTGCAGCGTACTCGTGCCTTCTTGACAGCATTGAAAACCGATAGTTGTGTTATCTGATAATGCTTCTTTTTTTTTGTCGTATCGCATGGAATTCGAACAAATCAGGGGAAGTTCTAGACTGTACAACGTTAATCCACCACCTGCTAGAAAATACTGACCGCGACATTAATACGTCGCGTCGGACAAGCGCGGCCTAGTTATAATTGTGCAAACATAATATAAATTTAGCTAAGAGCGAGTTGATTGTGAAGCATTTGACCCTGTCAGCTAACGGTAAGATTAAGCCAGCTAGCCTCAAGTCTCTTTACTTACCTATTTATCGCATGATTTGTCATCCGTTCACCATTGGTGGGCTTCGCTTTACCTAAGTGATACTAGAGTGACGATAAACAATTCGTTCTTTGATTTTCTAGATTTATTTTTCAAATTATTTTTTTTATTTCGCCGATCACGACAACGTATCAGAGAGCTCTTCCTCCCCTTTGTGCATCTTCATTTTATTCCTCGATTTTCCAGATTTTATATTAGACTTAGAATTTATTTTTTTAATTCTATTTTCTTTTCGTTCATCAACACTGACATCAACCATACATGTAATACGCTAATCGTGTAGTATTAAGTACTACTGGACACTGTTAATTGAGAATTTCGGTAATTGTTTGATTTCGGACGAAGTTACAAACAACAAACATAAGTACTAGCAAACATAAGCACGTTTAGAAATTGCCGCGCAATTACTGAAGTTACAACTTAGGCTTTGTGCAGTAAACTGTAAAACTGTAAAATAACCATCAATGTTATGAATACTCAAAAATGCAATGTTTCATACGATTTTTGTCACTTTTAGTTTGGAGAATGTTTTGTATTTAACCACATTTTTTTTATTCTTCTTCTGCAATAGGTATCCGGAAGGTCGGCCAACATTCCGAGGAGTCAAGGCTCAGCTTGACCGTATTATGGATGACCCAAATTTTTAGCCAAAAATGTGCATTGAAATCTGAGTGCAACAACAACAATAACAAACGGATATGCAAAGGCCGTTGTGGCTTCTGACACAGGTTGAAATCCGAATTTCTTCGAAAAGTCAACGTTTTCTTCGAGCTCATAGAAACAATACGAGAAATAAGAATACGGAAAAACGAATCAAATAATATCAACAACAAGAAGAGAAAATAAATACATAACGTTACAATACATGAAGGGAGATCATGAATAAAGTAGAATCTATAGGAAGAAGGGGGGGCTCAGACAGCATCAGCTAAATATATTTTTATGGATTTAGAAGTGATTATATTATATAGTTCAGACTTCGCAGGCTTAAATGAAATCCGCAACGACGTTGCAATGCCACTTCCTCAAACACCAATGCCACTTAGTCAGCGCTGCAGTGAAATCGGTCAAGCTAATAATTTAATAGAGTTCGGCATCCCGCACTAATATTGCAATTATTATGCACAGTAAACATCGAGCTAACTGTACATATACAAAATGAGCTATTTAAACAACTGCTTATGCATGTGCCTCTGTGAGATAGTACGCGTCGTTTATCGTAAAGGGCGCTGAGACTTTTTCGTTTTCTATTCAAGCATAGAGCACTCGTGTAAAGTGCTCAACGCGCGTCGGTACTCTGTTCTTAGGTTTCTCTAGGATTAGTATTAAGTAAATATTTTAATTTTACCAATACTAGTTAAAATGCTATCGATAAAATAAAAAAAAATAGTAGTCGATAATGGACATTTAATACAGTTTATAATTAATTTTACCTTTGTAAAATGCAATCAGTATTGCATCGGCATTTCTATAAAATAATTCCTCCTCCTTTATGCTGTAGTGTCGACAATAGAAGTCTTAACATAGACATAACTGATCCTTATGTTTTGCATTTCTTATTTAGATTATTTTATATTTCTCATTGTGGACCTCAATCAATTGCTCTTTGCGCAAATAATAACGTGCGTTGCAAATGATAGGTCAAAAATATGAAGTATGTAGAGAGCCAAACCTTCAAATAAAAAAAAAATCAAATTCGTCGGAATTCACTCGCGGAACCAATAAGACTTTACTCGCAACACTCAATGTGAAAGATACTAATACTCCGTCACCGCCGAAAATATTGCATTCGTATTTAGTTTTGATAAAATTATTGCAAACAATGCATGACAACTGTTAAGCAATATAAAATACACTAGATAATCGGTTGCGGAATGAATGGTTTTTCATTTGTGTAGATTATTGTTGCATAGAAGACTACCTATTGGAAATACAAGTATAGTTTTCGCACGTCTGATGCAAGATTTACATTTAAAAATGACTATTTTGATTATTATCTGCGAAACTAACTTCGTTCTGTTGCATAAACCCATTCTGAAAAATTATATCCCACAGCGCAAACATAAATACATACGCTGCATTAGTGCAAAGTCGACTTATTATTTGTCAACTTGTTGCTGTAGTCGACCCATTACTGGAGGCTATGACACCGATGCCAGAGGACCTTTCGTGCGGTGGCTCGAGTTCAGGACATATGGGGAATTACTGAGAGGGTATGCAACGCTTCTTAACGCAAGACAGTGTAGGCCCGGACTTTTTCAAAGTTCTGCGTTCAAATCGAGCCACCAAATCAAGTTCCCGTAGGATTCCTGTGTGTAGATAGTATAAGCACATAAACACTCATTTTATAGATTTTACCATTATTAGTATATCGGCTAGGCTAAACGGAAATTGAGATATATGCATCTTGTACCACTGCATTCACAATAAAAATTTGTCAGAAAAAGTTAGAGCGAGATTCAGCTTACAAAATACAAACGAATACGATGACGAAATAGGAATACGCAAACAGGAATGTTTGTAACATGGCACAGGTAAACAACGCTGTTTTACTTGACAAACTACAATAGATTATGTGTAACAGTATTTAAACTTTGGAAACGCTATTATTATGAAAGACGCTGCAAAAATGCGTGTTTGATTAATTTTGAGTTAAATTAGGACAACCAACATAAAGGTTGGGACGATTAAGATAGCTTTGATTCTATGATAACAAAAACTTATGAAAAACGGGGTTGCCCCATATGAATTTCAATTTGGAATCGCAGACTGCAATGATAAAAATAAAGCTGATAATGATATACTGTGGTAACAGTAACGTATTTTTTATTTTATGATTCAGGCGTATGTAAAAAGGTATGTAAGCTACGTATTACAAACAAAAAGCTCTTATACAAATAACTCAACTAAGGCCTCGGATATTCTCTGTTGATAAATAACTTTTCATTTCTGAATTTAAACGAATCTAGTGAAATAGTGTTATCACGTAATTTATTTGCATTAGATTTTTGGAAAGCAAGGCATCACACAAAGTGGCTCAAGGGTAGAAGAAGAGGTGTTCCTTTCTTGTTTTGACCCAATTATTGACCCAAGCCAAAAGTCAGAATGCAGTTTCTCCCACAAAGAAGCTCTTTCTAACGTTACGACTTACAAAGCTCATCTCTATGCACTTTAGATAAACGTGCATAGAGATGAGCTTCAGGACTTATTCAAACGCTATATAGTCATATTGTATGTTTAAAATTCAATACCCATATAAAGTAATCTATTTGCATTGTAAACATTGAAACATATTTACAAAAATGACATTGTTATGGGTCGATAAAATACTCGGACCTATGTAAGTCGTATCGTGAATTAAAAAACATGAGTACTACTCAGGGCTTCTACATGTAACAATAACAACGCACACATAATTACCATATCTCAAGTATTACCACCTTGAAAAAAATATAAATCTAAAAAAATTAGCGTAATGCTCTTCCAAAAACATCGAGCTGTAGAAAGCCTAATAAAATGTATACAATCACAAAGCAAAACTAAAGTTTATATAACTAAAGACATTTCAGTAAAAGAAATTAAAGACTAAAGAGATAAATTCAAAATTATCAAAGTAGGATACAATAACATCCTCTGTCTGAGGCTAAGCAAAATTGATAAAACGATTATTACAATCATAACGATTCGCATAGACGCTCATTTGTCGTACTTTTAAAAGAATGGGCAGAATGTAGTTTAAACGAGAGATTACAGAATACACAGCTAACAGCCAGAACAGTTAAAAAATAGGGCAAATTTCAGCAACGATTATCGAAGTAGAAGTAGAATTTCACGAATAAACATTTTTAATTCCATGCTATCAGGATACTCGGTGGCAAGGAAGGCAGGCTTGGCAGGTATATCAAAGCCCAGAATACTTCCAGCCTATTTCCAACTTGAAAATGCTGTGTTTAATAGTCTGTGTACATTTTCTGCCGTATTATAAGAACTAAGTTAGGCCATGGCAATATAAATTTAAACGACTGAAGTGCTAAACGAGAAACACAAAAGCATAAGATGGATCCAGATCAGAGCAGAAGACAAAGAATGTAAAGTCTGTCTGAGTTTTTGAGATTTTGCGAGAAAAAAAATTACAAATTACAATGACAAACGACTAAAAGGAAACTTAATTGTGACTTTGTACTTTGACCTGTGTACTTTATATACATATCATCGTGATAGCTTAGTGGGTTTTAACGTATCTACCTGGTAATTCATTTGTTGTTCATTTGATACTTATATAATGAATATAATTTATTAGATACTCCTTACTCTTGTTCTGTTTAGTACAAACTGATATATACTACAATCTTCTATTTATACTACAAACGCCTAGGTTCAAACCTAACCCACTTCATGTGTCCCTAAGTTTAGTACGCAAACGCGCTACGGTTGCCCCATAATGGGAATTTAGTAGATAACCAAGTAGTACTGCTTAGTCCCCGAATGTATCAGATTTACGGATGACGTCGAACAAACGAATGTTCGATTGACGTAGTCACAAGAAGTCACCAACCGACAAAATTTATTTCGAATACCCTAGAGTGGTCACACTGAGAAAATTCAGGACGTCGTTTGTGATTTCAGTACATGTGCGAGCCTTTACTTGCACACAATTCACAGACAACATAAATTAAAATTAACTTATTTTGTCTCATACATATCAAATCTGTGCCTCCCTTCATGAAGAGCAACGTACTAACATATTAGTACCCTGATAGTCAGTACTTAAATGTTTCATAAACAGAAAGGGTCAAATTAAGAGGATGAGCATTTGCATCCTATTCCTTATCTTTAACTGACTTAAAAATTTCTTCTAAAGTTTTTTTCTAGAGTAAATTTCTAGAGTAAATATTTCTTAAATTGACAAATAAAGTCACACCAGTTTTGACGGAAGTTCAGGTTTTCATACTTATTGGTTCTGAAGTAAACATTGCCAGTAATTGATCTCTTTTAACTTGGTTTTCTGTTCATATCACAACAATATCGAAGCGACGACCAGTAAGAATAAGACATACTTGATACCGATAAAAAGAAGTAACACATGTTTTCTAAGATATCGGGTATTATCGAAGCTACTCTTATAATCGGATGGGTTACGCAGAGTCTAAGCTACGAGGCAACTGATTTAGCACATCACGGTGTTGTTATGTGTGCTTGTTTCGACATGAAAGCCGAGGTGTCACCACTTTGGTTGAGGAGTGACCATTCTCTGCGTCTGACCACCGCAGTAAACCGACATAGCAGGCTTCATATCTTTTACTAAGGCAAAGAGGAAGGTCTCATCTACAAAACTCTTCCTTGAGTGTTCTAAATGTCTATCCATGAGAATACTTCTCACTGAGGCAAATTTTTCACCGACAATCGGGAGGTAACCGATGACTTCGAAAACTTGTGTCACTCTTTCGTACCACGTATATGTTATGGCTAACGGTCGCCATTTCAAATATTGGTTATGATATAAACACACAGCTAAAAAAAAATACTACTTAAATTTTGTCAATTTGGTTGTTGTTCTTCACAGCTGGAGTCTGTTTTGTTCAGCCTTTTGCTAACCCACAAAAGCAGAATGTTAGCACTACCCCAGAATGTACGATTTTCGGCCGTAAAAAGTTTTGAAGCACTTCCCGTAGAGATGAAAAAAACATCCATTAAATAGATGATTAAAGATCCATTAAACATCTTTATTAATTTATTACAGGAAATTTTATTCAAATAACTAATTGGAAATTATTATTTACAGAGGAACAAACTACCCTGTACAAACACATATTTTCAACTCATGTGGTATTTCATACACAATTGTATATTTCCGAAAAATAATATATACCGCAAATGCAATAAAATATTAAACATAGTTTCATAGATTAGAAATCTAGAGAAACCTCTTTATTCCGGTATGAGCTCTGCATAGAAAGCTTTTACCTACCTTAGTTACTTTTATCTGAGGGATTTCTATATAACAAGTGAGAGAAAAATAAGACAGTAACATAGTAATATACCTATACAACTCGGCGAGAAATAGCACTGAGGAAATATAGTACCACGAATAGCAACAACATTATCGAAAACTGTCTCCACGATTATGGCAACAAATTTGTCTCTAATACCATCGAACAAGCTGATCTGAATCTGCAGTTTCGTATACCAACTTTTAGATCACCTAGTGAATGCAGAAAGTAGGTTATTATACACGGCGCATAACCGTTAGTTATAGTCTCTGTAATTAGTGTAAGATGAAAATTTTAACGATCGCCACACTGATTTTGCTTATAGTCCCAGTCATCCATAATAATACTGGAGTATGAAAAGCATTAAATTAGATATTATGAATACGTTTTCGAAGATCTCAGCTGCTTGTACGAAGTGGAGGTCGCTGTAATAAATCAGACTTTCGCATTCAGAGATTCAGAAAAGTAAGGGCTAAGAATTGCGAAACAATGGCCCTTTGGGTTAAGGAGATCACCTCAAACAAATTAAATGACGAAATAGACTAAATCAGTAGGCCCCAGGGCATTAACTATTAGCTGGAAATCTTTCTGTAAAGGTTAGGATAATATCAAACAGAAAATTTAGAGTTTTAGGTTTACGCAAACATTCTTGCCATCATAGAAACTAGATTTTCGAGTAATTACATCTTAGAACTTGTAAAAAAACAAGCATAATTAAACCAAATACTTTCTGTTTTATTTATCACTGCTACTTATTTTTAATCAGTAACTCGATATAAAAGAAGATGAAAAAGCGAAACTACCTGTACGCATACACGGTCTCATTGCCACAGTCGTAATAGTGGTTCTCACGTAATTTCATGTATTTATTGAAGTGATGTCACTTTGTGATGACTCAGTTACCACATAACATATTTTAGTTTATTATATATGAAATAATGTTTCAACACCCCAACTATAGTGGTTTCTATCACTGTGTCATGAGCTATGGAACGTATTTTGTACTATGTACCGGAATTATGACGCAACTTACATGTTTGCCATACATTGTTAAAAGGATACTTATTGTATATAATAAATGGGATTGATTGAAACCCTTCATTACATTAAAGTTCTTGTTTCTTGACTTCCAGCCATTGACACTGCTACTTCCACCCGAATTTAGGCGATATCCTATTGACATTGCCTTGCTGTTCTAATTCAGGATTCAGGACTCTAGCACCTTTAGCAATTTTCATACTTTGTTCACGAAAAATGTTTAGGCACTTAGCCGTTTTCGGCACAGACTTAAATATTGTAAATAAAGTTACATATTGCAAATCGTATAGCGTATAAGAGTTTGTACCTAATTGTAAATCTTTTTTATCCCGCTTGCTTTCCCTTTAAGAAAGCCCACTAGAATACGTTTTGAACGTCATCTTTTAGTCATTAGCGTTCTATATGGTAGTATTATAAGTTGCTTGTATTTCTGCTTGTATTTTGTATCAGTGGCGCTCCTGTTGTCAAAAAAAAATATCCGTTAGACCGAGTTGACCGGGCTTTATTACCAACTCTGCTGCTTGCATGGTTCGGGCCAAATGATTCGCAGTTTATTACCCGTTCAAGGTGTCACTAAATATCAGGAAATGCGCTGACGATATTCGCGAGGTGCCGCTTCGTAATTCATAATCAACACCACTACGTTATAATGATGTTGGAAGCTCTAATAAAGCCATTGGTTCCAGCTCTTTCCTCTTCTGAGTCACCTTAACCACATACGGAAGGTTGCATACACCCAACTAATTTTCCACGTATCCATTGCGACCAACTCTTTTAATATTTCGTTATTCGCACACATTCCGAGACGGCGACTCCCGGGCGGAATTCACTTCAGAGGCAAATCTTCATATGTAAGTAACCCTGGTAACCGCGCCCTAGTTCTATACTTGTTTGTTCCTGGCTAAGTTTTATATGCTATCGTTGCCAGTAAAATTTAATGATTGTAATTAAGTATGATCGTTTATCGTTGATATAACTGCAGACTCTATCGAACAATGTTCCGGTACTTCGGTAATTGCTACCAGAAAAAGCATACAATGGAGGTGTGCGAAAAACCACAAGACGATCATGCTGCTTTTTCCTTTGCCTGCTTGTGCTTGGTTAATGAAACAGCGATGGTCGAATAGTTGTTCCATACTGGCGGTACAGTGTGGTCGAGTGCAAACTTGTTCTTTTAAAAACAAAATCTCTTCTTAAATAATCCAGCCATGTAAAGCCCGATCCTGACTGACTCAATTACTGTAGTGGGTATACCACAGTGGTGGTTGATAACAGTAATAACAATAATACCAACTCTATTTGGAAATTACTATAGAAGTATAATAAAATTACCATAACAAATGTTGTGTAATCATTTGAGACCTCTTCCGTCGCGAAAGTCATATATAAATACACTAAACTATTATTTTAATTGCATACACGCAATTATATGCAAACTGAGCAAGCGACGCTAGTTAATAGCTATTAGAAGTTTTAGCCTAGTTTAATGATATTACATATTTCTTTGGCTACGGAAAGCTTAATATCAAATATAAGGACACTTTCAACACAATGTCTTTTACGTGGCCATTATTTAGGATTCTTGGAGCAATACCATAGGCTACTAAAACAATCAAAGAGACGTATTGTTTTTTTGACATTTGTATGAGATTGATTGCGTTACGTTGTTTGTAAACACTTTGTAAACACGACACGTCCAACATTAGGCAATTCAGTAAGAAACATGCTACTTTGTAGCTAGAGATGCTACACATTTTTTTTTTGCAATTCGAAGTTAATTGATTCGCGCGCAGACTGCACCAAATCTAGTGGGTTGAGTTATGTAACCTCACGGAAACATAAATCCTCACCGCACGTCGTCAACTTAGCGCCCTCTAGTGATCAGAAATAGAAAAGTACGAGAGATCATAACAAAAACAAAACAGGCGAGCAGCAGCACTGACACTACCGCCGCTCCCACTACAACGACTACTATCAGTCGTCAGCACTGGTGGTAGTGCTGCACTAGACAAACAACAGACGAAAGTAAACCTTATTCGCCACCGTCACTACTTGTGCGGTAGATAACCATCGTTGTGGTATTGGTAGACATCAACTTGTCGCATCCTAAACAGGAGGAGAAGTAGCAGTGACTGCAACGAACATCATTAAAGCCTTCCGTAGAGCAGTCGAACGTGTTAGCAGGTGGACAAAGCCGGCTTTTTACCAAGACGTCGTCAGCAGAGAATGTTGCAGCAGTGAGTTGGTCAACTGAACCGAACACACAGATCAGGTAGGACGAGCCAGTGGTTGACTGATTGTAGCGCCTGGTGTCGGTGCAGTTGGGGGTCGCTGTGGCAGAAAGAACAAAAGACAAAGGCTCGGCCACCGCCGCCGCGATCGTCGTCGCCATCCTGCAAACTTCTCATCATAATCACAGTACGAATTCTACTGCTAACAATACTGTCTCAGAGCTTATTGGACGTATTAGAGTTGAATTGTGGCCATGGTGTGGTGCTCAGACACCGGTAATACGAGTCTGTGCTCTGCGCAGGGTGTCCTTTAATGTGGCCTCATTATTTGTGACTAGTGTTGAAGTCAATCGACGAGCCGTCTGCTCATTTAGTAGTTACCGGTGCAACTGACGCTGTCAATAACGGTAAGCAGTAATAGAGAAAACGGCGCTGCTGAAAAGTAAAGAACGAATTGAGAAGTCCGTAGATGACACTCATACAGTTAGTTGATGATTAATTACTGAATTTATTATTCGGCTTGATTATTCAGTCGGCATACGTGCCTGTAATGATAATAATCATAATATATTTAGAATTCCAATCGTAGTTCGAGTGATACTCGCGCGTGGCTATTCGTGGCTACGCTATTTCGGTCGTCATCGTCGTCGGGAGCCGTCATAGTTTCTTATTTTTTCTCCTGCCCTTCCTCCTCTTTTTCCGAGTGTCTTCTTCCGCTTTTTGCGTAGCGGCGAGGCAACCATACTGTCGTCCGCCTTCATACGCTTCAGTAGACTAACATATAAAATAGCCCCTAAAAAGGTGGTTCCATACACAGTAAAACATCCACCCTAGCATCGGTGCGTTAACGGGAAACTCAGTGATGACTGTTTTAAGGCGCGTGTATAGCCGGCGGGATTCTGGATACATTTATGTGACCATCTAACGTTCGTTTTGATTTTCTTTCTATTATTACAAGAAGGCGAATTGTTTCTGAATATTGAACATACTCATTTTTGCATTAGCCGAACATGTTGACTGCGCATTTAATAAATATGCACATGTGGCTGATGGACAGATTAGTTTAATGAAACTAGTTTAAGACATCATATTGTATTAATGGTATTTCTGGCATTTTTCACTTAATTGTTTCTGATACGATTATTCAATCTGTGTGTGCGCGACATCTGCCTGACAATTACGTGTACGATACTTAAAATGGTAAAAAAGCGAAAGTTTGCATTACCATTTCAAATTAAGTTCGCTAGATGATAAAGTTCACCATGTGATGCCTGTGGTACACTTTTTCAATTGAATCAAAAAGCTGCATCTGTTAACTGTTAAGTCCTAACGATCTATCTCTGATAGCAATAATAATATTTCATGTTATTAAATTGCGCAACGATACTGGTGGTTTAATTGCAGTGTTATTTATATGAATTTGGATACATCCGTTCTGACCGGCGCCTTCCCATATTATATTTTTGCTTTAATGCACGTATTAAGGTTATTAAAGACAAAGGAATAAAATTTTTGAGATACAAAATCGTCACGATCTGTATCAACCATTGTATTTGTACAGGAAGTTAAAATAGATAGTTAATTTTAAACTACCAAGGCATGGCCAACAAAATACAATTGAGTGTTCACATGTTTGATTATTTTAGTGTATTCTGAGCATAAATAAATCAGTGTTTGACATACAGTACTAAACTATATACAGCAGCCAATCTTCTGGCTAAGTCACAGGCAGAAGTTGCTTTTATTACTTTCTGGCAAATACGTAATAAGACGAAATTTTATATAGCACAGGGGATGATCATTTTTCGGTTGTCTTACTACGAAAATGACGATGTGAACAGAAAAAACAAGACCACGTAATTTTTTGGCAAGTTCAAATCGCATCTACTAATGCAGATCCTTCAAATCTCGGCAACAGCTTTTTCCTTTATCGAAATGAAGTATGAAACCCGTCTTATTCAATGGCTCAGGTTTTGAGTGCAAAAAGCTCTTGGACATCTTTCTCTAATAGACTATGCTTGGATGTAATTTTTCTCACAGCGTGTTCACTATGAGAGTTTTAGTGTGGTTACATTCGATAGCAAAAAACATCTATTTGCGTTTTGGTAATTGTCTAGATTCCTAGTAACCATGTTATATATATATATATATATATCAAAGGGGATGTTAAAGTCTTAGTTTCTACGACACATTTATTTAGAATGGATTTATTCTCAAAATAATAATATTTGAAAAGCGCATTTTACGGTTTAGAATTAAGAGCAACTCGCTTTGACATTTGACACAAGGGCAAATCTATTCAATCATTGGCTTTGTGTCATAGCTTAATCACAGATATTATCACGTATTTTATGTAATATTTTTTTGTTATTTGTATTAAATAATAGGTAAATGCATTCTACTCAGTCATATGTTGCCTCAACCTTGCGATAAGTTCAGAGAAACAAACAAGGTATTTTTTGTTCTGGAGTAGAATTATGTTTTACATTTACTCAAATGAATCATTACAGAGAATATTGACAGCTGTTTAGAACATAAATGCATTAAGTAAATCCTAGTTGTTGTTTTTAGTGTTTTGTGTACCTTTTTGGAATCAGATCAAGAACAAGTTGGTAAGTGTACTATCACAGAGTTACAAAAAACAAATAACTTGCGTGTACTTTAGGGTTAATATTTCTCGGGAATGGGGTTTCTCGAGAATTCTACCGTTTTATCTTTCATTTATTGTACCTAAAATAATAATGGTTGTTAAATATTTTATTTAAACAATATGTAGTGTAACATAAATGTGGTATAATTTTATAATATGCTTGTACAGTAGCTTTAGTAAACTTCATATGCATGATACATTTGTAGAATTGTTTACGGTCGAAGCCAAAGCTGGAACCTAAATATGTAAGTGAATATACAATAATGGCTTATAATACAAACATCTTCCCCCAGGCTACATTACAAGCCTGGGTCCGCGTCACTGCTACTAGTAGTACCTTATGGAAGCGGTTCGGTTCGTAGGATTGTATTTACTGGTTGACACACCTTATCATTTAACGTAATGTTCTCGGAGCATGCGATGCTGAAACATATCCCCGTAAGTTTAGCGTGGCGATTTGAGTTCAAAACCACGTATTGCCAGTAACTTAATATCGTCGGCAACGTATTTCTGATACCTTGCTAACTCGACAATTTCATTAAATGAGCCCAACGGATGCTCACGGGTACTTCTGTGTATGACATAAGGTAACGTGGTTTACGCAAAAAAAAAGCCGTTTGCCACTGATAATATCGTGTTGTCCTCTGACATTTGGTATAGAACCATTTTGTGACCTTCGGATAATCAGACGAGTCACATAGAATGTACGTGTAAACATTTTTTGGCCAAACTAATCTTTTGTGCAGCTGCTGTATTGATCAGTTGTAATTTGATTACGTTTACACTTCATTTAATTTTACTTTGGCCTTACTCCTTAGGTATAATTCCTACCCAAATGAGATGGCATTGAAACAATCTCTGCGATATCAAGTGCAGAGTCAGTTTCAGATTATGCAAATAATTTTGTTCGGCGCTGCGTTTTATCGCTGTTGCCTTTCAGTGAATTTTCGCTTCGCATAAAAACAAAGAGTTCCAATCAATTAAAACCATGAATGTTCATGTCATCATTGGACCTATTTTACGTTTCGCAATATGCTGTTTGTTTAATCAAGTAATGTCCTTGGCGGAGTTTTAACCGAAAACTTTTGCTCTTTTTTGAGCCATAAATTAGTCGTTCAAGCCACTGCGTTGATATATTCTATTAACTAATGCATTTTTTTAATATAAAGGCATTGTGAATTTTATACACTAGTCATCTTTCACTATAAAAAGGGTGGATCGCTGGTTTGGTGCTATAAAGCAAGTAACAAACAAGGTTAGAATAACCCTCGGCAAATATTATCCTGGATGGCTGGTTCAGCGTTGCTGGAAGGTGGTTTTCACTTAGCGGCAAACAAAGAAAGAGTCAGAGGAAGACAGCATCACATTGAGGAATGCCCATCTATCCACTATTTCATCCATTCATCTACTTACTTATTACTCCGTATCCATTTAATTAATTGGTGATGCTATCGCTTCGAGCGAACTATGTACAGATTTTCATTCTATACACTTTGCCGAGTTTGTTTTAGGAAAAGATGATTAGAAGTTCCGCGCAATGCGTTCAAACCTACTATGCGTTCTTTCTTCAAATAGGTCGAAACAAAAACATGCACACACTATTTATTTATTTAATGTAAAATCCATTCATCTTAATTATGCCGCCTATCTGGGGCCTAAACTGCTCATTAACCATTTTTTCTTATAATAATTTCATAATGTTTCTTCTTAACGTACAAACAATTTTCTAATAGTAGTTGTGAGTTAGGTGACACTGATAGGCGTAGAGTGGTGATAATATCAGGTAAATATGCTATAAAAAAATTCCAGCGGGATCAACATCCCAACGGCTTTAAATGGCCTAAAGATGAAAAACGCAAAAAGGCTAATCTTTGGGATTATCAAATCCGAGAGGCATATATATACTTTATATCGAATACGGTGGCTAATTTTTGTATCAAAAACTAAAGATATTCGGGAATGGACCCTTGGACAGTTCAGAGTTGTTGAACCCTCCAAATCTAAACCCCATTTTAGAATCCTCCGGTTTGCTTTATAGAAATTTTCCTCGGATTTTTCAGTAAGCACATATAGACTGGAAACAGCAGGACCTAACTCAAACAATAAGAAGGTTTTGAACTTTGGCACAGTTTTTGATAGAGCTGATCTCATTTTAAATTCCGATGATGATGCATTGTTTTTTATTGTAACTACGAGTTTACTCACATCCTCGTTGGAACAAGGTTTTTTCTGACAGTGCTAGTTTCGCATGAGCGCGTTTACGAAACTGTTAGCAATGAGTGGAAAAAGTTCAAAAAAAGTTAGTGGGCTCACTGGTTCGAATTCTTTATACGAGTATACACACATATACCCCATTAAACACTATAGGTTGAAAAGATACCAGACAGTCAGAAGGCACAAGTTAAAGGGGCAAAGAGCTCACGAAGGCTGTTGCAAGTGAACGGTCGCCTTTTTGCACATCTTGTATGTTGTAATGCCTTGTTTTACGAAACACTACTACATACAATTGCGACATACCTGGATATTAGGTTCTAAACACGAATGTTACAGTAATAAAAACGTGGCCTAAAATTGTCGTGTGAACATTTATAGTAGCTATCAACAGAATTTATGTCAGTTCTGTCGCTAATCGAGGTGTGATTGCGACTATCGTATGGTATTTTACGTTGCTAGAATTGTTTCGATATCATCAAGTTCATGTTCGACGTTTTTTTCTAACGTTCATAGTCTTCTGTGTGGATGTTTGTTCAGCTTTTCGACTGTCCAGTCGCTGTTTGATGAAGCTCACAGGAAAACAATGTTGTTTTTAACCTATTTAATGTCTAATTGATCTTTCGTTATTCAGCTTAAATATATATAAAGCTCCTAAAACATAAAATACTGCGCAAAATATTACGTGCTATGTGCCGGAAAAGGAATAATCAATCTAAATATTTCAGTCTCGTCTTTTAGCTTCGAGTCAGCTGAGCATCTGATTTAGCGCCATTAAAGTCCCTTCGAACCGAGCTTTATTTAGTCTTAGGCTCAATGCAACATTTGCTTGATTTTTATCGTCACTTTAGACAGCTTCGAGAGAACGTTGAAATTTGCGTTATTTTATGATATAATCATTCTGCTATCTCATTAATTACGCATACATGTTCAGTGTCATCGTTCACTCCCTTTCCTATGGCCGAGGCTCGAACCGAAGGCGACTGCTACCGTTGCAATAAGAAACTCTGTTGTTAATAAAGTACAACCAGCTATGACGAGCATAGTAATTTATGTGTAATGAGTATTATATGACCAAAATGTAAGTTATGACACTTGAATAAATAAATCAAAAAACGTATGGCTTTGAGATAGCGACAATGCTGACGGTTCGATGTAACAAACGTTTCCGTTTTCCTTAATTTAAATAGCGTGACCTCAATATGGCAGGACGACGCAGAGGAGGAAAATGGTGTGCTCGGATGGATAATGGATCGGCCAAAGCAAATAAGTCTGTGATTTTTTAGCCTCACAAGCGCTCTTATATTTAATGTAACAGAACTTTCGAATTCTGTGATAATTTTGATGCTCCATTCGTATGATTATGGAAGATGTCAACGGCTTCATAGATTTTTCAAACTGATCTTTTAATCTTCTATCAGAGCATATGGGATATGCACCATTTTGTAAAGGTCTTTAACCAATCCTAGTCGCTGTGTTTTTAACTTACGAAAAAAGTTGTAACACAAATTTTACGTAATGTATAACAACCGCTATGTTGGTTTCACCTATCAAAAATTACTTTTTTTTTTTCACTATTGAATATGATGCGTGAATACTTTAGGTACTTAGATTTTTACTTAGTTGTAAAGCTACATGGAGCGTTACGGAGCAAGGACAGACCACATTGAGCAGTCCACCCCTGAACAAGTTCCGTGCAGAAGATTCTGATATAGTTACCCGTAGCTCTTGAACAGTATTCTTTTATATAGTCTACTAGACTTAATACTGATTCTTCATCTGTGTAGAGAAGTAATGATTTTATTGTCCATACTAATAGCCGTAGTACGGTGTAATGCATGGACCTGCCGCTACCACGATGCAATTATTCATTTACCAACATGATCGTTTATTGGAGAACGCTTCTATATTTTATTTATTGTAAGTGTAACAGGTTGTAGGCAAATATATATTTGTAACTATAATATGCAATTTGATGGTGATGACGACGATGAATGATTTTTCAAACTTTCCTACAATGTAAGGATTGTGCTCTTTAGAGTTACGTTAAGATCTGCCTTCGTGTTATGATGCTGTATACGTAAACTAGTAGTAGTGGTATTATAATGATAGTGTGTGGAATCATACCAATCAATATTATTTGCTATACTGAATGTGCTGTAAAACAAGTTGGTTTTGAAAAACAAGTTGATTTAGGTAAATTATGTACTTATGTCATTATAAGATATATATTTTTCTAAGTAACTGTTATTGCGCTTAGGACTTGCAACTGGCAATCTAAGTTGGGCGAATTTGATGTGTTTGCATTAGTTGTTCATTACACTAGATGGAAATTACATTATCTGTCTTTAATCTGTGAAAAAGTACTATATATAACCAAGAAAATGTAATACGCTACTAACATCTGTTAATGCTCCCGGAGCAAAACTTGTTCGCCTAACGGCCACTGCACCTGTGCGATAGCTTTGGTCTATTTCCATTGTGCTGTTGCTCTTTCTTGTCTGTATATGTTCCTGTGATGAATGTTGCAATAATCATCCTGTCAGCTTAGTCTAATTTGTTAGCGGTAATCAAGGACCGGCTAAAATAATGTTATAAGCCAGCACATATCATCTCGAACTTTAAGTGCGAGACATTTATATTTTTAGACCTATGTTACGGCTACCGCTTAGAACGCGCATCAATCGGTTAAAAATGCCAGTATAGTAACTTACGTGTTTCACTACTAAGTGAAATGAAAGTTTGGAATTGACAAACCTGTTACAGACAGCGAGTATACCTAAAGTAATGCGTTGCTCTGTATCTGATACTTATCAATAATTTCTTTTAGAATAAACTGAGTATAGACTGAATTACTAACAGGTGATGGTCTAAATTCGCTGGTTTCTATTGCGCAGATAGAAAACGCTAGCTAAAGCCTAAAAGCATGGCAAGCTCCTATAAACTGGATCTACACATCTACTTACAAAAAAACCGGTGAATAGAATGAATCCAACTTTACATAATGAAGAGCTGTCAAGTGTAAAAAGTAGTCAACTCTGTGGTGAAATATACATTAGTAGTTACGAATTACAAGGATCACGTGGGTACCTTAATTTTAGTTTCTATGTGCCATTAAGAAATAAAGTGGTATTATAAAAATAAGGAAACGACTAACTTGACGCTTAGTATTTATTTAAGAAAGAGTCGTTGCGATTTTGCTTGAGCAGATTAAAACTTTATATTGACAGAAAGTAATTATTTTCAGGCTTTAGGTTGGCGGCGTTAAAAGCTAAGGCTATGGCTAACTGGTGTATCAAATCTAGAAACTGACCAAAAACTATATATTGTTTCAACAAACCAACTAATTAATATGGTAAATTTATAGGAATATTATAGTTTATACATAGATAGATATCTTTTTCGTACTACGAGCACCTTAGCTACTACTGTACTGCACGTTCAATGTCGTACTGTAGTGCATTTTCTTCTGCTTCAAAGACACCTGCATTACAACCAAGTCTTCTTGTGTTTGCGATTCGTATGTGAAGTTTTCAGATTCCAAGAAAATACACTTTTGTTTGCATAAGTGCATTTGGCTAGTTAGTTCTCGCTCCACATGACTATTCTCTATTCTATTTCATTGAAACATCGCCTATTCGATACCGTAAGAATTCCAATGATACATTCTAAAAATCTATATTTAAGAATCTCCTGCCTGCTCAGTTGGCTTAGGCTGCGGTTTGTTCTTATCCGTGTTTATCATTTGACGCCCAAGTTTATCGGAATAAGTGTTTCATCTCTCACCGTCGACTGCAACAAATCTGCTGCTGGCTAACGTAATCTGGTTAAAAACATCGAATACCGTATTTTAAAGATCATCTGTTAATAAGAGAAGTGCGACGTATAATGCGTTATTACTGTGATTGGATGAAATTAATAGCAATGCAACCCCTGCGAGTTGTCGACTACTGCGAACAAATGTGCAGTTAGTTTTGTTCAACTGATCACTATATGCAACACTGCTAAATTATTAACTAAAAAAATGATTAAACTAGGTAAAATACCTTTCTTTTTTGTGTAGCTTTGTGGGGAAAAAACAACTTCGGTGTAAGTATGCTACCAATTGTTAATACTTAACAAATGGTAGCATACTAATATTGCCCTTTGCTAAACATGCAAGTGCAGGACCGTATGTAATGATATTTACATAGTTGAGTAATTTGGCAAGAAATGTCAGGCCATTCACAACCGATTAGTCAAACCAAACCAGGTTACCGACGGAAAATGTCATTTACAAGTAGTGAATACATAAAACTGTAAGCCAAGATTAGATTTTAGCCCACGGCTCTCTTGTCAGAAAGTAGGCAATAAACCGATGCGTGAATTCAGCGTTTATTGAAGGAAACAACGGCGATAAAGTATGCGTGCAGGGAACTTAAAAAATTTTCTCAACTTCCATAAGTATTTAATTTAAGAAGTCAAGCAGGATCAGTTTCTACTGTATATTATGGCGTAAGGATGAATAGAATTAGCCGAATGAATAAGGGTAAACAATAAGAAGTCTTATTGGCTGCGACTGGTTTCGTCTCTTCTTTTTAAAGAATGTACAAGGGTGTACTTCTAGCGATACATCGCGCGAAACATTGGAGTGTTACTTCAGCAAGGGATAGGTTTAGTTAACCATTAAATTAATTGTTTGATCGTTCCATTACATTATTCCCAAACTTAGCAACACAAGTCTTTATATACGCCTTACAAACGCAAGTGGAAGGTTCAATCTAGAGTCGTAAAAATATGCGTCTTAAGGCCAAGTACAGGATTCTGTAAGGTCAAAACGGCCTCAGCTAAACTTATCTTATTATTCTTCAACAGTAGTTCTGATCGTAAATAGTATCCTATAAATATCTTATCTGCTCAGAAAAGGGACTTGAATCGTTAACAATTCGAAAAATTTACACAGAGACGACAGTTTGTATTCACCTAAACATTTAACTATGGAGAAATTAATGCATTGTTTGATGCATCATAGTACTTTTGCCTACATTTATCATACATTTTGCTAGAACTACTGTTGAAAACTGCACATTTTCAGATTCTTAATTTATAATCAAGAGTAGGGTAAGCTTTCTTAATTCTGGAAGTAGATTGTCTCAGAATTTTAATATAACAAGGCAATCATCAGGCTTGATTGCTATTTGTATACGACTTGAAAATAAAAATACCTACTGAGTAGTAAATTGTTTTTCATCAGGTAACCATCCGGTGCAATCTCAACTATTTATATGGGCGTAAATGTACGCATATTCAGGAACTGAATCAAAAGGAAAGAAAAATATACATTGCCACTAAGTGCAAGCGAAAACAAACTTTTCGTGGCTCTCGGTGGAGGTAATAATAATCGTCAAAATGTCGAGCAGCACCGCACAAGTAGCACAGCTTAGCCCCACGCAACAGGTATATATGCACGCACGTTAAATTCAAAACATTCGTAATAGATAAGCCGATCAAAGTTCGGGTTTAATTTGAAATCAAATTTATTCAGCGTAATTTCGAAGGTAGACTGCTAACTTTATAATAATGATAGTAAGGCTAATCGTTATTACATTTTCAGTTTTAATAAGGAACCCGATTCCACATACTAGACAGTGCAATTTTTTTACAGCTATAGCGTTTACTGTTTTAATAGAAATTTCCGATAGAAAATTTCAATTAAAATAATTTCGGCTTAACTCTTATCGTCACTTTTAGGTGGCCCTGGGTCTTCTGAAAGGGGTGAATATGATCTATGATGTGGTCACGTTACCACTTTACACCGCAATACAGGCTCCCTGGAAGCATTGGCAAGATAGCCGACAGGTGAGATATTTGGAAATTTCGAACAGAAATAGCAAGGCTGTGACAGTATTAAAAGGGTCTCTGTTTGGTGAAATCTTCTCTGGACTTTATACATTCCAGAGTAAGAAATAATGATAGATGTTATCTCTTATATCATTGGGGATGTGAATACACAGTACATATTATTCCTTAGACCTATTCTTCGTTATCTACATATGTACGAAAAGCTTAGAAGGAAAAAATGGTAACCAGAAAGGAAACTGGCCCTTCAAACATGCTGCTAAGAGTACAAGTTCTCGCCTTTACAATCTTCGTGCAATGGTCGTTGCATTATATGCTTGCGCAGATCGTTCACTAAACGCTTTTCCACATGATTTGTCAGATTTTTGCCCAGCCGACTATACCAGAAAACCCTCATTCACCGTGGGTACGCAAACAAGTTCATTCTTTGGGCAAGCTTAAGGACATTGAGACTGTCGACCAGCTCTTCAGAGTGGTAAGTGTGAGTCCGTTGCTCATGCAGTCGCATCTTAATGAAACTTGTAGTGATTCGTAGCTGGTTTTATGAGGTACAAGCAAAACGTCGTAATATACTCGCCCCCTATACAATGACACAAGTCGCTCGTATTTTCTTTAAGGCCATTCGTGAATTTCCGGACCACCCGGCGATGGGAACTCGCGAAATTTTCGGGGAGGAAGAAGAGAAACAGAAGGACGGAAAGGTAAACCGCTATTGGGGTTCGGTCATAATTTGCTTTTTATACTATCCATATATAATAAGTAAAAATTACGACAAACTCATTTTTGTCGTATCTGTTTACTACTGATAATTAATGGTTCAGATTTGGATAATTTATTTCCTGTTGCTTCTTAAACCTTGTAGTCAGTTAAATCGAAGCTCGCCGGCGAAATTACGATGGCATTATTCGCAGCTTTGTCTTAGTTCTGATGAACTTAATTAATTCTCCATTATAATTTTCAGGTGTTTAAAAAGTTGATTCTCGGCGAATACAAATGGATTACATATAAGGAAATGGACAAGTAAGGGTAATAGTTTATTTGTTAGAATAATGAGCTGTACGTATAGTAGTACATTGACGTGCACCAAGCCAGTGCTGTTATAAATAGAAAAATATTATTGCCATATTATGTAGCCACCTTCTTCTTTCGCCAGTTCGACATTAAGTATCCGTATATCCCCTGAGCAACTTCTGTTTACACTTTGTACTCTTTTGTGAACGTTATCCTTTTTTGTACTTTGGCTTATTATTATACGCGCTTGATGTAGGTGGCGTAGATGAAAATTTATTTTTCTTAGATCTGTCTTTTATTTTATTTTCTCGTATACTACTATGAAAACAAACTGCGTGAAAACCAGCATATTTAACGATATAATTCCTGTCTTGTTTTTCCTATCATAGAAAAATTGAGTTAATAGGCCGAGGTCTAATGTCGCTTGGAATTCGCCCGCGACAGAACATCGTAATCCTTGCGGAGACGCGTCAGGTACATATTACGCAAATAGAAAATTATATGTTCTAATTTTTTTATTCGAAACGGCTTAAGTTTATTGCACCAACTACCGTGTGGTTTATAAATACAACCTAAATCAAAAAATGCGAGTAAGTAGTCTCCGGCGGCCCACGAACGAACTTACTTGAAAAGTGTTGACGGTATTAAGCGATTTTTTCATGTAACAGGAATGGATGCTAACTGCACAAGCCTGTCTTCGTCTTAATATTCCTGTGGTTACACTATATGCTACACTTGGAGAGGAAGGCATCCTACATGGTTCGTATTTATCAATTCTAGCTACTTGAAGATTAGGGATATAAGTTAGGGCTACTGGCTTCTTTCGTCTCTACGTGCCTATACGTTTCATGTAAAAATCGTATCATAGATAAGAGAAAAGAAGGCCGAGTGTCAACTAATAATACCGGAAATAATCTCGAAAACTAAGTGTCTGACAATTAAGACATTTGACCGCAGTTGCGCATTTATTTCGAGGCATTTGTTTATGTGGCAGCTAAGGTAATTAGCATTTGTAGCATAATAGTGATAATTTACTATTTTAATGAAACTATACGAAGGAAAAACTCACGAGTCAAGCTTTGATTACCAACTATATTTTATATGACCGTTATTATTGGAACAGCTTTTATTAAATAGACATATCGAATTATATAATTTTGAACCGCTTAACCCGTAGGAATAAATGAGACGGAAGCAACGTTCTTGGTTACGTCGCAGGATCTTCTAGAGAAGATTGGCAAACTAATGCCGCGTATGCCGCTCCTCGAGACCGTCATCTACATGGAGAATCCGATCGTAAAGGTATACTTTTAGCTGTTCTGAAAATATACACTGTTTTTTCGTTAGTAGAATTCCATGATTGAAGTTTCGTATGAAAGTCTGATGTATTAATTTTGCTCATTCGTATGTTTTATATAAAATAGGTGAAACCAAATCCGATGGAAAAGATTAAATTGTACCCGTTTTCCAAACTCGAGATGCTTGGGCAGTCAGCCTCTGGAGATCTGAAAGGTAACCAACACTCTTGCCACAACTTTTACATCTTCCAATGAAGGAACAAAGGCTAATTTTCTCATGTCGGTTTTTTGGTAACGTTTAACAAGTAACGAATTTTAAGCAATACTGAATCGATACTCTTGCTAAAGCGAATTCAGCGCTTTTATTAGGCTTAGTTTGATTTGTGCTGCAACTGTACAAATACAACCTGTTAGGTGAAAACGAGACATTATTATAATGGCAAAGAATGCAGTAAAGGCTTGAACTTGCTAAAGATGCGATCATGCAAACAATTAGTGCGAAAACAAAATCAACCATTAGGGGAAGTTTGCACACGGGGATGATAATATTTATCTAGAATAAGACACATTTGAAAATGTGTCTTGAAAGTACAACAGTTCTGTGCAACTGTTTTAGGCGAGGTCCCGACAGCAGATGACATCGGCATTATTATGTACACATCAGGCTCGACCGGAGTTCCCAAAGGAGTAATGATTACTCAAGGAAACATCGTCGCAACAACAAAAGGCTTTTATCCAGTTGTTTCTTTTGTAAGTGTCCATGTAATGCCTACGTCATAACCGACTCTGATTCATACCTTTTAAGTAGTAGGTAGAGAATCTCGAAGCTGTTCATACTCTGCAAAACACTGCTAAGCACAAGCTACAAAGATCATAATGACACGTTGTTTCAATTACCCTAGGTGTGTCCAGAGGATACCTACATTGCTTACTTGCCCCTGGCCCATGTGCTAGAGCTGGCGTGTGAATCTCTTTCATTCGCATTAGGAGCCCGCATCGGCTATTCTTCGCCGTTAACCCTCACCGACAAATCAACTGGAATAAAAACTGGTGGCAAGGGCGACGCTACTTTGCTCAAGCCAACCATTATGGTCGCCGTGCCGCTTATCCTCGACAGGGTATGATAACAAAGGATTGCGTTTCAGCATTTGTTTGCTTACTCAGTTGGGAGAGCGACATACAATTAACGCCATAAACAAAATTATAGTATGTCATTTGTAGTGGTTATTATTAAAACGATTTATAAAAGTGGCCAAGATGCAAAACCAGTCATAGCAAAAAGAAGTGCGAATGACTGAATACCGTAAGAGTCATGGTCCATTCACATGAATGAACGTAAGTTTCACACTTTCTGTATTAACAGGTTCGCAAAAGCATTACAGAGGTTGCTGAAAGCAAAGGTATCTTTGCTAAGAACTTCTTCCACCATGTGATTGGCTATAAAACGCTGTGGCAGAAATTCGGATACGGAACTCCTATTTTAGATAAGCTGGTGTTTTCGAAAATGAAAGCACTCCTTGGCGGAGCACTGAAGGTAAAATCGCATAATCGAGTTATAGATGTCATGAATAATACTGTAAATTGCCACGTTACGTTTCAGTTGCAACTAATTTATTTGAGATAACAATTTGGTTCGACATCCATTGCAATCTCAATAGGTCGGTGTAGAAAGAAATTATGGACGTAATTTAAGTGATTGCAATGAAGACAAATGAACATGAATAAAAACATACGACCAGCTCATGGATATAAGATCCAAGCTAAGTAAGTGGCGCATGCGTTAAAAAAATGAACAAAAAAAAAACAATTTTATTATCTTATAACGATTGTTCCTGCACCGGTACGAGACAATGTGAACGTAAATTTATGCGTTCTACCCTTAACCGTTTCTATAGGTGATTCCCTGTGGATCTGCACCTCTTTCATCAGACACTCATGAATTCATCAAAGCAGCCCTCAGTTGCGATATCGTGCAAGGTTATGGCCTGACCGAGACTGCGGCTGGAGCTACCATAATGGAACGAAATGATAAAAGCTATGGTCGAGTCGGCGCTCCAATAACCGGCAACTACATCAAATTAGTCGACTGGGCTGAGGCAGGTTACCATGCCATCGATAAACCTAATCCCCGAGGAGAGATTGTGGTCGGCGGAATATCAGTCACTAAGGTATGCAAGCGCGTGCAAAGGCTGTTATTTGTCGTCGCCGGTTATGCTCTTTCCTAAAGGAGCGTATCATAAGATTGAGCTATTTAAGCTTCGTTAATAGGTTAATACATAGGTAATAACTGTCTGTAATAATTCTTTTAATCTAGTGTAGTAAAATATCAATAGCATTTGCCTAGAGCGATAGTTTCTGTCGTATCACATTGATGAAAGGTTTCTATTTTTGATAAAAAAAAAAAAACATTTCGGATTCACTTTATTTTATTCACCAATAAATAATTATGGATTATTCATCCCCTTTAATATTCTGTTGTGGTATCGTTCTCCTGCACAGTCGTAACGTAATCGAGATGGTATTTGCCACGTACGATTAAAGACATATGTCGCCTATATGCATCGGCTCTTGTGCCATTTACTAGATATTACGCTTTCTGCTGCGCCCACTCGGACTCTCCTCTAACGGTGACCTCTGCATACATATATACCTCATTTGTTTTTCTTATTGAATGCAACTCAAAGCTGAAAGGTGACTTACGTGGTACTAATATTCTTTTCTCTTAATATTTGATGCAAACCGCTTTCACTGTCTATATTTGATCTGATCTAAGATAACACCTATTACTGTTATATCATCAAAAACACCTATGTATTTTTCACGTTTATACGAGGACCCATAATCACCCGCTCGCTTCTTTTCACAGTTATTAACCCTAACAGCAAGATGTTTAGCATGCTAAAAGACACTGATCCTTTTCGAACCTATTGGCCACGTTTTTCAGCCTCTGATAACGGTATGCAAGAATAATCTATTACGTAAATTTTTGGCGCCACTTGAATTGAACTGATCTACAAATACGTCCTCCGGCTATGCCCTGTGTTCTGCTTTTTGAAATTCCCGGACACGAGTTCTACTTGTTTACTAAGCAAGCGCAAGATTTTGAGCAGGCTGATTTACTGAAAACTCGATAATAAAGACAAATAGACGTACCTATCAATTATTATCCTTCAAAAATAATTCAAACTAAGCCCCCTAAACCAGAAAAGTCCAGTGGGGTACCCTTTTATTAAGGACACTATTTCTGAACACAGCTACCGACTTCTGGATAGTCAAGTTCAAGTTCTTTCGACAGCTCTTTTGATCTCACTTAAAAACAAAAAAGAAGTGTAGAAAATGCTGCTTGACGAGACACACCACTTTAAAGACCAAACTCAGAGTAAATGCTTTTATTACAAGAAAGCAATGACAATGACGACGACGACGACGACGAAGACGTTGCAAAACAAAGCAAAAGCTTTTCTATCGATATGTGATACTCCGACGAAATATTGCCTTCAGCAAAAGTTAAAGATGGAAAGCGAAAAAACAATTAAAAAAAGTATAAACCTAATATTAGGTTGTTCAGTATGAAACGTTATATTTCACGACGACGTTATTTTTTAATGGTCTGATACTTTACTTTGGTTTTTGTGCTTGTATTATTTGAGATCTGACTCTGTTCACTGGAGTGTTGTCACTGTGGATTTTAGCGCATTGTAGAAAACTAGAGAATTTGAGTGGTTTACAAATGTAACTTCTATCTCGAAAAAGCGGCGGAGGAAGCTCGTCGTATATATATTATATTGAGTGAAAAGTTCTACTACTGGAAGCTTCGAGTCGTTGAATTACGAAGCTTTGAAGAGATTACTTTAAAGGATTATTTTAAATTAGAAGATGTGTTTTATGGAGAACCTCCTGTAAAATTAAATAACGGACCGGTAATAGAAGCCAGTCTATTTTCAAAGTACCCCAATGTTAGCCCTTAAATTTGGCATATGTAAAAAGTCCATATTTGGTAATTTCGGTCGAAATAAAAAAAATGGACCATGATTTGCCTCATGATTTGAGCGAAGTTCAAGAACGGAGACATAGGCATGCCTGTATCTCTAGACTTTTACGTTTTAGCAGTGACAAATTCTCCGCCGAATTGTGATTTGTGATAAAAAATTGATTTTTCACAATGATCGCAGACCGTCACATCAATGGATGATTGGAACTAATCTTGCGGGACATTACGCTAAAGAAAATGTAAGCTGAAAAGCGTAAGATGTGTCCTTCGTGGTCCAATGCAGGTAGAAGCTACTACAGCTTCATGAGTCCTGATTTGTCTGTTATGACCGAAGTATGACGCCAACAATCAAAGAATATGCTAACTTAATCAGAGGATAACTTCTCATTAAGCGGTTAACATTAGTGAACAAAGGTAAACAACTCCTATTGCTCAGCAATGCTCGATTTGACACGCAAAAATTCGGGAGATTCAGTTAAAGATTCTCGATCATTGCTTCCACAGATTACGATCGATGAGTTCGTCAAACACATTTAAATTTGAACATATCGGGATTCTCCTTTGAGATTTCATCGACTTTGATGTTCCAGCAGCCTTGCATAAACAGCGGGACAAGGAAGGTGCCATTCAGATAGTTAAAGGATATGGGTAATAGTGGTGCATAGTTTGATAGGAAATAACTAAGACTGTGAAAAAGTTACGTTTCACACTGAACGACCTCGTATATAGGTGATAAATGTTTTGGCCACTGGGTGGATAATGTAGTAAATTGCTTTTCTTATTTTTTTTTTTTATTAACATTGCAGGGGTATTATAAAAATGAGGCGTTAACGCAGGAATGTTTCCGTGAGGAAGGTGGAATCAGGTGGTTTTACACCGGAGATATCGGAGAAATGTTTCCAGATGGAACAATTAAAATCATAGATCGCAAGAAGGATCTTGTTAAGCTACAGTTTGGTGAATATATCTCGCTTGGAAAGGTGAGATTCAGATCTTTTTATTCATTATTGCAGGAAAATAATAGGCTGCGAGATGCATCTTGTCAAGCTGCAAGTTGACGAATATAGGTCATTTGGAAACGTGAAATATACATATTTACTCTTTGATTTCAAGCTACGCTTAGTTTATTTACAGCTGAAAAACGGAAGCAAATCGGTTGATCGGGCAAGGCTATCAGAACACGAAGCACTTCTCAGGCTAAAGGACCAATTTTGTTTGAAGATGTTTGGGCGCACCGTTGGTGTGAACAGAAAAATCAAAAGCTCGCAAGATCTGCCTGTAGGATCTTTTCTGGCAGCTTCACCCGATGCATTGATTTAGTTCAGTATTTTAGCACTTAACTAAGTGTGATTATCTAGTGATGTTGGTTTTTCTTTCATTTTACAGATCGAGACGGAATTAAAGACATGTCCTTTGGTGGAAAATATCTGTGTATACGCTAGTTCATTTCACACGTTCTTGGTCGCCTTAATAGCACCGAATCAAAAGGCCATTCAGGCTCTCGCCGTCACACTCAACAAAGATACTTCGGATTTCCGGCGACTCTATCGAGACCCAGATATTGTGAGAGCTGTAATTCAACAATTAGCCGAACATGGAAAAAAGGCCAACCTTAGCAAAACAGAGATTCCCACCAAGGTGAACAATATTACTGGTACTAATTACTGTAACTTCTAAATTAACTCAGATGAACTTTTGGTATAAAAATATTAGCATGGATGATAGAACAACCTAACCTAAACAAATTTCCAAAGGATGATTTCGCATAGTTATGCTAGTAATGGGCATGAACAGCATTAATAAAATATAATAGAGAGGCGATGAAAAATAAAACAATTGCTTACCCAACCGAATTGTTTCAATGGTATTAGAGAGGAATCCTTTATGAATTTTTAATCTATCTTTATATTGGCGTTTCCAGATTAAACTGTGCACAGAAGAGTGGCTGCCCGACACAGGACTGGTGACCGCGGCGTTTAAGATCCGTCGCAAGCAACTCCAGCAGTTCTATCAGGCAGACATTGACGACATGTACTCCCCCACTGGCAACGCCAAGAACACTTGGGGACTCAAGTTCTCGTACCCATCATAGATCCAGAGTCAGTTCAGTCAAGCTTCCGTCCTCACTTCTTTTCCCCTGGACGTGAATCAGACAACCACATTCAATGTCGAAGGAAAAAGCGACCAACCAACAAAACAGCTCTGCATACAGCACGATGTGTGTTTCTGTATGAAGAATGCGTGGTAGCGATGACGTTGCCGTTGACATTTCGGTGGACATTATACATGATCAAGATAAATAAGATAGCATTATCTGAACGATTTTTCACCAGTAAACTTTAAAAAGAAAAGGTATGGTACTCTTCAGAAGCTCGTTGTTACTTGAGGTCTCGCACGCGCGGGTTATCTCGAGTAAATAAGTACGCTGACGCATGACCAAGCAATTATTAGCTCTAAATGAGCGATAACTGCCTTTTCTTCACGCTTACTGCTTTCTGCGCAGAAGATAACAGAATATTTTCACTATTATAAGTGTGTTGAATTTACTATCGTCCGATGTTGTACCCTACGCCTATATGAATCTGGATTAAGAATTTCCGCAACAGTCATTCGAGTGTTACGCACATAAATATAGATATACA